>NC_092789.1:51344816-51650407 GCF_047496795.1 Chiloscyllium punctatum | reverse complement strand
CGGGATAGGAAGTTGTTGTGTATGGACCAGTTGCAAGGTACTGGGCTCCATGTGGTTGGATGTTTTCATTGGCAAGGGCCAATTTCGATCAAAAGCCCTGTCTCCGTTCTGTAAAACTCTCTGCCTCTCTGACTCTATTGCAGAGACTCCATTGAACAGAGGTGCACAATACAACACAATCATTGTTACATGCATGAATGCGCAAACAGACACAAGATAGACACACACATATAGAAGCATATAGCAACACAGATAAAGACATATGCGTGGAATCATAGCCGTGGATAAGTAGATATTTAAAGAGGCTGATCCACGCACACATAAACACACCCCGATCCACAGACATACACACACACAAACGCACACACACGTCAAACAACACGTTCCCAGAAACATCTACATAAACAAACATACACAGCACAGACACATATACGTAAACAGAGGCATACATATTATCATATAGACTAACATATATGGAGAATCACCAAAACTCACAAGAATATGGTGTATCTGTTTTCAATATGAGGTCTTTAATTTCTGTGTGGGGTCTGTGTGTTCAGTGTGTGGTCCGGGAGTTCTGTGTCAGGGCCGCATATTAAATGTGAGCTCCTATGTTCAGTGTGGGCAACTGAGAGAGAGTCCTTCCAAAACTGTACATATTTCCCTTCATTAGGCCCTGTTCTTCCCGAACCTCTTCACCCAAAATAGATAGAATGCCCATTCCCAGGTGTATCGCGAGACCTGTACCATGAAACGTGTGTGAATTTAGACGCAGGTGATCAAGCAATGCAGTTTTGTTTGTATCCTGAAACCTGGGGGAGTGGCATTGGAGGGGGGTATTGACATATGTCAGTGGTAACGACACCTGAACCTTCTCAGGAATGCCTGAATTGGGATAAGTCTCTCTTAGAGGATTGGAGACTGTCATACTTGCTAACATCTCTCTGAGAACGAGATTGCACTTTAGAGAAGCATGTAAGACACTGGATGCATTCTGTGTGTCCCAGGTTTTGTCCTGGATGAGAAGAAGTATGGGGCAGTTCTAATCAGGTTGACATCTGTTATGGAGACGGCCAGACTCCCTCAGAATATTTTAAGGTGACGCACCAGAGCCGAACATTCTTCCTTAGGCGGGTGGACAGTGGGAATTCCAGGAGTGGTGTAGCTGGTCAAACAGTACGGTTTAATGGAAAGCAAAATTTGTTTGAACACTACGTATGAAACAGGAACAGAATGTAAACAGAATTTTGAATAACTTCACGTAGTTGAAAACCCAAACGCCTGTATTGCAAGTTAGCGAGGGAGCTGTTCCAATTTCTGCAACATCCCAAAACGCATCACTTACCAAAAGGCAAATCCAACCTCAGGTTCATACGTACAGGAGACTGTTCAGAGAGAAAGCTGGTGATAAACATCTGTTGAAACATGGACCATCTTTTTGTTGGAGCTGCTTCTCTGTTACCAGGGGATTTCTAACAACCTGCTGAAAAATGAACAAACCAGAAGATCTCATGAACAGGGAGAACTGGCCAATTCCCTCCTTCTATTGAAAGTAGCCCGCTACAGACATATCAGAAACTATTTCTTCACGATCCCTCTTCAATATAACCAAGGACAACGTAACTTTGTTAAAGGGCCAGAATCGACACACACGGTAGCATCATTGGTGAAAACTGCATAGGGAAAAGGGATTGCTGACGCAGCCCATCAGCCCAATGACCCACCCTCGGCCTGTTTGACAGACACTTTCATAAACCCAATGATCTTTCAGGTTATCTATTCATGCCTTCACCGCTTATCCCCCTCATAGCCTTCTGAGTCGGCCCCATTCTCAGTCCTTCAGTAATTGTGGCCACTTAAACTTCAATTGTGTTATACTGTCTGATTTGTAACCTGCCAACATTTAATGTCCTGAAGCTTACCATGAAGAGAAAATTAAACTATTCCAACTTGACGTTCAATGGTATCTACATTATATTATACACTGACAACCACCCATTCCCCACCCTGCCACCAGCAGCTTACAATTACCAACATCCTGGGTCTTAAAATTGAGCCAGAAACTAACCTGGACCAGCCATATCAAGACAGTGGCTAAAGAGCGACTCAGAGGTGAGAAGTCCTGCAGCGGCTAATTCAGCTCCTTTCTCTCCCCTCCACTCACCTCCAATCCTCGCAACTCGCAAAATCTATCCACCATTGAGAAGGCACAACTGAGTTATGTGAAACCCACTTGCCTGGATTTTTGCAGCTGCAAGTAAACTCAAGAGACTCGATTCAGGGCAAAAAAGTTCAATTGATTGAGACAGCATCCACACATATAATACTCGCTCGACCACCAAATCTCAGTGGCAGTGTGTACCTTCCACAAGATGCACATCAGAAATTCATCAGAACTCCTGATTTAGCACATTTGTACCCCGTGATCATTTCCTACTAGCTGGACAAGGAATGCAGACGCATGGGAACACAGCCTCTCCAAGCCAATCACCACTGTGACTTGGATATATATCGCATTTCTTCACTGTCACAGGTTAAAATTCTGGAAGTCCCTCCCATATGGAATTATGGGTCTACACAGAGCACACAGACTGCTTTGTTTCATGAACGCAGCCCACCACCACCTTCTCAAGGGGAACTATTGAGAGCAAAAATGTTGACTGAAAAATTGGCTCTCATTTTAAGTGAATGAAGAGGAATGCAAGGTAAGTGAAATATTTCGAGAATTCCTTCAATGTCACTGGGTCAAAATTGTCTAACTGCTTCACTGACTTATTGTTAGTCTGCGTGCAGCACACTGACCACTGCAGTTCAAGAAGGAGTTCAGCCACATTCTCTTCTCAAGGGGACCAAATAGGGATGGACAACAAATAGCGGACATACCAAGGTGCACCATGTCTTGTGAATAAAATATAATGAAGGGTGAATGAAGACAATGATGATGTGATTTCAGAGGGTACTGATCTGTGAGATGTCCTTCTTCTCTCCCCCAACATCTGAGATCCTGACGCCATCTTATTGCATCCCTATCGCCGAAGGATTTTCTATCACTCTGTCTAGATCCAAATTCAGACCGCACTGAGAAAATATTATTCCACACAAGCGTTTAGACATAAATGTAAGGAACCAGGATCATCACGACATTAGATTAATGTGCAGTCCTAGAGCTGCCATTTGCTGAACTACATCCGAGGATATCAGTAACAAAATAGATCACACTGAGCTTCTCTCTTTCTATCTGTGCTGGTGATTGTCTTTTCACACTTTATTAATTTCTCTCTCCTCCATCATTAATGTCTCTGTCGCTGTTTCTACCTTGCACGCTGTTATTTTACTCCCTCACCTCTGTCACACAATGTATGATTCACTCTATCTGTAAAGTCTTCATTCAAACACTCTTTCACTCTCATTGCCCAATCTCACTTTCTCCAATCTTTTTCCATATATCTCTCTTTCATTACTTTGTTCCTGCTTTTTCCTCTTGAACCCATTCATCTTCTTTCATTGTCCCTCATTAATCATTCTCTCATGTACACTTCTCTCGTCACTCTCTGCTCTGCGTTACACTTCAATACATTTATCACGTTTCTCTCTGCCAATCGTTATTGTCTATACCTGTATTTCAATAGACAATAGACAATAGGTGCAGAGGCAGGCCATTCTGCCCTTCGAGCCTGCACCACCGTTAATATGATCATGGCTGATCATCCTTAATCTGTATCCCGTTCCTGCCTTATCTTCATACCCCTTGATTCCACTATCCTTGAGAGGTCTTTCCAACTCTTTCTTAAATGAATCCAGAGACTGGCCCTCCACTGCCCTCTTGGGCAGAGCATTCCACACAGCCACCACTCACTGGGTGAAGACGTTTCTCCTCATCTCTGACCTAAATGGTGTACCCGTATTTTTAAGCTGTGTTCTTTGGTTCGGCACTCACCCATCAGCAGAAACGTATTTCCTGCCTCCAGAGTGTCTAATCCTTTAATAATCTTATATGTCTCAATCAGACCCCCTCTCAGTCTTCTAACCTCAATGGTATACAAGCCCAGTCGATCCAGTCTTTCAGCATAAGTTAGTCCCGCAATTCCAGGAATTGAACTCGTGAACCTACGCTGCACAACCTAAATAGCCAGAATGTCTTTCCTCAAATTTGGAGACCAGAACTGCATACAATACTCCAGGTGTGGTCTCATCAGGGCCCTGTACAGCTGCAGAAAAAACATCTTTGCTTCTTTCCTCAATCCCTTTTGTTATTAAGGCCAGCGTGCTATTAGCCTTCTTCTGTACCTGTTGTACCTGCATGCTTACCTTCATTGACTGGTGCACAAGAACACCCAGATCTCTTTGTACTGCCCCTTTACCTAAATTGATTCCATTTGCCTTCCTGTTCTTGCCACCAAAGTGGCTAACCATACATTCATCCACATTAATCTTATCTGCCATTAATCTGACCTCTCACCTAACCTGTCCAGATCATCCTGTAATCTCCTAACATCCTCCTCACATTTCACCCTGCCACCCAGTTTCTTATCAACAGCAAATTTGCTAATGTTATTAGTAATACCATCTTCTATATCATTAATATATATTGTAATAAGCTGCGGTGCCAGCACTGATCCCTGCGGTTTCCCACTGGTCACTGCCTGCCATTCCGAAATGGAGCCATTTATCACTACTCTTTGTTTCCTGACAGCCAACCAAATTTCAATCCAAGTTAGTACTTTGCCCCCAAGACCATGCACCCTAATTTTGCTCACTGACCTCCTATGTGGGACTTTATCAAAAGCTTTCTGAAAGTCCAGGAACACTACATCTACCTGAGCTCCCTCGTCCATCTTCAGAATTACTTCCTCAAATAATTCCAGAAAATTAATCAAGCATAATTTCCCCTTCATAATCCATGCTCGCTCTGACCTATCCTGTTACTACGATCCAGATGTGTCATAATTTCATCCTTTATAATAGACTCCAGCATCTTCCCCATCACTGAGTTCAGACTAACTGGTCTATAATCTCCAGCTTTCTCTCTCCCACCTTTCTTAAAACGTGGTACAACATTAGCCACACTCCAATCCACAGGAACTGATCCTGCTTTCTAACCCGTTTACTTTTCTTCTGCAAAATAATAGTATTCACTATAACACATTAATCTTCTGTCTCTGTGTCCCTCATTACGGATTGCACCTCAATTTCTCTGTAATACCTGTATTTCAAATATTTTGTCTCCTCCACCTCTCCTGTTAATTTTGCAATCTCCGTTATGCTTCTCTCTTGCTCCCTCATCACTCCCTCGACCTTTCTCTAATGCTCTCTCTTTGTCATTTAAGCCTTAAAATTTATCTTGGCTGCACTTCGTGCCACAGTGTCAATCTCCAAACTCGGCAGGATCTAACTCAGTGGCAGGCCTGTCCGGAAATGGTAAACATAGAACATAGAACATAGAACATAGAACAATACAGCACAGAACAGGCCCTTCGGCCCACGATGTTGTGCCGAACTTCTATCCTAGATTAAGCACCCATCCATGTACCTATCCAAATGCCGCTTAAAGGTCGCCAATGAATCTGACTCTACCACTCCCACGGGCAGCGCATTCCATGCCCCCACCACTCTCTGGGTGAAGAACCCACCCCTGACATCTCCCCTATACCTTCCACCCTTCACCTTAAATTTATGTCCCCTTGTAACACTCTGTTGTACCCGGGGAAAAAGTTTCTGACTGTCTACTCTATCTATTCCTCTGATCATCTTATAAACCTCTATCAAGTCACCCCTCATCCTTCGCCGTTCCAACGAGAAAAGGCCGAGAACTCTCAACCTATCCTCGTACGACCTACTCTCCATTCCAGGCAACATCCTGGTAAATCTTCTCTGCACCCTCTCCAAAGCTTCCACATCTTTCCTAAAGTGAGGCGACCAGAACTGCACACAGTACTCCAAATGTGGCCTAACCAAAGTCCTGTACAGCTGCAACATCACCTCACGACTCTTGAATTCAATCCCTCTGCTAATGAACGATAATACTCCATAGGCCTTCTTACAAACTCTATCCACCTGAGTGGCAACCTTCAAAGATCTATGTACATAGACCCCAAGATCCCTCTGTTCCTCCACCTGACCAAGAACCCTACCATTAACCCTGTATTCCGCATTCTTATTTGTTCTTCCAAAATGGACAACTTCACACTTGGCAGGGTTGAACTCCATCTGCCACTCCTCAGCCCAGCTCTGCATCATATCTAAGTCCCTCTGCAGCCGACAACAGCCCTCCTCACTGTCCACAACTCCACCTATCTTTGTATCATCTGCAAATTTACTGACCCACCCTTCGACTCCCTCATCTAAGTCATTAATAAAAATTACAAACAGCAGAGGACCCAGAACTGATCCCTGCGGAACTCCACTTGTAACTGGACTCCATGCTGAATATTTACCATCTACTACCACTCTCTGACTTCGACCGGTTAGCCAGTTTTCTATCCAATTGGCCAAATTTCCCTCTATCCCATGCCTCCTGACTTTCCGCATAAGCCTACCATGGGGAACCTTATCAAATGCCTTACTAAAATCCATGTACACTACATCCACTGCTCTACCCTCATCCACATGCTTGGTCACCTCCTCGAAGAATTCAATAAGACTTGTAAGGCAAGACCTACCCTTCACAAATCCGTGCTGGCTGTCCCTAATCAAGCAGTGCCGTTCCAGATACTCGTAAATCCTATCCCTCAGTACCCTTTCCATTACTTTGCCTACCACAGAAGTAAGACTAACTGGCCTGTAATTCCCGGGGTTATCCCTATTCCCTTTTTTGAACAGGGGCACAACATTCGCTACTCTCCAGTCCCCTGGTACCACCCCCGTTGCCAGTGAAGACGAGAAGATCATTGCCAACGGTACTGCAATTTCCTCTCTTGCTTCCCACATAATCCTAGGATATATCCCGTCAGGCCCGGGGGACTTGTCTATCCTCAAGTTGTTCAAAATGTCCAACACATCTTCCTTCCTAACAGATATCTCTTCTAGCTTATCAGTCCGTTTCACACTCTCCTCTTCAACAATACAGTCCCTCTCGTTCGTAAATACTGAAGAGAAGTATTTGTTCAAGACCTCTCCTATCTCTTCCGACTCAATACACAGTCTCCCACCACTGTCCTTGATCGGACCTACCCTCGTTCTCGTCATTCTCAGGTTTCTCACATACGCATAGAATGCCTTGGGGTTATCCTTGATCCTATCCGCCAGGGATTTTTCATGCCCTCTCTTAGCTCTCCTAATCCCTTTCTTCAGGTCCCTTCTGGCTATCCTGTATCCCTCCACTGCTCTGTCTGAACCTTGTTTCCTCAACCTTATGTAAGCCTCCTTCTTCCTCTTTACTAGACATTCAACCTCCCTCGTCAACCAAGGCTCCCTCACACGACCATTTCTTTCCTGCCTGATCGGTACATACATATCAAGGACACGTTGTATCTGCTCCTTGAAAAAGTCCCACATTTCCACCACATCCTTCCCTGACAGCCTATGCTCCCAACGTATGCTCCTCAAATCCTGTCTTACAGCATCGTAATTTCCCTTCCCCCAATTGTAGAAACTTCCTTGTTGTGCGCACCTATCTCTCTCCATAACCAAGGCTGTCCTCAATCTGTGAAGGGTCGTTCACATCAATTCCTGTTTTATGAAACCACCTGTGGAAACTTACTTAATATTAAACCTCCCATTATCAGTGTTGACCTCTTCAAAATCACGCGTTGTGAGGAGCAGCGGCAGAGCTTATATTATCGCCCAACAAGTTCTGCAGAGTCACAGTGAGATCAATGAAACAAAGGAGTCATTTTCAGCGGGCTAGCAGATTCTCACTAGTTAATAATCTCTCAATTTCTGAGTTCTCGACTTGTTAAAGTGACAGTCCACAGCGAGCAATCAATGTTGCATCACTATCGAAAGTATACCATGGTGGGGTGAGATCAACTACCATGATAAGAAATGTTCAGCTGCCACCCACCCACCGTACTGCGCACATGCCCCCTCAACCCAACCTCCACCCCCATTCCCACCCCACCCTTCGTCAAGCCAGCCATTCCGGATTGACGTAACCCCTGTGGCATTTGAATTCCAGTATCAGTGTCAAGAATTAACTCATGGCTGAGTGTAATACATACATTTGTCGGCATCAGTGGTGCTAAGATGAAGATGGTCAGGAGCGTTACCAGACAGAACGATCACCAACAACCTGTCCAGAGCTTCCCCTTCGATGTTACGGTGAAGAATGCACAAGATTGTCTCTACGTTCTCAGAGGGCTGTGGAAATTCCTTATGTACATCAAGAACCTTAGTTTTTATTTCTCGCTGCACTCTACAATGTGTCCTGTCTGTGTATCACAACTTGGTACTGTAACTGCTGTGCCCAATACCACAAGAAATACTATAGAGTCATGAACATGCCCAGTGTATTAACAGATTTGCCCACAGTCCATTGAATCCAGCTATGCTTCCCGCTGTCTCGGGAAAGCAGCTGACAGAATCAAAGATCCCACACCTCATCAGGATTATATTATCTTTCATCCTCTTCTGATTGTCAGAAGATTTAAATGTTTTAATTCACATATCAACAGATTCAAGAAAATCTTTCCTCACACTGATCACAGCCTTTGAAACAAACCTGCGAAATTCTAATCTTTGTTTTCTGTCTGCTGCGTTTCTGAAGCTGAAACAATGTATTCTGCATTTTGTTCTTTTACGATAATGTACTTGCCGAGATAGCAAGTCTTTTTCATTTTATATCAGCACATGTGACAATACCGCTAAATCTATCGTTAATACGTGCTCAGTGTGTTCCATGATACCCTGAAATTCTAATTGATTTACTGATATCTCCTTTATAATAGATTCTTAGATACTTCCAATGGTAGACGTTATACTTGTCTCCAAATCTTTTTGCATAAGGTTGCTTGCAGTTAGCCAATTTTAAGGACAAACTGATTAGATTAGATTACTTACAGTGTGGAAACAGGCCCTTCCGCTCAACAAGTCCACACCGCCCCGCCAAATCGTAACCCACCCATACCCCAACATCTACATCTACCCCTTACCTAACACTACGGGCAATTTAGCATGGCCAATTCACCTGGTCTGCACATCTTTGGAGTGTGGGAGGAAACCGGAGCACCCGGAGGAAACCCACACAGACACGGGGAGAACGTGCAAACTCCACACAGTCAGTCGCCTGAGGCGGGAATTGAACCCAGGTCTCTGGCGCTGTGAAGCAGCAGTGCTAACCACTGCGCCACCGTGCCGCCCGTTCCAGATAAAGCGCATGAGACCATACGACATAGGAGCACAAATTCAGGCCATCGAGTATTCTCTGGCATTCAATCCTGGCTGGTACATTTCTCAAAAAACAAATCCCTCGCCATCTCATGGTGACCTTAGGTTCCCTTCTTAATGAGGAACCTATCACTCTCAGTCCAAACTGAATGCAGTTACTTCCTCTACATAACCTTCTGTTGCAATGAATTTCATCGATTGCCCACTCTCTTCCTGAAGATCGTTTTTACTTATCTCTGTTCTTAAAGTACGGAAAGAGGCTTGAGGGGCTGAATTGCCTGAATCTGTAGCATTCTAGCAAGAGTATATAGGTTAAACGCAGGAAAGCATGTTCTCGAAGACCAGAGGAGTTGAAAAGAAAGGAGGTCTCAGTCTAAGGCATTCAGGATAGGCAATTTTCGACGGAGGTAGGGGATTTTCCTGACACAGACAGCGCGGAGACTCTGGAAGTATCTGCCAGTTAAAGGAGTCAAGGCGAAAAATATTGAATATTGTTATTCGAATTAATTAGGTATGGCTCCTGGAACGAAATGGATCAAAGGGTATGGTGAGAAAACAGTAACAGGGGAAAGTGTTGAATGATCATCAAAGGTCACATTGAAAGTTATAGCAGGCTCGAATGCTTGAATGATCTATCCCTGCTCATAGTTTCTGTTTTTCACTATGAAACAAATGGTGCTGTGATTCATTCCAGAATAGCTGCATAACTTCGTTTGAAGTCGACAGAATGGCAACCGGCAGTTAATCTGTTCCATGAAGGAGGTAAATATTTGACTTCATGAAAGCATGAAACAATCTGTTGGCAACTCAGGTGAAACGTATAGAAATTTATAAATAAAATCTTTCACAGTATGTGGGCATCGCTGACTGAGTGCATCATTTTATGTTTGCTACCGGAGTAAAGAAAAATATTTTGTTCCCTCTCGTTTGTATATCAGTAATGAGGGAGTGCAAACTTGCACGTTTGTTAACAAGACAGGTAGGAGCGAGACTAAAACTAAAGGGATACACTTCTGAGGCTTTATAAGGCTCTGGTCTGACCAGACCCAATTTTGATCATTGTGAGCAAGCTTGGGCCTATATCTCAGGAAGGATGAGCTGGTCCGCGAGCACGTCTGGAGGAAGCTCACGACAATACTCCCAGGAATGAAAGGCTTAACGTATGAGGAAAGTTTTAGGAATGTGGGTCGCAAGAATCTCGAAGGATGAAGGATGAGCAAATTGAAACATACAGAATACTGAAAGGCCTCGATGGAGTGGATGAGGAAGATGTTCCATTCAGCATGACAGACCAGGATCAGAGGGCACAGGCTTAGGTGAAGATTGCGGTGGTTGACGGACTTCCAGCCCAACTGCTTTTTCTGTGGTGCTGGGCCTTTCAGAACCGATGATATGTGGGGTGTTTCATTTTGAGTTGCTTGAAATTTTTCTCCTCTGCTTTTGGTTGCACTTTAGCCCCACGCTCCTGATCTTTGGGCAGCCTGTGCCAATAGAGAAAGATAGGTCAGAGGAACTCCTCGTGGGTCTGCTACTGGGCCTGTGCAAACTGGTCATAAACAGGTCTAGGCTGCATGAAATGTTGAGGGGGTCGTTATGACCGATTGCCCACCGGTCTTATGTGGTTACATTTGAGTCCGGATGTTCCTGAAGAAGGAGCACATGGTGCCTACCAACATCCTCGAGATTTTTATGGATCGTCGGGTACAGCAGGGAGTGGAGTGTTTTATTTATCCCCTCCTACTCTAATTTGATTTTATCCCTGCTGTCCCCTTCATCTTTTTTGCTCGTGAAACATTGCTCTTTGGCGCGAAGGGCACTTTTGTCACTAGCCCCTGTGGTGCTTCCTTCCTTCCTGCTGGTTTAAAATGAAGAAGGGTTTATACACCTGCTGTTTTTCGTTGTGTCTCGCAACTGCACACGCACAACTTAGGTACTGGGGAAGAACACAAAGAAAAAATAAATTCACACCGATCATTCCTCACTTCATGCACCAGTCACTCCAGCCCAGGAATCAGTTTCCAATCCCTTTGTTGCACTTTCTCACTTAAGGAGGTCAAAACTGGAGTACTATATGAACTAACATTGCTTTATGTTATATTATATCATGCTATATCATAAAATATTGTGTTGTACGATAAGAAGGAATGATTGCCACATTTCGATTTCCTTCATTGAACAGCACAATGGATCATTGGTGAACATTAACGTCTCACAGCACCAGGCTGTGAGGCTCCATTGCACAATTGTACACTGGCTGTGCAGAGTTTGTACTTTGACCTCATCTCTGTTGGGTTTCCTCTGACTTCTCTGATTGTCCCCCAGATTCCAAATATGTCGCAGCTTAGTTAAATTTGACTTGGTGAATCAAGACTAAAAGGTGGAAGATGAGAATTTCATCTGGTTTTCATGCTCTTCATGAGGTCGGAAAGAACTCGATGGTTCAATATCATAATATATATTCACTGTCTGTTACTAGTCATACATTAACGACATAAATCAGGACACTGCTTCAACTTCACAATTCCAGAAAATACAGATCACCTCAAAACATAACCCACGAAGTACATGCATCATTCATATAAACCCATATTTTACTTGATCCAATGCAAATTAAACATGTCTGAGATCTGTTTTTCAGATCTGCTCACAATAGAGAAGTGGGATGTAAAGAGGGTGTTGTGAAATCTTAGCACAGTTTCTATGCCGTCATATGCCAGTCCCTAAAATTGAACACAATATTCTTTCAACAGCCTTGAATATTTTCTGCAAAATGTCGCCTTCCCATTATGTTTACTTTCATTAAGTCCTTTCCACAATCTGTCGTATCGATCTCCTACTTGTGCTGAGCAAGCGAGTGACTGCTCCATTTGTAAAATATCAGATGGATTATTTGATGTTGGGAACAAACAAAACGTGCCAAGCTTTCTCAAGAGGCCAGGCTTAAGTTCTTGAGGGATATAGATTGGAATGGCATTGAGGTAGATGGAGTAGTTTGAACTGAGTAACATTGTTGAAAGAGTTGTTGGCGCATGGAGATCAACTGACGATCATTGTGGAAATCTTCAATGATTCCCCGAATACTCGTGAATACATATATCTGTTACCATGTGACTCCAAACGACAACATTGTGGTAACTACCCACCTACACTGTCTCCACAAGTGTGCCTGACCCACGGCACTGTGGGTACTGCTGACCTGCTATGGACTTATTTGCGAATGCACACCCAGTTTACAATGGACTGCTCGGTCTTTGATTGTGACTCCAGACACAAGCACTGACTGTAACACTGCTGTGCATCTCCATGTGAGTACAAGTTTGCAACCCTATGCATACCATTGACCTACTGTATCTCAGGGTGTGACACAAAGCTATACTTCCAAAAGATCTGTTCTGTCTCTGTATGTGACCTGAGATGCACAGCACCCTGGTTACCACCGATGTGCTCTGTCTCCCTGTCTGCCTCAAGGTAGACTGCATTATGATTACCAATGATGTGGTCTGTCTCTACTTTTGAATCCAGCTTCACAGCACCTTGATTAACACTCCTTAGTCGCTGCACGTGACTGCAATCCACTTCACTGTTGTTATGACTGGTTTGCACTGTGTCTTACGCCAGACCCACAACACCATAGATTCATGTAATCCCTACACTGAGAAAATAGTTTCCTTGCGTTAACAAGTCCAGACCAAGCATCTGAAGAGTAACCCACCAAGATGCATTCCCCTTCCCTATTAATCCACATTTCCATGAATTAATGAGCTTAACCAACATATCCCTGAACACTACGGATATCTTAGCATGGCCAATTCACCTAATCTGCTCATCTTCGGATTGTATGAGGAAACGGGAGCAGCTGCAGGAAACTTAGGCAGAGGCGAGGAGAATGTGCAAACTCACACGGAAATTCGTCCAAGGGTATAATGGAACACTGGTCCTTGGCATTGTGATACGGCAATGAGAGCTACTGAGTCACAGTGATCTTTGGATACCAGAAAACATTGATAAGAATGTAGCCAAGTGTGGTGTTATTAGGCTTTATGGATAGGCTCTGTTGTGCTTTTCTCTGCAACATCAGAGGCTTAGGGGGAACCTCATTGAAGATTATACAATTATGACGGGTATGGACAGAGTGAAAAGTCCATAACATTGCCCCAGGGGCGGTGAGTCCAAAACTAGACGACATGGTTTGAAATGTAAGAGGGAAAAGTTTAAAAGTTTAAAATGGCATCATTTTCCACTCATAGCGTGGTTTGAGCATGGAATGAATTGCTGAAGGAAATGGTAGATATTGCTACAATTGCAACATTTAAAAGGTGTCTGGATGAGTGTGAAAATAGGAAATCTTCAGAGAGATATGGCTGAAAATTTAGCAAATGGACTTAGATTAATTCAGCATGTCTGGTCGGAATAGTTGAGTTGGACCAAAGGTTCTGTTTCTGTGCGGTACATTTTTATGATCTATGAGTCAAGACGCAAGGCACTATGGCTACCACTGATTTCCCCCGTCTCTGCATCTCTTTGCTGAACAGCACAATACTTTTACCTGATCTGCTCTCTCTCTGCATTTGACTTCAGACCAAAAACACTGTGGTTATTACTAATCTGCTCAGACTACGTATGTGAATCCAGATTCACAGCACTCTGTTTCACACTAATCTACTCTACCTCTAGCTGTGACTCCAGAACAGCAGCACTGGAAATATTGTCATCCACACTGTCTCTTCATTCGACTCCAGACCCACAGAACAGTAACTACCACTGAACTGCTCTATGTAACTCCAGGCCAACTGCATTGTGGTTACAACAATCTGCTTTGTCTCTACTTATAACTCCAAACCCACAGCGCTGTAGGCAACACTGATCGTCCGGTCTCTACATGAGACTACAGAAGCACAAAAGTGTATACATTATTAACTTGCTGTCTCTACATGTGACTCCAGACCCATGGGCTTGTGGTTTCCACTGTCCTGCTCCCTCTCTACATCCGCATCCTGACACACAGCACTGTGGTTACCGGTTACCTGCTCTGCACCTTCATTCGAATCAGACCCACAGCAATGTGTTTACTCCAACCTGCGTTTATCTACAAGCGACTACAGACTCACAGTACTGTTATAAATGACCTGCACTGTAACGACAGGCACAAAGCACTGGGTGTTCTATTAATATATTCTGTCTGAATATGTGCCGCATGGCCGACGTAATTTTGCTTTGAAATAACCTACTCTCTAACAGCATGTGACTCGAGGCACAAAACACGGTGATTACCAATGACTTGCTTTGTCTCCACATGTAACTCCAGCGTCAAAGCACCATGGTTGCCATTGATCTGTCCTGTCTCTACATTTGAGAGCAAGCCCAAAGCACAGTGGTTCCCACTGACTTGATATCAATCTACAGCTGACACCAGTCCACAGCACTGCAGTTGCCACTGGTCCACGCTGTTTCTGCACTTAATTCCAGACTTACAACACTGCCCGTAACACAAAGGATTTGTAAGAACGTTGTCAAGGTTTGAGGGATTAATCTTCAGGGAGAGCCTCAGCAAGCTGTTGTTTCTATTCCCTGGAGCCGATGGGTGACCTTATAAATTATTACAAAATTATGAGGGGCATGGATAAGTTGCAAAGTTCATACATTTACCCGACATTAGGGGAGTCCAAAACTGGAGAGCATTTGTTTAAGGGTGAGTGGGAAAATTGTTAAAAGGGGCATGAGGGGCGACTTTTTTCACACAGTAGTGGTGCATGCATGAAATGTCCTGTCAGCGGATGTGATAAACACTGCGACTGTTACAACATTTTAAAAGTGTCTGGATGGGCATATGAGCAGGAAAATTTGAGAAAGATAACGGCCAAATGGTAAATAATGGGGTAAGACCATAAGACATAGGAGCGGAAGAAAGGCCATTTGGCCCATCGAGTCCACTCCAGCATTCAATCATGGCTGATGGGTATTTCAACTCCACTTACCCGCATTCTCCCCGTAGCCCTTAATTCCATGTGACATCAAGAATTTATCAATTTCTGCCTTGAAGACATTTAGCATCCCAGCCTCCACGGCACTCTGTGGCAATAAATTCCACAGGCCCAACACTCTCTGCTGAAGAAATGTCTCCGCATTTCGGTTCTGAATTTACTCCCTCTAATTCTAAGGCAGTGTCCACGGGTCCTAGTCTCCTCGCCTAACAGAAACAATTTCCTAGCGTCCACCCTCGGTCGGGCGAGGTGGCCGAGTGGTTAAGGCGATGGTATGCTAATCCATTGTGCGCTACGCACGTGGGTTCGGATTCCAACCTCAACGTTGTCTTTGTGTTTGGATTGGCAAGGACTGATTAGGCGTATTTAGGCTAAAAGGCCTGTTTCCCTGCTGCACATGTCTGTGATTCTATGAATCTGGACCCGCAGCGTTGTGAATACCAGTCATATAATATGGCTCTATATCTGCATTTCAAACTAAATCATTTAGATATATCAGAATTCGTGGAGGTCCCAAGAAGAACATTTGTGGACAACTGTTAGTCACAGACCTCCAGAAAACAAATACCCTTCTACAGTCATCCTCTTCCTTATGTAGATTACCCAGAAGTGTGTCCACGCGGCCCCCTCACCATGGATCCCATGCATCTTAAGATTCTGAATGAGTCCACCAGGTGGTATCTTTTCAAAACACTTACTAAAATCCATGTAAGCAAAATACTCTGCTCTACCCTTATCGATCATCTATGTGACCTGCTCAAAAAGTCAATTAGGTCAGAAAAACATGACCTGTACTGCACGAACGCATGTTGACTGCCCCTAATTGGGCCATTCTTCTTCAAATGTATGTAAATCCTATTCCAAAGAGTTCGCTACAAAATCTTCTTAAACACCCATGTGAGACTGACTGGCCTATAATTTCCTGTATTACCCCTATTTCCCTTCTTGAATGCAGTTAAAACAATAGCTAATCGCCAGTCGTCTGGGATCTCTTACGTGGTTAGCGATGAATCAAAGCTCTTGTTCCAAGCCCCAACAAACATTTCTCTTCCCTCTCTCAAATAACTGTGGTTGATACATTCAAGCCCTGGCAATTTATTGGTCTTAATGCGTCTCAAGAGATTCAAAATCACATCTTTTTTGCACTCGCTGTGCCCTGGCATATCTGTAAACTCCGCACGAATTTTATTCTCCTCAATATCCTTTTACTGGGTGAATGTGGATTCAAAGTATTCAGCAGTATCTCATCCACAACCTCTGCATCCAAGCACAGGCTCCCCCCATTATCCCTGTGTGGTTCATTTTCTTCCTCATTATGCTCCTTGTTTTAATGTTCGCATGTAATATTTCGGAACTTCCCTTTACTCTGCTTGCCTAGGGGAATTCATGGCTATTTCTTCATCCCCTAAGCCCCTGCTTTAGTACCTTCTTGCCTTCCTTAAATTCTTCATCGGCCTTTTCCAATTTATGCTTCCTAAAACCTAAGTATGCTTCTTTTTTCCCCTTTAACCCAATACAGAATCCCCCTCGTTATCATTGTGTCCCTTTCATTGTTTTCCTTGCTTTCCATTCATCCACTACACTATTGTTGTCAATGTCTCGGCAAGTAACTTCAGACAGAAGCACTGTATTTCCCCTGACCATGTCTGTCTCCCGCTATAACTCCAGACGTACGGCTCTGTGGTTTACCCGACATGCTCTGTCTGTCCTGATGAATAAAGACCTCCAGCACTGTGGTTAGCACTCATCTGTTCTACAACTGCACGTGACTCTTGGCCAACAGCACTGTAGTATTGCCTGATCTGCTTTTCCTCGACATGTGCTTATCAGTGTCCTAACTGGCTGTGCCCGTAACTTCAGTCAAAAACAAAATTGTGTTGAGCACTGGCCTTGTCTCTCTCTACATATGACACCAGAACCTCTGTATTGTAAATGCCACTGACATGCTGTGTCTTTTCATATGACTTCTAAAAATGTATCGTGATTTTTATTTACTTGTGCTATCTCTGTATTAAACTCCAAGGCCACAGTACCTTGGTTTCACGTCTCTGCTCTGCCTCCAAAGGTGACTCTCGATACTCATCAATCTGTTTATTATTGACCTGCTGTGAGTATACATGTCACTGAAATCTCACAGCACTATTATTATAACTGGCGTGCTCTGGCTCTGCATGCGACCTCAGACCCACAGCACGATGATTGCTGTTGATCTGCTATGCCTATACTTGTGATGACAGCATTACTTTTACCAACACTCTGGTTTGGGTCTATTTATGAATCCAGAACCATAGTTCCATTAACTTACTCTGACTATACATGGTGGCTTAATGATAACAGCAATGCGATAAATAAAGACCTGCTCATCACTTCAATCGAATCCATAGGCACAGCGCTGTGCGTATTACTGACCTATCCTGTCCCTATATTTAACTCCAGACTCACAACGTAATTATGATCTTGACCTCGTCTGCTGCTGCACGTGAAGACAGACCCACTTCAACAGCGTTGTCACTGACCTGCGAATGGAATATTGGCCTTTCTTTCAAAAGGAATGCAGCAAATGCGTTCACCAAGACCTCAGGCACCACATTCTATTTTGGACCAATTATGATACCTATGAAACTGATGCACTCTGGTCTTAGAAACGGCACTCATTGGAAAGAGATTTTCATAATCTATTGCTCTCAAAATCTCCCATTCCTCCGCAGCATTCTGGGCTCCAAGGAGAGCAAATCCAGCCTTCCCAGTCACACATCATAGCTGAGAACTTCCATCCCAGGTAAGATCATGCTGCATCTCGTCTATTATGTCTAAGGTGGAAGCAGGACTTTCCAATAGTGTGGAGTGCAGAGCTACACTCAGTATTCTCAATTTGGTTGACGCAATGATTTATAATTTTGCAAGCAGACATTTTTGCTTCCAATGTGTAATGACAAAAAAAGTGAAAACAACACGTATGTCCTCCGTATAACACTGTCTACAGGTCTTCACATCTTCAGAGATCTACTAACTTGCACACAAACTTTCCATCGTTCCTCAATACGTCCTGGGGGCCTAACATACATTGTGCTGCTCCGTACCCTATGAGACTTCAAAAATTCTTCAGCTCACACTTTTTGGGATTAAATTCTATCTGCCGTAGATCTGCGAATTGAACAAATGAGCATTATCAAACTCAAAATTGAGACTATATTCCTCACGATCAACAGCACTACCGAATTCGAGTCATTTGCAAACTTACCAATTGTCGCTTTTACTTTCTCATCCAAATTGTGAATGCATAGTCCATATTCAAGAAATAGACGTTCATTACTTTAGAGGAAGGAGGTGCCATTTTAAGACATTGTGAGTGCTTGGAATTCCCTTTCTCAAAAGGTATGAATGCAAATAGTTTATAATTTTGTTTTTATGCTGATGTCGACATATTGTCGATCATTGACATGTGAAAGTTGCTCAACGAACACGTAAGAAAGCACAGGTGACGACTGAAAAAACATCAGCCACGACCTTTTGGCATAGAAAACTAAAGAACTGGGAATGTTGCAAATCAGAAAGAAAATCAGCAATTGCCAGAAATGTTCAGCAGGTCTGGCAGCATTTGTGGATACAAATCAGATTTAAACTCTCCGGGCGATCAACCGTTCCTCAGAACTGTGGTGCCTTTCCCAGTTCTGAGGAAGGATCATTTCAATCGAAAAGGTGACAGTGATTTCCCCTCACAATTGCTTCTAAATCTGCCGAACTTTGCTAGCTCTTTCAGTTGGTCATGATCTCATTGATTTGAATTCTATTAAACTGGAATTGTTGAGTGGCCTGCTCCTGTTCCTATTTGGTGTGTTCGGGTGACCACACATAATACCCCTGGCAGCCTCCCAGACCGATAAGTCGCGATTGTAGATTGGCAGTTTTAATTTGTTTTCTGCCTACTCAGTGGTTCGTTCACCTCATGATGTCAGCCAAGCTTGGTAGATATTTCCCTTTGTGTTTGATCAATGTGGTTCAGAAGTGATGCAACTGGTGTTCTTCTGTTTGTAGACCAAAATGACGTGTGCATTATGTCTCCTTCCCAGTGCAACTCGCAATTTTCTTTCCAGTCTTTGTGGTCGGAGAGTGATGCATTTGAGATGTACAAGCATCCCTCTGTGTGCAAAAGCACGGTCCCCTTCTCCCAAGTGAAGAGTGGACAATGAGCCTGCAACATTCTATTTGTGTCTGTTGGAGCAGAGAATCATGAACCAAAGAGATCATCTTCATGTCCTTTCAATACCTTGTGCATTTCAAGTTCTATTTGTGTCCCCTTATTGGACTGAGGGGAGCAGCTGTTTTCTGCTCGCTCTGCCCGTGCTCTCCAAAAACATGTTCACATGAAACATGCCTGCCCAATACTGCCTTAGCTCCAAAGAAAAAAAGTTCCGTTTAAATCTAGCCTCTCTCCGAAGCTAAAATTCTCCTTTGAACAGAGAGAATTACAACACAGGAACAGACCCTTCCGCCAGCATGTCTGTGACGATCAGTGCATTAACATCTGCCTTCACATGGTCAAGATCGATTACGTCGCTTACATATGTTTACATGCTCATCTGTCTATCTAATTGCCTGTTAAACTTTGCTATCATATCCAATTTTACCACTTCCCTGGCAGTGTATTCCGGACATCTACCACCCTCTCTGTAAAAACAAACGGTCTCATGCATATTCTTTCAAACATTTTCCCCTGTGCCCGGGAGGAATCGACATTACAAACTTGGTTGTTTTGTATACTTCTTTCAGATCGCCTCTCACCACCTAAACACGAGCAGAAATCATCCGAATTTGTCAAAAGGTTATTGGTGACTCATCATCTCCGATCCAGGCAACATTCTGGTAAAACTCTTTCTGAGGCGCTGCAAAACGTGGCAGCTTTGCTGCTGGAGTGTGACGACAATCAATGCATCTTACCCATTTCCTGACCACTCTCTTTCTCCCTGTCACTTGGACATTGATATGAAATTTTCTGATTTCCACCCATACTGACTCTGTAAACAAACCATCATCGACGATATTCCTTTGTGCAGCTGTGATATTATCGCCGATTAGCAATGCCAATCCTCCGTTTCTTTTCAGCCCCATACAGCCAATTCTTTTTGAAACATCTAAACGCTGGGGCATCCAACAACAATTCCTGCCTCTTTGGTATTCAATTATCCGTAATGGCCACAAAATGACAGTTCCAAGTATTCATCCAGATTTGGAGTTCTGAACGCTCATTCTTGATGCTTCTTGTATTAAAGTAGACACATTGCAACCCATCACACTGACTGCACCTTCGCACAATCTAGAGCCAGTCCCTTCTCACAGATCCTCTGCAATCTGTAGGTAGTGCATCACTGTCTACTGCAAAATTTGCTCCATGGTGCTGTTTTCAACACTCCTGCTTATCTAGATTTAACTCACCCAAAGATCTCTAGCAAAACTCCTGTGTTGCCCCTCCAGTTCAGGTGTAATACATACTTCTTCTAAAGATCAACATCTTTTCCAGAATGTATCCAATACGATACATAAATTACATATTTCTGGTAATCGTGTCTACTCTGGCATTGAATCATGGCTGATAGGTTTATCATTCCCATTCTTCCGCTTTCCCCCCTAACCTTTCATCCCCCCGATAATCAGGAAACCACCTGTCTCTGAATTGAATATACTCAACTACCTGACCTGCAAAAACGTCTGTGGCAATAAATTCCATAGATTCACCAATCTCTGGCTAAATACATTACTCCTTATGTCGGTTTTTAAAGTGCTTCCTTTCACACCCAGGCTTTGCTGTTGGGTCCTATTCTCTCCTATCAGTGGAAACACCGACGCAATTTCCACTCTTATCTGCCCATTCAGTATTTGCATCTACACTGTCGCGAAGGTAAATGCAAATCTTCAAATGACCATCTCTCTGTCACCCGAGTAGGTTGGGGAAAATGATCAGGATATTGACCCAGTGAAGAAGGTGGTGGAATTTGGACAGAGTCTCTGAAAAGCCAAGGCAGTGAGATGGGGGTAATCCTGGGATATTTCAGAGCATGAGTATAGATGTTAATTATTTAAAGAAGTCAAGAACTCATACTTTTGAATTCCTTACTCATAGCAATCAGGGTCGCCCTCGTTGTCTTTTTGTTTGTCTATTAGGCTTGCAACAACTCAGCTCCAGGGAATTCGGACGTACCTTGTCCAGAAACGCTCCTCACAACAGCTGGCCTGTGAGTCAGGCAGATAATTCATAGACAAAACCGATGGAAAATGTGCAGTGGAAGCAGAATACGGAATCAAGAACTTCAAATCGATGTGAAGCGTGTCGACAATCAAACTCTGTGTGTGTCTGTGTGTGTGTGTGTGAGAGAGAGAGATTGAGAGCAATTGAGACTGTCTTTGAGCGGCAGAGATACAAATGTAGAGAGAGTGACCGAGGTGGAGTAGCAAGGACAACGAAATAGAGAGCACGACAGAAAGAGAAGGAAAAGCAGAAAGCTAGACAGAGTGAGGAATGAGAGGGAGAGAATGTGAGATGCACATAAAGTCATACAAGAGATACAAGGGAGACAGAGAGAGTGAGAGGCAGTAAGTGAAAGAGATTGATTCAGCTTATTACACAGAGTAAAACTGAAACGAGAGAAAGTGAGTAGGCCAATGTGAGCAAGGGTGACAAGCGACAGTGAGAGACATGAGAGAAAATTATATATAGAAACAGTCAGAATGAGAGTGACAGAAAAACAAATGAAAAATAGATAGAGTGAAGACCAAAGACAGATTGAGCAACATATTGATGAAAGGAAAATGTATGAGAGAAAGGAGGAAGTGAAGGGCAGAGAGGCAGTGATATAGAAACAGAGTAAGATAGAGCAGAATAGGTTCCCCACTCACTGGCTGAAGACGTTTCTCTTTTTCACTATTCGAAAATGTCCATGTACCCTCAAGCTGTGCTTTAATAACCTATACTCCCGTGCTAATGAACACATCTTCTCGATATCCACTCTGACCAGACCATTCACTATTCTGCTTCTACACCATAGGGATTCTAAATGTAAAGCTTCGAATAGACATACCCCTGTCGCCCAGTGAGATTGGGAAAACGAACAGCAGTTTAACCCAGTGAAGAAGGTGATAAACATTTGACAGATCCTCTGAAATACTGATGCAGTGTGCTGGTGAAATCCCAGGATATATCAGAGAGTGGGTGCGCAATTTACTGATTTCAAGCGGTCATGGATTCAGCCGGTAGTGATCCATCATACCAGGAATGAGGGTGTTCTAATCGTCTTGTTGTGGGTTTGTTCGGTCCAGAACTACTCATCTCCAAGGAGTTAGGACGGACCTGGCCCAGAATCGTTCCTCACAATATTCTGGCGTCTAACAGCATCAACCAAGACAAATCGGCAGACATCTCCCTGTCACTTTAGAGTAAAGAAATTGAAGCAGCGGATTTCATTCACCATGTGAGTGAGGAATGTCTTTCATCGGAAAAACTGCTGGAAAAATACAATGGGAGCATAATCCGGAATCAAAAATAAAAAATAGTTGTGAGGACAGTAGACAAAGAAACCGGAAAAATACCATGAGAGTGTGAGATAGAGACAGAGATGGAAATTGGGAACAAATGAGCGGCAGAGGCAGAGAGGAATGGAGAGAGCGTCAGAGAGGCAGAGGGGGACGGATAGTGAAACAGAGAGCGCTACATACATAGGAAGAGTGACAGAATATTGGAGAGAACAACCAAGGAGCGGGGAAGAGTGACTGGCAGAGAACGTCACAGATACAAGTGAGGCAGTGGGACTGAGAGGCGGCAAATGACAGACAGTATGACATATTGTTACAAGGCAAGTGAGACTGAGACGACACAAATGAGAGTCAATGTATGTAAGGATGACAAGAGTCTGAGAGAGACGAGAGAATGAGATGTAAATAGAAATCATCCGAGATGTATACAAAGTGAGAATGACAGAAATAGTGACAGAGAGACAGAGTGAAACACAAATACAGATTGAACAATATATAAATGAAAATAGAAGGAATGTGAGGATGTGTGAGAAAAATGAGGGATTGCAATGCAGACAGACAAGGACATTGAAACGGAGTAAGACATAAAGGGGCAGCGAGAGAGCGGGTAGGACAATAAAATGACAGGCAGAGTAAGAATGATGAGAAATTCTGAGATAGAGAAACAGAAGTACAGGCAAAAATAAAGGAGACAAAGAGAGCGACAGAGTGAGTGTGCAAGAAAATAGGAAGACAGGAAGTGAGAGTAAGACAGAGTGTGGGAGAGACGACAGTGGTAGAGTGAGAGAGAAGTAGAAAAAAGACTGAGAGTCTGAGAACAAGACAAAAACAAAGTGAGAGGCAGAGAGTCGTTGGGACTCTTTGCCAATAGTGACAGACTGCTTTTTGCTGGTCTCGAACAGTTACCAGTCTGGAGGTCTCCGCTTTTTACTTGCATCTTAATGTTGGGTTTTTGGATATCATTCGTTTGGAACTAGGAATGTAAACGGTGCAACATTACCTCTGTCATCTACTCCCCCGGCTTGGAGGAGCAGACATTAAGAGGAAAAGTATATTCATCCTCATCCTTGGATTCATGGCCATGTCTCTGTACACAACTGTCCCATTGCCATGGTGGCATGTCATCCACACAGGCCAGTCGCCACAACATATGGGCGCGTTGGTGGGGCTTGTCGATTAACTGGCTAGCACAGTGAAAGTATAGTGCCCGCTTTCCCAGGAGATGATATCTGAGCCGGGCTTCACTCCACTCAAGCCTAGTCTTCCCAGTAATCCTCCAGTTCCTATGAGTCCATCATTAGGGGCGGCACGGCGGCACGATGGCACAGTGGTTAGCACTGCTGCCTCACAGCGCCAGAGACCCAGGTTCGATTCCCGCCTCGGGCGACTGACTGTGTGGAGTTTGCACGTTCTCCCCGTGTCTGCGTGGGTTTCCTCCGGGTGCTCCGGTTTCCTCCCACAGCCCAAGGATGGGCAGGTCAGGTGAATTGGCCATGCTAAATTGGCCGTAGTGTTAGGTAAGGGGTAGGTGTAGGGGTATGGGTGGGTTGTGCTTCGGCGGGGCGGTGTGGACTTGTTGGGCCGAAGGGCCTGTTTCCACACTGTACGCAATCTAATCTAATCTAATCTGACAGTGCCTCCATGTGATATTTGCATGCAAAGATTGAAAGTGGGGATAGAAACTGGTTCGTCTGCCAATCAAGCCTGCTCTACCATTTGGTCTGACCATGGTTGATCCTCTTATGATAGAGTCATAGAGTAACACAGAATGGAAACACATCCTTGGGCTGAAAATGAACCATGCCGACCATGGTGCCCACTCAGATAGTACCAATTGCCTGCATTTGGTACATATCATTCCACTCCTTCCCATCCATGTACATATCCCAATGCTTTTCAAAATATTGATGCTGCACCTGCATCGAGTTTTTTTTTCTGGCATCCCATTCCAGATATGCAGCACTTTCTAGGTGAAGAGGTTGCTCACCGGGTCTTTTATAAATCTTTCCCTTCTCACCTGACTCCGATGACCACGATTTTACCCACCCCTCGGTAAAAATACAAAATGGACTCATCTCTGCCACTGTTGAATGAACAATACGATCACCCCTCATTCACCTACTTTCCAAGGAATAAAGTCCGATCTTGGCAATACTTTTTAAAAAACTCTTTCCCACTGGTATTGGCAACATCCTCTTTATAGAACGAGAGAAACCAGCAGGGAGACCAAACACAGAAATTCGTAAACGAGTGTTGGATTTGGGCCAGTCGGCCCATTCAATATGACGTTTGCTGATGATTTTCCCTTACAAAGAAAGACAGAGAGAAAATGACAGAGAGATACGCCCACACAAACATAGAGAGAGAGAATACAAAACACATAAAATAGGAACATGCATAAACCATTCATCCCCTGACACCTGCTCCACCCTTTCACATGACCAGGTCTGGTCCTCTTCTGGAGGGTCAGGCAACCAAATAGATAGACTGACGAACAGAAAGAAATTCACAAAGGCAGAGAGGGAAAGACCAAGAACCATGGATATTCGTGGAAGGAGTCATCCAGTTGACCCATTATATGCTGATAACTGATCCGCTACAATAACGTCATATTATTTGGAGAATGCCATTTCAATATGATGCGAATTTCAAGTCTGGAGGTACAACTTTAAAATGAGACATAGTGCATTCAGAAAATAAACGGAGTCATTTTTTAACACACAGAGTGGTTGGTTTGTGGAATAGACATCTTGAGAACGTAATGGATGTGGATTCCATTACAACACTTAAAAGTCATTTTGTCAAGTCCACGAACAGTATATGTTTGGACGGATAGGGCCTGCAGCATGTGTGTGGGTGGGATTTAGATTGGGAATATGCTTGTTGTTGAGACTTGCAAATGTAACTTCTATTTTTCTCTAATCTATTGCCGAATCTGGAGTGAAAGTTGGATTTGATCTTTGAGCAGCAGCTTATATTTGGAAGGAAGAAGGAAATATATTTGTTTTCAGGAACTGGCCTGGATAGATGTTTGCAGGTTAATTGCTGTTTCTCGAACACTATTCACATTTTGGCATTAGAATGCGTTGCTCAGAGAATAACAGTTGTTTGGACTTGGACTGGTCCATCAAGAATACACTGGAATAGCCATTCGTTCTCAGAGAATCATGAAATATGCAGTTTGAAAGGGTTTAATCTTCAGATTGGGGAGAAGGCTGTGTGCGTGGAAGCTGCTGGACGGGAAGCTGTTTTGAGTTCTGCTCTCTTCAGTCTTATCCTGAGTTGAAGGATTATTGAGATCTTGAGGAAGGAACGGCAATCTGGAAAACATCAGGAAATGTTTGAGATGTCAACTCTTTGAAAATCATTGAATGATTTACTTTTCATGTGAAGTGATTCGGGGATACGGATGCTGATTTAGTTCGCATGGCAGTCACTATGCTGTCACAACAAGGTGAACAACAGAGGAATGCGTAAACATAAGTGAAGAATTGAACAGGGAGACACAGCGCAAAAATCTGGTTGGGAGAAGATGGGGCAGAGAAACGGAGCGGAAACAAGTTAGAAGGAGAAACATGAAGGAATGAAGAGAATACGGAACAGAACAGAAGAAGACGGGGCAGAACAGTGGTTAGTAATTTTGCCACACATTGGCAGGATCCGAGATTGAGTTCAAACTTGGGTGACTGCCTGTATGCAGTTTCCCTCCTGGTCTGTGTGCGCTTCCTCTGGATGCTACAGTGCCCTCCCACAGTCCAAAGATGTACAGGCTGGGTCATTGGACCATGATCACTCGCACAGACTGTCGACTGATGCGGGAACAAGAGGGATTAGCCATGTGAAGTTTCGGCATGTATTTGTTAGGTGTTTGTGAGCATCAGAAGGTCAGTGTGGGCTCCATGGGCTGAATAGAATCCCAATAGGAATGCTTTGAAAGAGCGAAGGAGAAGCAGATAGAAATACCTGGGGAGAAACAGGAGGCAAAGTACAAAATGTGAGAAATAGAGAAGGAGCAAATGAGGAAAGGAAACGGTGAGAAACAGCTAAACAAAAACCGAAGGAAACAATAAGAGAGGGAGAGAAGCAGGTTAAGGAACGGAGATGAGGTGAAACAAATATGGATAAATATCTGAGAAATGAAAATGTACAAAATACAAAGGAAGAAACAGGTGTGGTGAAACAAAGGTGAGATGAAAGGAGAGGCGAACAGATGGGAATTCACAAAGGGAGAATTAAAAGTGGTAAACAGAG
Organism: Chiloscyllium punctatum; assembly: GCF_047496795.1. Classification (NCBI taxonomy): domain Eukaryota; kingdom Metazoa; phylum Chordata; class Chondrichthyes; order Orectolobiformes; family Hemiscylliidae; genus Chiloscyllium; species Chiloscyllium punctatum. Next base: position 51,623,327 of record NC_092789.1, on the reverse strand, counting down.
ACAGAGGGGGGATGTAAGGAACAGAGACTTATGACGATATAAACAGAGCTGGAGACGCAATGCTGCGGCAAACTTAACAAGAAACCTGGAAGAGGGAGTTGGGAAGCAAGAGTCGAGAAAAACAGGAGGTGAAGCAGAGATAAAGAGACAGACAACGTCAGGGACAGCAATGGCGAATCGGTGACATTGTCTGTGTAGATAATACTGGAGTTCCATGATGGCATTGTGCCCCTCCCGGTTTCTGACCTGTCAATTTCTCCTGACAGTGTGCGTGTACACTAATCCCAGTGAAGAACTGAATGATGGGCAAGAAGTGGTTAATGCAGTAAGCTTTCTTCTCATTTTTTAGAAACCAAGGGACAGTTGATGGTTGTATATCGAGAGGCAAGCAGAGACTGAACTATAAAAACGGCAGCTAGCATTAGTCGGAACTCAGATGCGTCTCACAGTTGGGAATATTGCATTTTTTTATCATATATTAAAGCAGCAGATGGCATTGAAGGAACATCTCCTGCTGTGGACAATCACATTTGTATGACAGCCTTCTTATTTGGGCGATCTCATGCGCATAGCAGCCTTATTCTCTGCAGATCCTTTCATCACCCTCACGTTCCAAAGGATGAACTGAGAAAGGAAAGGAAGTCTCAATTAATAAAACGGTCATTAGACTCCGGCATAAAAACAGAATCAGACTGTGCACGGTGCTCCTCGTATGGCCGAACAGGGGTAATTGATTTATAGAACAGTGTACATTATTCCCAGAGTGGTCTACCTTAGAGACATGGAGATTAAAACTATGCACAGGGTTCCAAGTGTGGTATAACTTCGAAGTAGTTGAGGCAGGTACATTAGCAACATTTAAAGTCATCTGACCAACCACATGAATTCGAAATGTTTCAAAGGATCTAAGTCTAGTGACGGCACATGTGGTTAATTTAAGTGGACATTTTGGCCAGCATGGACCAGCTTGAGCCAAAGGGCATATCGTCATGCTGAAGGACTCAATCACTCCTGACGTGAGTGACATAGAGCGAATAAATGCATGAAGTGTTCCACATATAGTCGAAGTGAGGGTTAATGGGTCCCAAAATACAGTCCAGTGTGCCCAGTTAGATCTGACCGAGGGATATAATCAACAGAAGAGTGCACGGTACTCCAGGTATAGAGTTAGAGACGCATTTTATGATCAGAACAATGTGCATAGATTCCAGTTTCACCTTTACCATGACATCTTGCTACTCACCCTCCCCGACACCAAAATGCAACCAAAATCGCCGATGTCAATCGCAATTTTATTCAACGAACAGCGAATTCCACCAGAATAGGTCTTTTATTCACTGATGTTAGTGGAGAATCAGTGCATGGGTACGTCGTGTGTGTGAATGTGTCCATGTAGTTATGAAGATAAATTTGTAAATACGTGTGTGTGTGCGTGTGTGTGTGTGTGTGTGTGTGTGTCTGTGTGTGTGTGTGTGTGCATGTATGATTGTGTGTACATGTTTGTATATGTCTGCATCGTTATGCACGTGTGCGTTTGTGTCTGGGGGTGCGTTTGTGAACCAGCATTTATGAGTGTGTGTGTTATTAATTATGTGCGTGTGTGCATCAATATGTATTTGAGTCTGTATAAGTGTGTGTGAATGAGATTGTGTGAATGTCTATGAGAGTCACTGCCTGTGTGTGCAGCGCATGTGCATATTTGTATGTATAACGTGATTGTGTGTGAAAGTTATTCCTTAGTTTTTGACATTATTAATAAATGGACACACTCGGATATCGTATCCATTAAATTCGTTCTCCAGTCACCACAGTGAAGAGGTTGGCAAAGAATGTGGAAAACACATTCAATTTTTGGGTTTCTGCTGCAGGCTCGGCTGTTCAGTACATATCAGGCATTTTGTGCCTTGTGGCTAGTTTTATCATTAAACAATCCATGACAGCTTCTGAACGTGAGCAGAAAGGGATTCTGCACTATTTATCCATCCTGCACCTTAATCAGATCATGGCCAATTCGAATATAAGCAAGATCAATGTATTTTGCTGCTGTCACCTTCAGTCAATTTGCAAATTGTGACATATCAATCTCAGTTTTGGAACTTTTATAATCATTGTGCGTAATTTTTTTCATTAAATATCCTCAGCTGATATCCTCAAAAAATTTCATCCATTCCACACACATACCACCTCCAATTAATATCCTGTCATAAATCTCTTCCAGGTTGGCAAATCCTCCTCAAATTCCACATCTGCAATCTTATCTAGCATTAAGATTCCACATAGTAGGGTGCTCGTAAAAGTGAGATTGCATGAAATCCAGAAGGATCTGGCAAATTGGATACACAATTGGCTTGATCATATGAAGCAAAGGTAATAGTGGAATTGTACTTGTCGGTCTGGTGTCCTTCGATGAATGGAGTGCACCACGACTCAATGCTTGGGCCAATGGCGTTTGCTAATATACCAATAATGCGAATGAGAATGTACAAGCGATGCTAACTAGGTTTGCAGAAGACTCAAAAATATGTGATATCGTGGACAGCAAGGAAGATTCTCAGAAATTGCAGTAGACCGTTAACCAGCTGAGGAAGTGGGCTAATGAAGAGTAAATAAAGTTTATCACACAGATGTCTTGCATTTTGGAAAGTCAAGGTCAGGAATAGTTTCACCGTGAGTTTTAGGGCCTTACAGAATACAGTGGAACAGGAGGGCTTTGGAGTTCATGTGCATGGTTCTGTGAAATTGGAATCAGACATACACAGAGCAGTGAAGACAGCTTTTGGCATGCTGGCCTTCAGCAGTCAGTGCTTGGAGAATTAAAGTTAGGAAGTTATGTTGCAGTTGTTCAGGCCGTTGGTGAGACTGCACTTGAAGTATTAAGCTCAGCTCCGATTACCTTGCTGTAGAAAGTATGTTTTTGAATTGGATTTGGACAAGAGAAGACATATTCTTTAGAGTGTAGGACACTAAGATAGGATCTCATCGAATTGTATTAGAGAATAAGAAGCGTACACGTTCTGAATACACTCTTGTTTCCCAGGGTTGGGGAATCAAGGTAAAGATGGCATCAGTTGACGTTTCGACTGGAAAGAATAAAAGGGAACATGAGGAGTAACTTTTTTACACAAATGCTGGGACGCATGTGGAATAAGATGTCTATGGAAGTGGTTAGGCCAGGTGCATTAACGCCATTTAAAAGGAATTTGGGTATATGCATGAGCAGAAAATGTTTGGAAGGATATGGGCCAAGTGCTGGGAAAAGGGTTCAGCATGGAGAGACGATTTGGTTGCGAAGGGCCGGTCTGCGCCAACGGCCCTGTCTCTGTGCTGTGGGTGTCTAAGCTTCTATGACGGCATTTAAATGATTTTTTAAATTCTAGCTGCTTTCTTCCTATTTCCAGCTTTTGTTCGGTATGTGATTGTAACCACAGAGATGACGGGTTAATCTTTGAATGAGTGATCGAGCAGTTATGGCGTCAGCGAATCATGGAGATATAGATCACGGAAACTGAACCTTCAGTCCTAATCGGCCATTCCAACGAGACATTCTGAATTAATCTGGTCCTATTTACCAGCACTTTGCTCATATTCCGCTAAACACCACCTATTCATATACTCCTTCTGATGTACTTTAAATATTGCCGTTTACCAGCCTCTAACAGTTACTTAGTTAGGTACATCCTGACACACACCACTTCCTTCGCCAAAACGTTTCCCTGAGGTACCTTTTAAAGGTTCCCCTATCACTCTAATCCTATGCCCACTCGTTCTGAAATTCCCCCCAAACCACGAACAAAGACCCTGTCTATTTACTCAAGCCATGTCTCTCATAATTTTATAAACCAACGGTAATTCATAAATGACCGTCTGACGCTCCAGGGGATAAAGGAACTGTCCCAGCTTATTCAGTCTCTCCCTGAAGGTCAAACCCGTGAAACCGGACAAGATCATCGTATATCTTAACTGAACCCTTTCAAGTTTCACAACATCCTTCCTTCAGTGGCCAGAATTGCACAAAGTATTCCGAAAATAAAAGAAACAATGTTGTGTGCAGCCATGCCATGAGCTCGCAATCAATGTACTGCCAAATAAAGGCAAGCATACCAAATGCCTTCTTCACTTTACTTAGAATACTGTAATCAGTTCTGGTCACCTCATTCTCGAAGGGATTTATAAGCGTTAGAGAGGGCGCAGGTACGATATACCAGGATGTTTCCTGGAGCGGAAGTCATGTCTTCTGAGGAAAGTTTGAGGGAGTGAGAGTATTTCTCATTGAACTGCAGAAGAATGAGTCGTCTCATAATAAAGTTGGACGAGCTGATGAGAGGCATACATAGAGTTGGTAGCCAAAGACATTTCCTAGTTCAGAAAAGCCTATCCAGAGGGATAATAATTTTAAGTTGATTATAGGAAGGTTTAGTGGAGATGTCAGACATAAGTTCTTTACTCACAGAGTGGTGGGTGCGTGGGATGCACTACCAGCAGTGATGCTACAGTCAGACACATTATGGACACTAAAACGACTTTTGGATAGGAATATGGATGACTGTAAAATTAAGATGATGTAAGTTAGTTTTATCACAGCAGGATAAATGTTCGGCACAACGTCATCGGGTAAAGCACCTGCACTGCGTTGTATGGTTCTTTGTTCTGTGTTCTACGAGTTATGTTCTATCCAGCCTATCAACGATCCCCCATTCAAGGAGCTATGTATCTTGCTCCCCAAGGTACCTTGCTCTCTTTGTTCAAGAGTATTCCCAAGAACCTTACCCATTAACCGAATAAGTCCAGTTCTGATTTGCTTTTCCAAACATTGCCACTACTTCTGTGTTCTGAACTGCGTTGATACGTGACCGAGCATTCCTCAAATGTTAATATTCCTTTCAAATAAATGTCCGAATGTCTGGATGCACCTAAACGTCTTTCGGACAGGATTTTCGCCCGGACTCAATTTCCCCAGAAACGGAAACCTAGCGTGGCGTTGAGAGATCTGAGCACTACCCCATAGGAAGGATACGTTGATGATGGAGGGAGTACAACATTGTATTACAAAAAATAATACCTGTCCTTCAACGTTATGTTATGATGATTAAACAAATTAAGTATTTTGCCTCTAGAATTTAGAAGATCAGAGATCTGATGGAAAACTTTAAGCTGTCAAGTTGGTGGAATGGGGGAGGGGTAAAGGTGGCTTAAATATCCATTTATTCTGCTGATTGGATATTTTTGAACTAGTGAACAGAGTCTGACTGTTAGGGTCAGAGTGCTCAGGAGACATGTTAAGAAGAGTTTCTGCACACATTGGATCATGGAAGTTTGAAACGGTCTTCCAGAAGCCACAGTGAAATCTGCATCAGTTGTCTGATTCTTTTCTTTATATAGTTGAATTTGCAAATTTTCTTTAATCATATTTTAACAGACTACGTGACGAAGTGGGCTTTTCTGGGTGTTTGGTTTAATTACAGAAGGGTTCACCACCGTGTCGCAATATTATATTTAAAACTGTGTTACATCGGTAATTGAGTATTGAGGGGATCAAAGAAAGTGGGAGCATGGAGGTCGAAACTTATCAGCCCTGATTGACAGGTGGAACAGACTCCATGGGGCAAATGATCTAATTTTTGCTTTGACATGATGATATTGCATTTGCACAGGCGTGAGGACCTGAATGGTCTCTTCTCCTTCCCAGGATGTTCCTCCCGAGAGTGCACGGTATGATATATTCATGCCCAGCAAGATCAACCAAAGGCACAACTGCAATACCGATCATAAGCTGCACCAGCATAGGGACAGGCATCCATTGAGAAAATGCAACACCTTTTTCATTCATTCCTCTCCTTCTCATAGAAACAATGATCTGCCGGAGAGCAGTTGTAAATTGTAAATGTGCTGAGCACACAATAGTTGATAATTATCCCAGATTCAATGCAGTTGGCCCCGCATTGGAACTGTTAAAAGGGACAGTTCCCTCACCAAGAGCAGCAGCAACTTGGAACAGGTACTAAATCTGAACTTTCAGACTGTTCTTTAATAATCACAAACTCGTCGCTGATGTGCACAAAATATCAATCATATGTTATATTAACGTTGATAATTGTATTCAAGTTGTGCTCATTGTAAAGACGTTTCATTAAGACCAAATATAACTTGAATGAGCGATTAAGTTTTTATGTCAATCAGTTATTTCTCAGTGATTCACGTCGGTTAGGCTGTTTTCAAAGTAATATGACATTTTTCACGACAGCATTAGCACGCAGTGTTGCTTCATCGGATTTAGGAGTAAGGTTCACAGGTATGAAACGAATAAAATATAAAAGCAAAGAAAAGGGAAAGCCATTCAGTACAATGTGTCACTGTGAGCACTTTGTGGGAGAACTGAAAAGAGCCAGCACAAGACCGATGGTTTACTTCGCTTGTCCAGTTTGAGCATTTCCTGTGAATCTTCTTGACGTCAACAACCACACAGTTAGTTGTTCACTGATAAATGACTGATTGACAGAAACGCCTAATCTTTAATTTCAGTTACATTTTACCTTAGGTTGTGAAATGACGTTATAATGAACACAACGTGGACCCAATCATCAAGGTTGATCTCCAGTTATTAACTACAGAACAGCGTCTAATTTGGTACAAAGTGCCTCCCTGTTCTGGTCAGCTCATCGTGACTGAAAGACTCTATAGAGAAAGATGAAATCACTGGTTCTGCTGCAAATCGTCCTGGTGCTTGTCGACCCAATCATTGCGGATGGACAACGAAGACCTAGGTTTTTCTTTACTGGTTAGTACATTGATTTGAAAACGGACCAGAGCACCACCAGCCCCTCAAGCGTGTGCTGTTTTGCAATTGAATTTCGACTGATTGTTTGCCTTCTTACAATCAGGCTGAATTCCCATCCCCATCGGCTCTGAATGAAAAGTTATCATCCCATTTTCAAAAATTTTCGAGGAAATTTTAAATTTAATTTGGTGATTATCGACCCTCAAAAACTATTCAGGAATAAGCTGTTCTCAGCAGCTTCGTTTCCACGTTGAAAAGGGAAACGTTTAAAAATCTCTCTTTGACCCGCCGCTCCTGAACTCTGCAATATTCTCCAGTCCCGATAACGCTTCTGGATGCCCATACCATTCTAATTCTGATGAATTCTCGCAGATTAGGCAGTGACTCATTGTATGCATTTTGTTCAGCTGCATTAGCCCCGGGTTTTGGAATGTACTTCGTACAAACACAATGTATTCTCGAAAACAGTACTTCAAACAAAATAATTGGCAAACGGGCGGCACCGTGGTTCAGTGGCAAGCACTGAGGCCTCAAAACATCAGAGTCTCTGTTCGGTTCCAGCTTCTGGCGGCTGTCTGTGTGGTTTTTGAATATTCTCCCCGTGTCTGCGTGGGTTTCCTCTGGGTGGTCCGATTTTTCTCCCACAGTCCTGTGAAGCTTCATATTCTTCCTATCTCTCTGTTTTACCTTACTTAGTCCACATTGGGGTTGTACTTTGTCTCCATATCCCTTAGTTATTCTCCACCTTTTCCACTGTACATAGAGATGGTGCAATCTGCCTTTGTATGACCATCCTGTCCATGGTTCTGGACTCCACAGCTCTCAGTTCGGTAACAGTTGCAGTGCAGTTACAACATTCGTAGCACTGGACAGTTCTAGTCTCCATATCCCTTCATAACACAGCACTGAGAGCATTGGTTGTGGTATCATCCGTACACCTCTTTGTAAGGCTACACTGAGAATACGATGCAAAGCGCAGGTGTCCGCCTCCTCGATTGAATCACTTTAGTTCTGGATGTCATAATACTTGATTTAGCGACATACTGAATGTTAATTGTTTTGCTGTGGACATAACTGTACTATCCCTTCCTCTTTAACAGGTTTCTTCAAAGCTTGTGAATTTCAAAAAGGAGTCTGCAAAGCATCCCCTTGTCTTTCGCATGAAATCCCGATAATAGGCATGTGCGTCATCGGAGAATATTGCTGCGAGAGAAAATTGATTTGAAGCAAAACTAATCTAAATAGAAAAACGTGAGATGGACCAACTGATTTCTGTAAATTGTCTGTGTTCTATTGCGTGGATCTAATGACACTTAACCTGCTGCTTTCTGAATTGTGTCAATAAAATTCGTTGCATTGTCTGCTGTCCATGCCCAAGTTTTTTTTTTCCCATTTGATTGCAAGGAGGGAAGGTCATAGAAAAAAGCAGACAGAATCATTCAAACATTGTCGTTCCAGCAACGCTAGGCTCACAGAGTCACATCGTCCAGCCACATGCATCTATCACCACCCGCGGGGTAACGCTGTGATATTGGAAGATATGGTGAAGGAATGGGCGGCATGGTGGCACAGTGGTTAGCACTGCTGCCTCACAGCGCCAGAGACCTGGGTTCAATTCCTGCCTCAGGCGACTGACTGTGTGGAGTTTGCACGTTCTCCCTGTGTCTGCGTGGGTTTTCTCCGGGTGCTCCGGTTTCCTCCCACAGTCCAAAGATGTGCAGGTCAGGTGAATTGGCCAGGTTAAATTGCCTGTAGTGTTAGGTAAGGGGTAGATGTAGGGGTACGGGTGGGTTGCGCTTCGGCGGGTCGGTGTGGACTTGCTTGGGCCGAAGGGCCTGTTTCCACACTGTAAGTAATCTAATCTAATCTAAGCTTCCTGCTGTTTCCTACCTACCTCTCTTCTTCAGCTGATGGTCTTGTCCCCTACAATGTTAAACAATAACAATAACCATTAGTGAGAAGCCAGCCCTCCTAATCCATTCTGACTTTCGAACTTGAATCGCCTCCACCTTGGAAATCTCAGATTCTCCGATGATTATTCGAATTATCCGAGGTTTGAACGTCAAAACCTTCCTGGTGAGGGAAACTGCAAAATGGGGAATATCGTCCTTGCCATCCTTCTTACGAATTTCCTTCCTCAAAATTATATATCCACATCATCATTAGCAGGAATACAGACCACTGAAGATAAAATGTTGCCTTCACTGAGAACACAGTGCTTTTGTTGGATATAGTCATTGTGCCAAATAGAGCAGAAACTGGACAGATCGTGAAGCGAAATTTGGGCATCCATTTTGCTTCAATTGAGCTTAATACATTAAAAATCTCTTAAATTATGACAGGGCATATGCCTCATGCATAATTATCTCAGAGAATCCCCTGACAGACCTCTGACAATTCAACTTACCTTGGCTTGAGAGGAGATCTCCAGGGAGGTTTGGAGAATCTCAGCAGCTCATCATGCACATGGGACACTGTTGTTTCTGAGCTTCCGTGGTGCTGGGAGCAGATTTTGGTTTTGAATGTGGCTCCGAAACATACACTCTGTTTTCATAGATTTCCGAAACTGAGAAAACAGGTTTTCGACCCAATGGGCCCATTCCGACCTTCAGAAGAGTATCACACCTAGATGCAGTCCGCTGTTCTACAAACTTACATTTCTCCTGGCTAGTGCATCTACCCTACAAATCGCTGAAAACTATGGATAATTTAGCAAGGCCAATTCACCTAATCTGCACAGTTTGGTCTGGGGAGGAAACCGCAAAACCCAGAGGAAACCCACGCAGACACTGATAATTGAGTGTATGCAGGTGCTGCCAACGCTGCTGAGTTGCTCCGGATATTTCCCATTTTATTGATCTCTGAGCCAGAAGGTTCTGTTTCAAATTCCACACATTACAGAGGCGTGTCCCAACATGTCCAGCTGATGAATGACCCTGTGCAATGGATAGAGCAATGGCAGTTTCCCCTCCCATAATCCAACGCGACTGTGAAAGGCGTTTGTCTCTCAGCTCGTTTTGTGGTTCACAAGGAAGTGCGAAATTCCCTCGGGGGCTGAGGTCGATCCAGCTTTTATTCCAAACGCAGAGCTTAATGGGCATAGGATTCTGGATTCCCCTTCCTCCTTCCATGCAAGCCAGGAGGGAGAGGTTTGATTTAGGCTGCAGAAGAAATGGGAACATGTTTTCAACTCTCAGCGCTGAAGTTATGTCCCCAGTGTTTTACATAGCACCACATATTTCTCTTTATGCCTTTCGGTCCCCTTTCCTTCAGCCCTCATGACAAAGATGTAAATCCCCAAATAGAGCCAACATTCACCCACTGACCAATGTCTATACCCTGAAAACGCTGACCCCAGTTCAAAAAGACAATTTCCTTCGACATCCATTCAGTGAATGTGGCTAAGCCAAAACTCTACGTGTTCGGATGCATCTCCCTGTATTTACACGTTTTAAAATGAGCTTGAAGCAGTCACTTTTAGTTGCACTGTTCGATGTTGGGATGAATTACGGCAATGGGTTGTTCCATCAGATACCACTTGCAGAGCCAGCCTGTGAAAACTCTGCAAATGTTGTCAGAACAAACCAACCAAGGCAGCGCTCACTATGGATTTCAAGTTTCATCCAGTTCCCTTTGTTATGAACGAGGCCAGACCATTTACAATATTCTTAAGCATGCAGCCACAGACCCGAAGTTTGCAATCGGTTTTGATAAGTGTGCAGTGAAATTTACCCGGATTAAGAAAACTAGGTTGAGTACTACATTTTATTCAGACAAGCATTTATTCACAAAATTACACAACGAACCAAAAAGAACAGATTAAAGACTTCCTACACAACTCACTCTATCCAACTCAACTAAATTATGCTGTTGCGAAAATATGCAACAGTCCCAATAAGCAAACTCAATTTCAAAATCGGTATAAATTGAACACATGCTTACATTGAAGTTGAATGGCAGAAAAGAGAGAGAGTTTCCACACAGCTTCTTGTTGAACTTCCAGCCAAATCAAGAATGAACTAAAACTGCTTAGCTCAGCTCAGGTACCTAGAGATCTAACCACTTCCCTTCCATTAATCAGGTCACTTCCAAAACATGACCACTTTGGCCTCAAGTCAGATCTGTTTACATATAAACTGAAAGCTTCTCAAAATTATTTTCATCTCTGCACCAAATCAGACTGATGGAAAACCGGTCTGGTTCATTGCTCTCTGTTCACAAAAATAAGGCCAGAGTCTTCTTGAGCCACGGAACAGTCCTGATGAGTAAAGAAGGGTGGCTTCTGACACCTACCCACTTAAAAAATGAACCATCAACTTCAAAAGATTGCTTCATTTTTAACCTTCCACAACACGGCCAGTCAGAACAGATAAAAATACACTTTACTAAGTATAAACATGCATAATTGCACAACCGTATGCAAATTCAGGCCGTGGTGCAATTCCTTATCTCATTCGAGTCTTCATAACGCATCAGAAATCATGTTTTCGCGAGTTGTCACATACACAATTCTGACCTTGAATCGCTTGTAACAACACACTCCATTAAAAAGGTCTGAAATTTTGACCTTACATTTTTCCAAAAGTGTTAATTTGTTGTGATTTGTGTTTACAATTGTCTCAGATAACTTGCTGGTAATATAAATACTGAAATATTATAATGCCAAAACAATGTTGGACGTCTCTTTCCACACCGTTAACTTCCTCCCAATTGGTGAATCAGCCAAATCACTTGTAAGGATAAATTGTGTTCTTGGATCTGAGCCTGTCCAATATTTCTACCACAAATTCTCCACAATTCTCTGGTCTCTCAAGACGCACTTCACGTAACTGAGCACATTTTTTCTCAAATTCCTATTGTAAAATTCCTGTTACCAGCACCTTTTCTGGCAATAATCTCTCAGGAGTGCATATCTCCTCATTCATCAGCATTGCAGACAGAGAGGATCCTGTGTCCCTTAATATTATATGCCCGCTACATGTTACCTTTGGCCTACGCGAATACTCTCTAACCTTGCAAGTATATTTTTAAGCAGATCTAGCACTTCCTCCTTAATCAACCTCTGATCATCTTGTACACTCTGAGAGAGTTGTGTACCTTCACTTTTGTTTATTGTTATTTGAGCAACGAACCTTCCATTCTTATCTGATTTTCCTACATCTGGCTTTCTCCGGTACAACCAGCACTGTGATTTCGTGTGGCCAACTTTATTACAATGAAAATACATAAGCCTCTTAAGTTATTTGTCGCCCTCAAGGATTTTTTTTTTGTGGTAAATTATCCTTCTGATGTTCAATGAGATGTGTTTTTCCCTTTCCACATGAGGATTTCTCTTTTCCCCAGTTGCTATCCCAAATGAATTGAAATTGATTATAAAAGACAAACCGTGCTTTATACACCAGCTCATAGTCATCAGGCACTTCAGATGCTAAACTTACTGTTTTAACTCTCTTGTCTTCCACAGGAGTTCGCTACATATCAGGCAGTAGATTTTTGATTTCCTCCAAAATAGTTACCTCTCGAAGGCCATCATAGGTTTGTTCAAATCTGAACGGTCCTATCCACCTGTCAAAATTACTCTGTTTGAACCTTTCATATTCAATGTAGGTTTACCCATTCTCCCTCCTTCGATTCCTGAGACGTTGGCCACAGGCTTCTGTTAGAAACTCTTATGCACTTAAAATGGCTTTTTCTCCCCCTGATAATCCACAGATACCTCCACTGATCGGGATGCGCACAGCTCAGTAGCCCTACCTGCAAGTTTTGTCTGGACCAACAAAACCCACATTGCCACTGGACAATGCATTTTTATAGCCCCCTTTTCAAATGAGATGAAAAAAGCTTCCACATTCTTCTCATTGAGTTTAGGCAATCCATGTACATGCGTAAACAGTTTCTCATTCGGGTTCTTTCTACCAGGGGCTTGTTCATCCTCACTCTCTTCCTCACTCAGCCTACAATCAACATTTATATCCAACCTTGAACTCTTACTTTCCTTTTCTAGTGTCAATTTTTGAATTTCAAAAGCTTTCTGTGTTTCTCTCTCTTTTACTGCTCGCTTTTTCGTTGTCTTCTGCTTTTAATCGGAACTAAAACTGACTCATTTCTGTTCACCGTTCCTTATCTCTTAAGTCTATCGCAAGCTGCCTCATTTGCAATTGAATTTCTGCAATCTCTGCAGATAGTGTTTGTTTCTCCAGCAAGTTGGAATGCTGAACTATTGCTGGAATTATCTCTCCTTTCCGCACAGAAGCAGGCAGTTCCAATTCCAAACTCTCTGTTAATTCTTAAAAATCGGTCTTATTCACTTTTTGCAAAACTGCCAGTCACTGCATCGACATTTTGAAAACTTCTAGCGAATGAAAGAACCAATACTATCATAAGCGTTGTCTACTCAACCAAACCAACAACCAAAATTAAGCCACTAGCAGCTACCACTCGCTGTTTAACATCCTGCAAAGAGTCCACAGCCTGGTACAGAATAGGCCAGACGACTCAAAACATTCTTAAGCAGGCAGCCTCAGACCAAAAGATTGCAAATTACAGTGAAAATGACCAGGAGTAAGACAGCCAGGTCGATTGCTAGATTTTAAAACAGATAAGCATGTATTCACACAATTACACGATAAAGCACAACGAACAGAAGAAAGAATCCCTACAGAACTCAACCTATCCAACTAGAATTAATTGTGCTGTTCCAAATATTAACAACAGTCCCAATCAGCAAACCCTCTTTTCAAAAACAGAGTAAACAGAACACGTTCTTACAATTTTAAGTTGAAGCCAGAAAAGAGAGTTTCCACACAGCTCCCAGTTGATCTTCCAACCAGTTCAAAACTGAACTAAAATAGCTCAGCTCATCTCGTCAGCTGGAGAGCTGAACACTCCCCTTTCACTATACAGTCCACTTCTAAAACATGACCACTTTAGCCTGAAGTGTCATCAGTTAACATGTAAACAAAAGACCACTCTAAAACCTTTTCATTTCTGCACCAAACCAGAGTGATCAGAGTCTGGCCCTGTCTATTGCCTCTCTGAAGATAATGAAAGACAGTGTCTTCTTGAGCCGAGGCACAGCTTTTTGGGAAAAAAAGGACGATAGTTCCGACACTTTGCTGATTTTCGGTTTTTCTTTCAGTTGACACTTAATATTTACACAAAGAAAGGCATTAGTAGAACAGAGTATGCCGTCATGAACGTATGTTTATTTTGGGACCTTACTGTGCATCCAGCTCTTCCACATCTCCAACAGTTTCACACCTCACTGGCAATTCATTTCTCTCCCAAGTCACAGTAGGAAAGTTTCACCTTTTTTCCCTTTTCTCTGTTTTCACATTTCTACTTACCTCCACCGTTCACTCCTTTTTCATGTGATAGAATGTCTCTTTCTCTTCATAATTTTGTCAGTTTCTTCCCATACGTGTCTCTACTTATAGTCGGCCTCTCTCTCAGTTTCTCTCCCTATCTCCTTCGTCCTGCTTCCATACCATTTTCCTGGATGATTTTGATTGTAAATCACTTTCTGTATCGTAACGTTTCATGAGTTAATTCTTTCTCTGCTTCCCTAACTTTCCCTCATGCTGTCTTTCGACATCTCTATCCCTCTCTCTTTCCCTGATACATTCAACTCCCTCGGATATTGAAGTCGTCATTTTATTTTATTCACGCGTGGATCTCGAATTTACCATGATTAATAAATGCCCCATGAGAAGGGAGGGCCTTCTGGAACTTATATGTTGCATGTTTTGAACGTCAGTTCCATAGTGCCATTACAAAAGAATATCCAAGATTCTAACCAAGCAAACATGAAGCAACAGTGAAATATGTTCAAGTCAGGACAGGTAGTGGCTTGGAATGGGACGTACAGGAGGTGGTTTTCTACTTGTCCTTCCACATTCAAGTGTTCATAGTTTTGGAAGATGCTGTCTGAGGACCTTTGGAGAATGTATGCAATGCGTTTTGTAGTTGGTATATTTGCCCCTACGGGGCCTTGAAGGTGAAGGGAGGGCATACCTGTGGATGGCGAAGTAAAACATTAACTCTGTTTTGTTTTCACAGATGATGCCAGACCTGCAGAGTTCTCCAGCAATATCACATTTTGTTTGTCCCTCAGCCTTCATAAGCATTCTTATTCATATACTCATTCAAATGCCTTTTCAGTGTTATCTTCTTACAAGCTTCCATGCCTTCCTCTGGCTGGACATTCCAATAGTTTTCAATAAAGTAGCCAAAAACGCCTGTCAGCCACAGTTAGATTCTTACTTCACTTGTGTTTCCCTCTAAAATGTTGCATTTGGGGGATAATTTCCATCAATTTTACACCATAGTTAGAACTCAGGTCAATTGATCTCACGTTACTCCTCTTTGGTAATGATCTCCAGTCATTCGCTCCTGCACGTCACCTGCATTCCTCCAAATGTCAATTCTGGAAAAGTACGTGATTGTCTTTCTTCTGTCTTGGTCATTGCTCCCTCATGATACAGAGCCCCAATATGCCTAAAAGCGTCCAAACCTCACCACATTCCCACACTGATTTTAACAATCTCCTTGCACCCAATCACTTCCAACGAAGGAAATGATGGTGTGACATGTTTGCTGCTCATATCATCCAAATGGTTATTCAGTCATCTCCAGGTGATTCAGGCGTGTCAGAAATTTAAATTCTGACAGAAGGCGAGATATCAGCGGCTTTTCTGTAAAGCTATACAGTTTTCGACACGTCCCTCTGTTAGAACTTAATTAGAGCACTGTGCACTTTCCTGGTAATCATGTCCCTAAGTTCAAACATATCTGTCGACTATGCAAAATTCTGATGATCATATTCCTCAGTCTGATCATACGTGGAGCATTATTCACTGTTCTGCTCTCGACGTCCCTCAATAACTAGGCGTAGAGCACTTTGCACATTTCCAATCCGAATGTATCGAGGTGAGATCACACTGCAATCTATGCACACTGTTCTGATCATAAAATGCGTCTCTTAAACTATACCTGGAGTACCGTGCACACTTCTGGTCATTATATCCCTCGGTCAGATGTAACTGGGCACACTGGACTCTATTTTGGGAACCAATAACCCTCACTTCGACCATACGTGGAACACTGCATGAATTTCTTCGCTATATGTCACTCACGTCAGGAGTCATTGAGTCCTTCAACATGAAGACATGCCCTTTGGCTCAAGCTGGTCCATGCTGGCCAAAATGTCAACTTAAAATAATCCCTTTTGCCGTCACTAGACTTACATCCTTTGAAACATTTCTTATTCATGCAGTTGGTCAGATGCCTTTCAATGTTGCTAATGTACCTGCCTCAACAACTTCGAATTTATACCACACTTGGAACCCTGTGCATAGTTTTAATCTCCATGTCTCGAAGGTAGACCACTCAGGGAATAATGTACACTGTTCTATTAATCAAATACCCCTGTTCGGCCATAGTAGGAGCACCGTGCACAGTCTGATTCTCTTTTCATGCCGTAGTCTAATGACCGTTTTATTAATTGAGACTTCCTTTCCTTTCTCAGTTAATCCTTTGGAACGTGAGGTTGATGAAAGGATCTGCAGAGAAGAAGGCTGCCATGCGCATGAGATCGCCCAAATAAGAAGGCTGTCATGCAAATGTGATTGTCCACAGCAGGAGATGTTCCTTCAATGCCATCTGCGGCTTTAATATATGATACGAAAATGCAATATTCCCAACTGTGAGACTCATCTGAGTTCCGACTAATGCTAGCTTCCGCTTTTATAGTTCAGTCTCTGCTTGCCTCTCGAAATATAACCATCCACTTTCCCCCCGGTTTCTAAAAGATGAGAAGAAAGCTTACTGCATTCACCACATCTTGCCCATCATTCAGTTCTTCACTGGGATTAGTGTATACGCACACTGTCAGGAGAAATGGACAGGTCAGAAAACGGGAGAGGCACAATTCCATCATGGAACTCCATTATTATCTGCACAGACAATGTCACCGATTGCTCCATTGCTGTCCCTGACGTTGTCTGTCTCTTTATCTCTGCTTCACCTCCTGTTTTTCTCGACTTTTGCTTCCCACCTCCCTCTTCCAGTTTTCTTGTTACGTTTGCCTCACCATTGCGTCTCCACCTCTGTTTATATCGTCATAAGTCTCTGTTCCTTACATTCCCCCTCTGTCTCTTTTTATCACTTTTAATTCTCTCTTTGTGAATTGCCATCTATTCGCCTCTCCTTTCATCTCACCTTTGTTTCACCAGATCTGTTTCTTCCTTTGTATTTTGTACTTATTCTTTTCTCAGATATTTATCGCTATTTGTTTCACCTCATCCCCTTTCCTTAACCTGCTTCTCTCCCTCTCTTATTGTTTCCTTCGGTTTTTGTTTCGCTGTTTCTTACCGTTTCCTTTCCTCTTTTGCTCCTTCTCTATTTCTCAATCTTTGTACTTTGCCTCCTGTTTCTCCCCAGGTATTTCTATCTGCTTCTCCTTCGCTCTTTCAAAGCATTCGTATTGGGATTCTATTCAGCCCATCGAGCCCACACTGACCCTCTGATGCTTACAAACACCTAACCAGTACATGCCTAAACTTCACATGGCTAATCCATCTTGTTTCCGCATCAGTTGACAGTCTGTGCGAGTGATCATGGTCCAATGACCCAGCCTGCACATCTTTGGACTGTGGGAGGACACTGGAACACCCAGAGTGAACCCACACAAAGTTGGAAACTGCATACAGGCAGTCACCCAAGGTTGAAGTCAATCTCTGGTCGCTGCCAGTGTGTGGCAAAATTACTAACCACTGTTCTGCCCCATCTTCTTCTGTTCTGTTCCATATTCTCTTTATCCCTTCTTGTTTCTCCTTCTAACTTGTTTCCTCTCTGATTCTCTGCCCCATCTTCTCCCATCCAGATTTCTGCGCTGTGTCCCCCTTTTCCAATTCTTCACTTATGTTTACCCCTTCCTCTGCTGTTCACCTTGTTGTGACATCATAGTGACTGCCATGCGAACTAAATCAGCATCCGTATCCCTGAATCACTTCACATGAAAAGTAAAACATTCAATGATTTTCAAAGAGCTGATATCTCAAACATTTCCAAATGTTTTCCAGATTGTCGTTCCTTCTTCAAAATATCAGTAATCCTTCAACTGAGGATAAGACTAAAGAGAAAAGAACTCAGAACAGCTTCCAGTCCAGCAGCTTCCACGCACACAGCCTTCTCCCCAAACTCAAGATTAAACCCTTTCAAACTGCATATTTCGTGATTCTCAGTGAATGAATGGCTATTCCAGTCTATCATTGATTGAGCCGTCCAAGTCCAAACAACTGTTATTCTCTGAGCAACGCATCCGAATGCCAAAATTTGAATAGTGTTCTAGAAACAGCAATTCACCTGCAAATATCTATCCAGGCCAGTTTCTGCAAACAAATATATTTCCTTCTTCCTTCCAAATATAAGCTGCTCCTCAAAGATCAGATCCAACTTTCACCCCACATTCTACCATAGATAAGCTAAAAATAGAAGTTACAAGTGCATGTCTCAACAACAAGCATATTCCCAATCTAAATCTCACCCACATATATGCTCCAGGCCCATATCCCCCCGAACCTATCCTATTCGTGGACTTTACCAAATGACGTTTAAATGTTGTAATGGTACCCACATCCATTACGTTCTCAGGAAGTCCATTCCACAAACTAACTGCTCTCTGTGTTTTAAAAGACTCCGTTTATTTTCGGAATGCCCCATGTCTCATTTTAAAGTTGTACCTCCAGACTTGAAATTCCCATCATAATGAAATGGCATTAAGCAAATAATATGATATATGGTAGGGGATCATTTATCAGCATATTATGGGTCAATTGGATGACTCCTTCTTCGAAAATACATGGTTCTGGGTCTTTGTCTCTCTGCCTGTGTGAATTTCTTTCTGTTTGTCAGTCTATCTGTTTGGTTGCCTGACCCTCCAGGAGAGGACTAGACCTAGTCATGGGAAAGGGTGGAGCAGGTGTCAGGGGATGAATGGTTTATGCATGTTACTATTTTATGTGTTTTGGATTCTCTGTCTCTCTGTGTTTATGTGGGTGTATCTGTCTTTCTTCCTAAGGGAAAATCATCAGCAAGCGTCATATTGAATGGGCCAAGTGGCCGAGGTCCAACACTAGTTTACGAATTTCTTTGTTTGGTCTCCCTGATGGTTTCTCTCGTTCTATAAAGAGGATGTTGCCAAGACCAGTAAGCAAGAGTTATAAAAAAATGTTGCCAAGATCGGACTTTATTCCTTGGAAAGTAGGTGAATGAGGGGTTATCATATGTAGAAGTGTTAATTCAAAAGTGGCAGAGATGAGCGCATGTTGTATTTTTACCTAGGGTTGGGTAAAATCGTGGGCATCGGATTCAGGTGTGAAGGGAAAGATTTATAAAAGACCCGGTGGGCAACCTCTTCACCGAGAAAGTGATGTATATCTGGAATGGGAAGCCAGAAAAAAAATACTCGATGCAGGTGCAGCATCAATATTTTGAAAAGCATTGGGATATGTATATGGATGGGAAGGACTGGAATGATATGGACAAAATGCAGGCAATTGGATCTATCTGAGTGGGCACCATGGTCGGCATGGATCATTTTCAGCCCAAGGATGTGTTTCCATTCTGTGTTACTCTATGACTCTATCATATGAGGATCAACCATGATCAGACCAAATTGTTGAGCAGGCTTGATTGGCTGATGAACCAGTTTCTATCCCCCCTTTCAATCTTTGCATACAAATATCACAGGAGGCACTGTCAAATGGGGGACTCATGGGAACTGGAGTATTACTGGGAAGAATAAGCTTGAGTGGAGTGAAGCCTGGAATCCGGCGCAGATATCATCTCCTGGGAAAGCGGGCACTATACTTTCACTGTGCCAGCCAGTTACTCGACAAGCCCCACCAACGCGCCCACATGTTGTGGCGACTGGCCTGTGTGCATGACATGCCACCATGGCAATGGGACAGTTCTGTACAGAGACATGGCCATGAATCCAAGGATGAGGATGAATATACTTTTTGTCTTTCTGTCAGCTCCTCCAAGCCGGGGGAGTAGAGGGCAGTGGTAATCTTGCAGCGTTTACAATCCTCGTTCCACAGGAATGATCTCCAAAAACCCAACATTAAGAGGCAAGTAAAAAGGGGAGAGCTCCAAACTGGTAACTGTTCTAGACCAGCAAAAAGCAGTCTGTCACTATCGGCAAAGAGTCCCAACTCCTCTCTGTCTCTTACTTTGTTTTTGTCCTGTCCTCAGACTCTCAGTCTTTTTTCTACTTCCCTCTCACTCTACCTCTGTCGTCTCTCACACACTCTCCCTTACTATCACTTCCTGTCTTACTATTTTCTTGCACACTCACTCTGTCGCTCTCTTTGTCTCCTTTATTTTTGCCTGTGCTTCTGTCTCTCTCTCTCACAATTTCTCATCATTCTCACTCTGCTTGTCATTTTATTGTCCTACTCCCTCTCTCGCTGCCCCTTTATGTCTTACTCCGTTTCTATGTCCTTGTCTGTCTGCATTGCAATCCCTCATTTCTCTCACACATCCTCTCATTCCTTCTATTTTCATTTATATATATGTTCAATCTGTATTTGTGTATCACTCTGTCGCTCTGTCACTCTTTATGTCATTCTCACTTTGTATATATCTAGGATGATATCGACTTACATCTCATTCTCTCGTCTCTCTCATGCATTGTCTCTCATTTTGTGTCATCTCATTCTCACTTACCGTGTAACAATATATCGTATTGTCTGTCACTTGCCGCCTCTCAGTCCCATTGCCTCACTTGTATCTGTGACGTTCTCTGCCAGTCGCTCTTCCCTTCTCTTTTCTTGTTCTCTCCAATTTTCTGTCACTCTTTCTATGTCTGTTGCGCTCTCTGTTTCACTATCCGCGCCCCTCTGCCTCTCTGACTCTCTGTCCATTCCTCTCAGCCACTGACACACAAATACTCACTTGCTCCCAATTTCCATCTCTGTCTCTGTCTCACTCTCTCATGGTAGTTTTCCGGTTTCTTTGTTTACTGTCCTCACAACCATTTTTAGTTTTTGATTCCGGATTCTGCTCGCATTGTATTTTTCCAGCAGTTTTTCCGATGAAAGACATTCCTCACTCACACGGTGAATGAAATCCGCTGCTTCAATTTCTTTACTGGAAAGTGACCGGGAGATGTCTGCCTATTTGTCTTGGGTGATGCTGTTCGACGCCAGAATATTGTGAGGAACGATTCTGGGCCAGGTCCGTCCTAACTCCTTGGAGATGAGGAGTTCTGGACGAACAAACCCACAACAAGACGATTAGAACACCCTCGTTCCTGGTATGATGGATCACTACCGGCTGAATCCGTGGCGACTTGAAATCAGTAAACTGCGCACCCACTCTCTGATATATTCCGGGATTTCACCGGCACACTGCATCAGCATTTCAGAGGTTCTGTCCAAAGTTTATCACCTCCTTCACAGGGATAAACTGCTGTTCGTTTTCCCAATCTCACTGGGCGACAGGGGGATGGCTATTCAAAGCTTTATATTTAGATTCCCTATGGTCTATAAGCAGAATAGTGAATGGTCTGGTCAGAGTGGATATTGAGAAGATGTGTTCATTGGCACGGGAGTATAGGTTATTAAAGCACAGCTTGCGGGTAAATGGACGATATTTTAGAATAGTGAAAAAGAGAAACATCTTCAGCCAGTGAGTGGGGAACCTATGCTGCTCTATCTTGATCTGTTTCTATATCATTGCCTCTCTGCCCTTCACTTCCTCCTTTCTCACATACATTTTCGTTTCATCAATATGTTGCTCAATCTGTCTTTGATTTTCACTCTATCTCTTAATTATTTTTTTTCTGTCACTCATTTCTGACTGTTTCTATATATAATTTTCTCTCATGACTCTCACTGTCGCTTGTCACCCTTGCTCACATTGTCCCACTCACATTCTCTCGTTTCAGTTTTACTCATTGTAATGAGCTGAATCAATCTCTTTCACTTACTGCCTCTCACTCTCTCTGTCTCCCTTGTATCTGTGACTTTATGTGCGTCTCACATTCTCTCCCTCTCATTCCTCACTCTGTCTACCTTTATGCTTTTCCTTCTCTTTCTGTCGTGCACTCCATTTCGTTGTCCTTGCTACTCCACCTCGGTCACTCTCTCTACATTCGTATCTCTTCCGCTCAAAGACAGTCTCAATTGCTCTCATTCTCTCTCTCTCTCTCTCACACACACACACATTCACACACAGAGTTTGATTGTCGACACGCTTCACATCGATTTGAAGTTCTTGATTCCGTATTCTGCTTCGACTGCACATTGTCCGTTGGTTTTGCCTATGAAATATCTGCCTGACTCACAGGCCAGATATTGTGAGGAGCGTTTATGGACAAGTTCCATCCGAACTCCCTGGAGCTGAGTTGTTGCAAGCCTAATAGAAAAGCAAAAAGACAACGAGAGCGGCCCTGATTGCTATGAGTACGGAATTCAAAATGCTGAGTTCTTGACTTCTTTAAATAATTAACCTCTATACTCATGCTCTGAAATATGCCAGGATTACCCCCATCTCACTGCCTCGGCATTTCAGATACTCTTTCCAAATTTCACCACCTTCTTCACTGGGTCAAAATCTTGATCATTTTCCCTAAACCACGAGGGTGACAGAGACATGTTCATTTGAAGATTTGCATTTACATTCGCTACAGTGCAGATGCAAATACTGAATGGGCAGATAAGAGTGGAAATTGCTTTGGAGTTTCCATTGATAGGAGAGAATAGGACCCGACAGCAAAGCCTGGGTGTGAAAGGAAGCAATTTAAAAACCGAGATAAGGAGAAATGTATTTAGCCAAAGATTGGTGAATCTATGGAATTTATTGCCACAGACGTTTTTGCAGGTCAGGTCGTTGAGTGTATTTAATTCTGAGACGGATGGTTTCCTGATGATAAAGGCAATGAAAGGTAATGGGGGAAAGCGGGAGAATGGGCATGATAAACCTATCAGCCACGATTCAATGCCAGAGTATACACGATTACCAGAGATGTGTAATTTCCACATCGTATTGGATACATTCTGGAATAGATGTTGATCTTTAGAAGAAGTATGTATTACACCTGAACTGGAGGGGCACCACAGGAGGTTTGCTAGAGATCTTTGGGAGAGTTAAATCTAGATAAGCAGGAGTGTTGAAAACAGCACCATGGAGCAAATTTTGCAGTAGGCAGTGATGCACTAGATACAAATTGCAGAGGATCTGCGAGAAGGGATAGGCGCTAGATTGTGCAAAGGTGCAGTCAGTGTGATGGTTTGAAATGTGTGCACATTAATACAAGAAGCATCCAAAATTAGCCTTCAGTACTCCAAATCTGGATCAATACTTGGAACTGTCATTTTGTGGCCATTACGGATAATTAAATACCAAAGAGGCAGGAATGGTTGTTGGATGTTCCAGCGTTTAGATGTTTCCAAAAAGTTGGGTGTGTGGGGCGGAAAAGAAATGGAGGATTGGCATTGCTAATCAGCGATAATATCACAGCTGCACAAAGGAAGATTGTTGATGAAGGTTTGTTTACAGAGTCAGTATGGGTGGAAGTCATCAACTTTTATATCAATATCCCAGTGACAGGGAGGAAGGGAGTGATCAGAAAATGGGTAAGATGCATTGATTATCGTCACACTGCAGCAGATTAGCTGCTGTGTGGCCACAACTGTAAGATCGTTTGCAGTTCAGGTTGCTACACTGTAGGGCGGACCTGGACGGTTTGCAGCACCTCGGAAAGAGTTATACCAGAATGTTTCTTGGATTGGAGATGATGAGTCACCAAAAGCCTTTTGAGAAATTTGGATGATTTTTGCTCGAGGATTGATGCTGAGAGGCGATCTGAAAGAAGTATATAAAACACCCAAGTTTGCAATGCCGCTTCATACCGGGCACAGGGGAAAATGCTTGAAAGAATATGCATGAGACCTTTTGTTTTTACAGAGAGGATGGTAGATGTACGGAATACACTGCCAGGGAAGTGGTAAAATTGGATATAATAACAAAGGTTAACAGGCAATTAGAAGGATGAACATGTCAACTATATAGCGATCTTGACCATTTGAAGGCAGATGGTATTATATGAGAGTAGTACACTGATCGTCACAGACATGCTGGCGGAAGGGTCTGTTCCTGTGTTGTAATTTTCCCTGGAGAATTTTAGCTTTGGAGAGAGGCTGGACTTAAACGGAACTTTTTTCTCTCAGGCAAAGGCCGTATTCGGCAGGTATGTTTCATATGAACAAGTTTTTGGGGAGCACGGGCAGAGAGAGCAGAAAACAGCTGTTCCCTTGAGTCCAATGGAGGATACAAATAGAAAGTGAAAGGACTTGAACACAGTCTCCTAGGTTCTCTGATTCTCTGCTCCAACAGACACAAATAGAAACTCGCAGGCAATGTCATTGGCTCATTGTCCACTCTACACTTCGGGGAAGGGGAGTGTGCTTTTGCACATAGAGGGATGCTTGTATGTCCCCAATGCATCACTCTCCGACCACAAAGACTGGAAGGAAAATTGGGTGTTGCACTGGGAAGGAGACAAAATGCACACGTCATGTTGACAGGAAAACATCACTTGTTGCATCACTTCTGAACCACACTAATCAAACACAAAATCAAATAATACCAAGATTGGCTTATGTCATGAGGTGAACGAACCACTGAGTAGTCAGAAAACAAATAAACCTTCCAATGTACAATCGCGACTTATCGGTCTGGGAGACTGCCAGGGGTACTATGTGTGGTCACCCGAACACACCAAATAGGAGCAGGTCACTCAGCAATTCCAGTTTAATAGAATTCAAAACAATGAGATCATGACCAACTGAAAGAGCTGACAAAGTTCAGCAGATTTGGCAGCATTTGTGAGGGGAAATCTCTGTCACCTTTTCGATTCAAATGATCCTTCCTCAAAACTGGGAACGGCACCACAATTCTGAGGAACGGTCATTCACCCCGAAAGTTCAAATCTGATTTGTATCCACAAATGCTGCCAGATCTGCTGAACATTTTCGGCAATTGCTCTTCTTTTTTCTGATTTGCAGCATTCCCAGTTCTTTGGTTTTCTATGCAAAAAGGTGGTGGCTGTTTTTTTTTAGATGTTAACTTTGCTTTCTTACGTATTCATTGAGCAATTTTCATATGTCAATGATCGACAATATGTCGACATCAGCAGGAAAACAAAATTTAAACTATTTGCATTCATACCTTTTGAGAAAGGGAATTCCAAGCACTCACAACGTTTCAAATGGGCACCTCCTTCCTCTAAAGTAATGGATATCTATTTCTTGAATATGGACTATGCATTCTCAACTTGCATAAGAAAGTAAAAGGGACAATTAGTAAGTTTGCAAATGACTCGAATTCGGTAGTGTTGATGATCGTGAGGAATATAGTCTCAGTTATTTGTTTGATAATGCTCATTTGTTCAATTCGCAGATCTACGGCAGATAGAATTTAATCCCAAAAAGTGTGAGCTGATGCATTTATGAAGTCTAATAGGGTACGGATGTGAACAATTTATGTTAGGCCCCCAGGACATATTAAGGAACAATGGAAACTTGGTGTGCAAGTTAGTAGGTCTCCAAAGATGTGAACGCCTGTAGACAGGGTTATACGGATGGCATACGTGTTGTTTCCACTTTTCAGTCATTACAAATTGGAAGCAAAGAAGTCTGCTTCCACAATTATAAATCATTGCATTAACCATAGTGGGAATACTTAGTGTCGCTCTCCTCACCACACTGTTGGAAAGTCCTGCTTCCACCTCAGACATAATAGACGAGATTCAGCATGATGTTACCTTGGAAGGAAGATCTCAGTTAGGACGAGTGACTGGGAGGGCTGAAATTGTTCTCCTTGGAGCCCCGAATGCTGAGGAGGAATGGGAAATTATGAGAGGAATAGATTATGAAAATCTCTTTCCCATGAGTGCCGTGTCTAATCTCTTTCCCATGAGTGCCGTGTCTAAGACCAGAGTGCATCAGTTTCATAGGTGCAGTAGCTGGTCCAAAATATAATGTGCTGCCTGAGGGCTTGGTGAAGGCATTTGCTATATTCATTTTGAAAGAAAAACCAACATTCCATTCGCAGGTCAGTGACAACGCTGCTGCAGTGGGTCTGCCTTCATGTGCAGCAGCAGACGAGGTCAAGATCATAATTACATTGTGAGTCTGCAGTTAAATATAGGGACAGGGAAGGTCAGTAATACCCACCGCGCTGTGCCTATGGATTCGATTGAAGGGATGAGCAGGTCTGTATTTATCGCATAGCAGTTATCATTAAGTCAAGAAGTATAGACAGAGTACGTTCATGTAACTGTGGTTCTGGATTCATAAATAGACCCAAACCAGATTGTTGGTAAAAGCAGTGCTGTTATCACAAGTATACGCATAGCAGATCAACAGCAACCATAGTGCTGTGGGTCTGAGGTCGCATGAAGAACCAGAGCACGTCAGTTATAACAATAGTGCTGTGGGATTGCAGTGACATGTATATTCACAGCAGGTCAATAATAAGCAGATTGCTGTGTATCTAGAGTCACCTTTGGAGGCAGAGCAGAGAATAGAAACCAAGGTACTGTGGGGCTGGAGTTTAATGCAGAGATTGCACAAGTAAATGAGAACCAAAGTACATTTAACCAGGAGTCATATGAAGAGACACAGCATGTCAGTAGCAAGGACATTACGGAGGTTCTGGTTTCACACGTAGAGAGAGACAAGGCCAGTGCTTAACACAATGTTTTGTGTCTGAAGTTACGTGCAGAGCCAGATAGAACACTGATAAGCACACGTCGAGTAAAAGAAGATCAGGCACTACGACAGTGCTGTTGGCCAAGAGTCACATGTAGTTGTAGAACAGATGAGTGCTAACCGCAGTGCTGGAGGTCTTCAGTCATCAGAACAGACAGAGTATGTCAGGTTAACCACAGAGCTGTGCGTCTGGAGACAGAGTAGGTCAGGGGAAACACAGTGCTTCTGTCTGAAGTTACTTGCCGAGACATTGACAACAATAGTGTAATCGATGAATGGAAAGCAAGGAAAGCAATGTAAGGGACACATGGATAACGAGGGAGGTTCTGAATTGAGTGAAAGGGAAAAAAGAAGCATACGTAGGTTTTAGGAAGCATACATTGGAAAAGGCCGATGAAGAATATAAGGAAGGCAGGAAGATACTGAAGCAGGGGTTTAGTGGAGCAAGAAAGAGCCATGACATGCCCTAGGCAAGCAGAGTAAAGGGAAGTTCCAATATATTCGATGCTAACATTGAAACCAGGAGCATAACCAGGAAGAAAATGGACAAACAAGGATAATGGAGGGAACTTGTGCTTGGGTGCAGAAGATGTTGATGAGATACTGATGAATACTTTGTATTGGCATTCACCCAGTAAAAGGACATGGCGGAGAATGAAATATGTGCGGAGTATACAGATATGCCAGGGCACAGTGAGAGCAAGAAAGATGTGGTTTTGAATCTGTTGAGAAGCATTCAGATGGCTAAGTTGCCAGGGCTTGAAAGTATCTACCAAAGTTATTTGAGAGAGGGAAGAGAAATGTTTGTTGTGGCTTGGAACAAGAGCTTTGTGTCACCGCTAACCACGGAAGAGATCCCGGACGACTGGCGAATACCCATTGTTTTTCCTTTATTCAAGAAGGGAAATAGGGGAAATACAGGAAACTATAGGCCATTCAGTCTTATATCAGTGTTTGAGAAGATTTTGGAGAAAATTCTTTGGAATAGGATTTACATACATTTGGAAAAGAATGGCCTGATTAGGGGCAGCTAACATGCTTTCGTGCAGTACAGGTCATGTTTTTCTGACCTAATTGACTTTTTGAGCAGGTCACAAAGATGATCGATAAGGGTAGAACAGAGTATTTTGCTTACATGGATTTTAGTAAGTGTTTTGAAAAGATACCACCTTGTGGACTCATGCAGAATCTTAAGATGCATGGGATCCAACGTGACGGGGCTGCGTTAATACACTTTTGGGTTATCCAAATAAGGAAGAGGATGACTGTAGAAGGGTATTTGATTTCTGTAGGTCCGTGACTAATGGTTGTCCACAAAGCTTCTTATTGGGACCTCTACAAATTCTGATATATTGAAATAATTTAGTTTGACATGCAGATGTAGAGCCATAGTATATCACTGGTACTCACAATTCTGTGGGTCCAGTGTCATAGAATCACAGACATGTGCAGCAGAAAACAGGACCTTTAGTCCAACTACCCCATTATTTCCCATTTGGCACTTATCTCTCTCAATGTTTCCTGCTCATATGCCTATCCAGATACTTTTAAAATGTTGTAACTGTCGCAGTGTTTATCACATCCGCTGCCAGGACATTTCATGCATGCACCATCTACTGTGTGAAAAAAGTCGCCCCTCATGCCCCTTTTAACAATTTTCCCTCTCACCCTTAAGCAAATGCTCTCCAGGTTTGGACTCCCCTAATGTCGGGGAAAGGTATGAACTTTGCAACTTTTCCATGCCCCTCATGATTTTGTAAACTTTTATAACGCCACCCATCGGCTCCAGGGAACAGAAACAACTGCTTGCTGAGGTTCTCCCTGAAGCTCAACCCCTCAAACCTGGGCAAATTTCTTACAAATCCTTTGTGTTACGGGGAGTGTTGTAAGTCTGGAATCAAGTGCAAAAACAGCATGGACCAGTGTCAACTGCAGTGCTGTGGACTGGTGTCAGCTGTAGATAAATATCAGGTCAGTGAGAACTGCTGTGCTTTGGGCTCGATCTCAAATGTAGAGAAAGGACTGATCAATGGCAACCACGGTGCTTTGAGTATGGATCTGCATGTTGAGACAAAGCAAGTCATTGGTAATCACCATGTTTTGTGCCTCGAGTCACATGCAGATAGAGAGCAGGTTATTTAAACGCAAAATTACGTCGGCCATGCGGCATATACTGAGACAGAATAGATTAATAGAACACCCAGTGATTTGTGCCTTCGTTACAGAGCAGGTAATTCATAACAGTACTGTGAGTCTGTAGTCACTTATAGTTAAGCACAGGTTGAAGTAAACATATTGCTGTGGGTCTGATTCGAATGCAGATGCAGAGCAGGTAAGCAGTAACCACAGTGCTGTGTGTCAGGACGCGGATGTAGGGGGGAGCAGGTCAGTGGAAACCACAGGCCCGTGGGTCTGAAGTCACATGTAGAGACCGAGACGATCAGTGTTGCCCACAGTGATGTGAGTTTGTAGTTATAAGCAGAGGTAAAGCAGATTGTGGTAACGACAATGCTGTTGGCCTGCAGTTATATAGAGCAGTTCAGTGGTAGATATTGTTCTGTGGTTCTGGAGTCGAATGAAGAGACAGTGTAGATGAGAATATTTACAGTGCTGGTGTTCTGGAGTCACAGGGAGAGGTAGAGTAGATGAGTGTGAAACAGAGTGCTGTGAATCTAGATTCACATACGTAGCCTGAGCAGATCAGTAATAACCACAGTGTTTTTGGTCTGAAGGCAAATGCAGAGAGAGAGCAGATCATGGGAAAATATTGTGTTGTTTTTTCTGATGCTGCAGAGAAAAACACACAGAGCCTATCCATAAAGCTCAATAACGCCATTCTTAACAACATTCTTCTCAATGTTTTCTGGTATCCAAAGATCACGGTGTCGCAGTGGTTAGCATTGCCCTATCCCAGTTCCAGGGACCAGTGTTTGATTATAAACTTGGGCGACTTTCCGTGTGGAGTTTGCACATTCTCCTCGCCGATGCCTGGGCTTCATCCAGCTGCTCCCAGTTCCTCACACAATCTGAAGAGGCGCATAATAGGTGAATTGGCCATGCCAAGATGTCCGTAGTGTTCAGGGATATGTTGGTTAGGTTCATTAGTTCATGGAAATGTGGATTAATAGGGGAGGGGAATGCTTCTTGTTGGGTTACACTTCAGATGCTCAGTCTAGACTTGTTGATGCAAGGAACCTATTTACTCACTGTAGGGATTACGTGAATCTATGATGTTGTGGGTCTGGCGTAAGACACAGTGCAGACCAGTAGTATCAAGAGTGCAGTGGATTGCAGTCACTTGTAGAGAATAAGGAGGTAAGTGGTAACCAAGGTGCTGTGAATCTGGGTTCAAAAGTAGAGATAGACCAAGTCATTGGTATCATAATGCAGTCTACCTTGAGGCAGACATGGAGCCAGAGCACATCGGTGCTAACCAAAGTGCTGTGCATCTCAGGTCACATACAGAGACAGAACAGATCTTTTGGAAGCACAGCTTTGTGTCACATACTGAGATACAGTTGGTCAATGGTATGCAGAGTGTTGCAAACGTGCACTCACATGGAGATGCAGAGCAGATCTGTGGTACAGTCAGTGCTTGTTTGTGGAGTCACACGCAAAGACAGAGCAGTCCATTGTAAAATGGGTGTGGGTTCGCAAATAAGTCCACAGCAGGTCAGTAGTACTCACAGTGCCGTGGGTCAGGCAGCACTTGTGGAGACAGTGTAGGTGAGTAGTTACAACAACGTTGTCGGTTGGTGTCACATGGTAACAGATATATGTATTCACGGGTATTCGGGGAATCATTGATGATTTCCACAATGATCGTCAGTTGATCTCCATGCGCCAACAACTCCTTCGAGAATGTTTCTCCTTTCCCTTTCCCACCTCTCTCACACTGCAACGAACAATCATGATCCTGTCCTGCCAATGCGATAGGAAATAATTAATGAAACTGATTGTGGTCCCTGAGATATTTCCAATCAGGCCTGTTCTTGATCAGTGAAATTGGCAAAATACAGTTGCAATCGGAAAGGGATTAATAGCTGACAAGCTGAATGAATGTCATTTTTAACGACGTGCATTGTATCTTCAAAAACTAACCTACACCCCTCCCCCGCATTGCTCACATATGCATGTAACGCCTGCTGCGTGGGGAAGCACACATGCAGGACCTCTATTTCCCCAAAACCAGGAGTGAAGGCCATGACACCAGACGACGGCAGCCGATCTAGCTTTAAGCAGTCTCGGATGTCTGGAGGAAAGCATAGCATTGTCCTTTCCACTCCTTCACGGTGAGGGGTAACCTGATGACAATCTCACCATTCCCATTGAGAAGAACGAACAAGAGGCAGCAAGATGATCTCAAAATCGGAATTGGCCTCACTGAACATCCAGCTAGAATCTGCCACTAAGATCGCCTCAGCCCAGATTCCACATAATCAGTTTGAGTGAAGTTCAGAAACAGCAAGGGGAAACAAATATTGGGGAGAGTTGCATATCGATTTCAAAACCGCAGTACAAGTTTTGTGCAAGTATGAACAGGCAGTTTGACTTGTGGGGATTGAAATTGTTCATGAAACTTAACAAGTCTCATTGAATCTGCGGGAAGAAAGTTATTAATATCTCAATTCTGACGAGTTTTCATCAAAAGAGTTTGGTTTCAGATCTTCAGCACACGCAGTTATTAGTTTTATTTTAAATGTGCAAGTGGTAATGAATGTCTTAGGAAAAATGTTAATTAACAGCAGCATAAGATGACACTCATCCCCCACTCCGTTACGATGCACCTGGCAAATTTCTTTAGAAGGTCACATCGAACAAAGGAGATGTGGCAATCGCTGATACCAATGTTGCATGCTATCATTTTAACGAGGAATGTGTGAACATATTGTATTATATTCGGAGAAAGGGAGTGTGCAGAATGCATTGGACTCTCTCCCCAATGACCTCCCCAGGCTGAAGTGATAAGGAGCTCCGAACAAAGATCAATGTCTATACACATGACACGGGAGGCCTCTTGAAAACCTCTACAAAACAGTAGAAAATAACAGCAACATGAGGAACTGGGAATGCTGCATTTAATGACAGAGAACGTGTGGAAGTGTGGACGCTGCATGAACAAGGAGACATTATGTGGAAGTGGCAACTCCAGTCAAAATAACAGAGAAATGTGGAAGCGGGAATATTGTCTGAAAAGAGAGGGACAGGTGGACGTGCAAATTGTGCTGATCGTACCAGTGAACACTTGGAAGTGAGAATCGTGTCTAATAAAAACAGGGAACATTTGGAAGCTGGAATATCTCAAAAATAACAAAGAAATGTGCAAGTAGGAATGTTGTCCAAAATAATTGGAATATGTCGAAGTGGTGATGCTGTTTAAACCAACAGCACAATGTGGCTTTTGGAATGTTATCTCAAATGAAATGATCGTGAGGAAGTGGGAATTGTTTTGAAAATAACAGGAGGATTTTTGAGGTGGGAATGCTCTGTGAATTATTCATTGATATATTTATTGTCACTCGTATCTTGTCCCTAAACATCGTGAAAAGTATTTTATACTGTGGCCACTCTCTAGTGCCATTTTGAAGCAAAAGAAACATATGTCGAAACATAGAATATAATGTTCGGAAATGAATAAATGACATCAGAGAATTCATAGAATCTTTTCCATGTAGAAACAGGCCAGTAGGCCCGAAAAGTCCACACAGACATTCTGAAGAGTATACCATCCAGAATCATTCTCCTATTACACGACATTTCCCCTAACATATGCACTTCTCTCCACATCCCTGAAAAATATGGGCAATTCAGCATGGTCAATTCACCTAACCTGCATATCTTTCGATTACAAAAACTGTCCAACTTTACTGCTCTTTCTTGGGTAATACACCTAGGGGCCAGGCACGAGGGTTGCCCTGGCACTGCAACTGGAACAAATATCACTGCTCTTCAGCGCCATCTTTCCATTGCCACTATGAGTCTTCGCTGGACCTGACCAACACAGACACCACTGGTGCTGACGGGTGCAGAATCTGGCAACCTGCCATCACTATGAGCATTTAGAAACCAGCGGCTGGATCAGTCAAATTGAACATGGATTTATGTAGGGGAAATTATGCTTCACAAATCTGTTGATTTTGGGGAGAAATTAGGATGAGGCTATTGATTTGGGCAATCAGCCATGGTCATGATGAATTATGCAGCAGGTTCAAAAGGCCAAATACCTTCCTCCTGCTCTTCTCGTAGGTGCTTCTCCAAAACGGTTTCGGACTTCCGTCGGTCATGTAGCCCTGGGTGAGGCCGCCAGGTGTCGTACGAAGCACAAACACGCCTCGACCACAGCCTCAAGGAATCTGCGTTCAGACTGTTTCGACAATGCAGAAGCCACGGTCACCAGTCCGCGCTGCTGCGCCCATTTGTCGCCACAGAGCTCTTCACTGAAAGTCAAATAAAAGGAAATAGAAGATGACAAAAAGATTACGGGAGAAGAGAAAAGTAATGAAACGAAAATAAAAGCGGATTTAGCAGACGACCTGGTGCTCAGCAGCCCAAACCCAACTCCATTTTAGAGGAAACCAGGGACAATGACAGGAAATATGTGGAAGTAGGAATACTCTATAACATTGCACGACCATATGAAATGATACTTGAACACTCAGCTGTCTGCACTTGCATGCCATCGACAGCAATATAATGTCTACTACGTAGGAAAACTGATAACTGGACTCTCATAATTGTGCAGACTCTGTCTGATCTACGTGATGCAATGTCTGCAGTACTGCAATGTACACAGCGTGAGAAGTAGTGTCAACTGTTTTTCGTCAACTTCTTATGGTCAAGCAAAATAAATCTTTGACACGAATTTATAAATCACCCAGTACCAATTCATTTATCTAACTCTAACAGTAAATAAACTAACTGAACTATTAACAAACTGAATAAACCCCTTCTAATTACAAAATAAAACCTAATAAAAGATTCCTAAAGAAACCTGACAAGATTTGTTTGGCGTGCTGTTCCAATTGATACAGGTCCCACCTCTTTAAGAAATCCTAGAATTTAGTCGGCCAAATTATAACCAAGTTACATGTCTTCGACGGTGGTGTTTTGCCTTCTGTGTTGATTCTACATCATCATTATTCTCTAGTTGTGTCGCTGTTCTCGTTGGTATTTCGATGGTCTTTCACCTCAGTCATAGAGAACCGTAAGGGCTAGACATTTTCTTTCGGGAGCTGACGACCGTTAGTTCTGGAAGATGGCAGCCAGCTCTGAGGCCTTTCTCCAACTGCCCCGTTCTTTTTATACAATTGGTGAGATATCAATATTTTTTAACATCGGATTGGTCCTGTATTGTCATAACCATCAGGCTTAAATTTATCGGATTCAGGAAACTAAGTGCCTGGTTCAAATTTATTGCCTAAATTCAAAAGCCTGTCGTCTTGGTTTAAAAAAAAGCCTGCTGATTGTCCTGCTGCCGGTACGGCCTTTTGATACACATTTCAATTCGGGTACTTTCTGTGTACGTGCAAACTTTCAGGCTACTACTCACCGATATACATTCGAAATCTCTAACAACAGAAAATGCACATAATCTACAAAAGCGGACATGCAATGCTTTCATGCCAGCATTGTGCAAACATGAAATTCTAACTTTTTGCCTCACAATCCACAAGTTATCTTTTCAGTTTCACAACATTTGGGCCGCATTTAATTGCAGCAGAGTACAGTCCGAACATTGAACACACAAGCTTACAAAGAGATGCTGGATCATTTCTAGTCTTTACTGTGTGACAATGCAAACTTTGTTAAACTCTCAGACTGAATGGAGACTTGTGGCCAGTGAAGTCCGTGTTAGTGGCGAATATTTAACAGAGAGATGAACTATTCAAAATGGTCAGTGACTGCTTCCCGTCACATCACTGAAATGTAAGTATTTCTGTCAATTGTGCCATCCACCAGGCGTTTGGACAGCTTTTCTGTTCGTGTTCTGATATTAGTCTGCAGCTGATTCTCACACATTGATTCTCCACAATAAAAGTCGAGATATGGAGGACTCATGTGGTGCAATGCAAGTGTTCTCTCTTTGTTTCAGGAGATCCAGATTCATCTTCGAAATTTATTCTTCATACCTAGGAAGCAAGAAACCAACCTTAAAATAAGGGCAGTGTTTCCATCAAAATTAAGATTGACTGCTCTTTCATAATTATAGGTTCATAGAGTCCTGCTGGCAAGAGATAGGCCCTTTCACCCAAAATGAACAATGCCGACGAAAAGGTCATCATAACTAACCCCATTTCCCTGCACTTGGCCCATATCCTTGTAAACCTTTCCGATCCAATGTATTTGTCCAAATGCATTTGAATGTTGCTATTGTACTCGCCTGAACCAATTTTGCTTGCTGATAATTCCATATGCCGACCAGCCTCTGCATAAAAAATTGCTCTTCGTGTTCCCTTTTATTCGTTCCGATCTAATCTTCAACTGATGCCCTCTTGTCCTTGATTCCCCAACACCGGGAAAAACTGTCCTTGTCTCTCATGATCTAATCCAATCCGATGAGATCCCCCTCAGTCTCTTATGCCATAAAGAAAATATTCTATCTTGTC
The DNA here is from genome assembly GCF_047496795.1 of Chiloscyllium punctatum. Taxonomy (NCBI): domain Eukaryota; kingdom Metazoa; phylum Chordata; class Chondrichthyes; order Orectolobiformes; family Hemiscylliidae; genus Chiloscyllium; species Chiloscyllium punctatum. Next base: position 51,588,165 of record NC_092789.1, on the reverse strand, counting down.
CAACCTCTCCCGATAACTTTGAAAGCCGAGTCTATGCAACATGCATGTAAACACATTCTGAACTCTTCCTAGTTTAATAACAATTGTTCTCTAGCACGCTGAGCACAACTGAGCACAGTACTCCAAGATACGACCTCGCCAACGTCCTGTACGACTGCAAAGCAACTTCTCAATTTCAGTGCTCTACGTCCTGTCTGATGAAGGCCAGTGCGTAATAAGACTTTTCACTGGTCTGTCTACCTGTGACTCTACTTTCAGGGAACTATGATACTGAACTCCAAGGGCACTGCGCTCCAGCACCTTCCTTAAGACCTTAACTCTCACCACGAAAAGCAAATCTTCATTTGAATTTACAAAATGCAAGGACTCAATCTTATCTATACTAACCGCTCTTTGTTATTTCTCAGCCTGATTAATGTCCTTCTGCAATTTATGATCATCTTTGTAACTACCCATGATTCCGTCTAGTTCACGTACTACATGTTTCAGTTAATAATGTTAAGTTACACAAAATGCGTTCTAAAATCAAATTTCCAATGTGTCTTTCTAAAATCAATTTTATGTACCTCAACTGTTATCTTCAAGGATCCGTGCATATGTAAACCATTTGTTCGAGGTAGGGCTAGGATTCTAGTTACATTTGGCCTTAGTTAGTGAAATGTCATTATGATGAGCACAACGTGGATCCAATCCTCAACGTTGATCTGTGATTATTAACAACAGAATAGTTTCTCATTTACTATGAATAGTCTCCTTCTTCTGGTCATCGCATCGTGCAGCTGACAGCCTCTACAGAGAAATATTAAATCACTGATTTTCCTGCTCATTGTCTTGGTGCTTGTCGAGCCCATTACTGTGGGTGGAAATCGAGACTCTTTTTTTTGTTTGTATGTACAATTATGTCAAAACGGATTTCATCACCATCAGCTCCACAATCGTGTGCTGTTTTGGAACTGAATTTCGACATCTAGTTTGCTTTCTTTCAAACAGCCAGAATCCCATTCCTGCCAGTTCTGCATGAAAAGTTAACATCTCATTTTGGAGAATTTTCGAAGAACTGTTCAATTCAATTTGCTAATTATCTGCCCTCAAAACTATGCATCAAGAACTGTTCTAAGCAGACTGGTTTCCACGTTGAACAGGACATACTTTGAAATCGCTTTTTGACCTGCTACTCCTGATCTCGGCAATATCCTTTAGTCACGACAGAACTTCAGGATCCCCATGCTATTCTAATTATGATGAACTTAGAGATCATTGTTTGGATTGTATTCAACCGCCTGAGCCCCGAGCTGTGGAATGCACTCCGTAGGAACACAGTTTATTCTCTAAAAAATAACTTAAAATGAAACACGATACAAAACTGTCTGGGAATCTGCTTGCGTATATCCTTGTGTTTTTTTTTATCCTTATGTATGATAAGAAAACACTGTACACAGAGTTGGGATACATATCCATCGATAAAGTCACACGGGAATCATTATGCTCAGTTTTGGTCCACATGTCTCCTGACAGGACACACTTGAAACACTGTGCTTAGGGAGGCCTCGATCCTCTTTGGTAAGACGACATGAGAAATCTGTGAATCCGACTTTCCTTATCCCTCGGTTAGAATAAACTGAGAGAACTATGCACAGCACTGGATTGCATGTGGTCGACAAAGTCGCAGTAGGAGAACTGTGCTCGCTTCTGGTCTCTGTATACCTTTCTTAATCCCCCAGGGAGCTCTGTACAAAGTCCTTGTCCCCATAAACTTTTGTTAAACTTCACATTTTCCACTGTATATACCGACAATTTCAACGCCGTCTGTAAGACCACACTGTATGTAGTGGTCGTCTCCACATCTCTCAGTTCGACGACATTTGTAGGACAGAACACACCCTTCTCACAGTGACCACAATTGGAGTATATTGATAATTTTAGTCTTTATCTTCCTTAATGAGACACTTATGAGGACACTGGGCACTGTTCTCCTCTTTACATCCCTTTGTAAGTTTCCACTCGGAAGATTGTGCAGTGTTTTGGTGTCGACCTGCTTCGATTGGACCACACCAGCAGCAATGGATACAGTTCTGCTCGCTTGACTACTTGGTTAAATGACAGACGGGGCGTTAATTCCCCTGGCGACGTCCTCACTGAACAGTTCATTTTTGTCTTACAGACCCCATATCACCTTGTGGACTCAAAAAAGGAATTTGTAGGGAATCCCGTTGTCTTCCGCATGAAATTCGACAAAGTGACGCTTGTCTCGCAGAGAACTACTGCTGCAAGTCAAACCGGATGTGAAGCAAAAAAACAATCGAATGTGAGGACCGTGTGAGGCGCCAGCTGATTTCTGTTGATCGACTGTGTGCCAGTTTGTGGATCCAATGACACTTGACTTACTGTTTTCTGAATTGTATAAATAAAATTAGTTGCCTTGCCTATTGTCTATGCTGTAGTTTTTTACCATCATTTCATGGGGCCGTTGGGGGAGGTCATAAAAACAAGCCGATCTATTCCAACAGCACCATCCTCACAGAGTCATATCGTTCGGCAACAACCATTTGTCACCATTCCGAGAGAGGCCCTGTCATGTTGGAAGACTCGGTAAAGGAATTGCCATGGTGGTTTGCACCTACCACCCTGTTTCAGCTGACCGTCTTGTCTTCTACAACATTAAACAACAGTAATAAACTGTTGGAAAGCAGCCAGAAATCCTAAATCATTCTGGCTTTCGGACTTTAATCAACGTCACCTTAAAAGCCTTGGCTTCTCCGATGCCTATTCTAATTGATTTAGGTTTGAGTGCCAACGTCTTTCCTGCAGTTCCTGGTGAGGGAAACTACAGAAAGGGAAATAATGTCCTTGCCTTCCAACTTTCATATCTTCCTTCCTCGAATACATTTATCCACATAATCATTGGTAGGAATAAAGGCAACTCAGTCCTTAGTAAAGATGCAATGTTGCCTTCACACTGGGGACACATTTCTGTTGTTGGGTACAGTCATTGAGACAAATCGAGCAGAGCTTGCACCGATCAGTAAGTTCCAATCCGGGCATTCATGTGGTGACAATGGGGTTTAACACAATCACGATATCTTAAGTACCGTTGTACCATGTTCCTCATGCATAATACTCTCAGTCCACTCCTGACAGACCTGTGCAAATTCATCTTACCTGGAATTTTTAAAGGGATCGCCATGGAGATGTGATGAATCTGTGCAGTTCATTATTAACATGGTACGCACTGTTTTGTCAGAGCTTCCGTGGTGTTGTGAACAGATGTTTTTGTATGTGGCTCCGAAACATTCAGTCTGATTTCATAGAATCCTGACAGTGTGGAAACAGGCCATTAGACCCAACGGACTCAATCAGACCCTCCGGAAACCATCCCATCTCGAACCATTCCCCTCCCCTGCAGCACTACTCTTTCCCTGTCCAATACACCTAAACTACACGCTCCTGAAAACTATGGGCAATTTAGCATGGCCATTTCTCCTTGCCTGCATACCTTTAGACTGTGCGAGGAAACCAGAGAACTCGAAGAAAACGCACGCAGACACTGGGAGTTGTCTGTTTTCAGGTGCTGAAAGGCCTGCCGAGTTCAACTGGAGACTTTCCATTTTGTTAATCTCTGAGACAGAAGGCCCGGTTTCAAATTCTACTGATTGTAGCGGTATGCCCTAATATATTCAGCCGACGGACGGTCATTGTTCAATGCATAGATCAACGGCAGTCCCTCCTACCACAATTCCGCGCATCTGTGAACGGATTCTTTCTTTTAGCATGTGTGTCAGTCCATAAGAGCAATGCGAAATTCCCTGGGGGGCAGGCGACGAGCCAGTCTCTATTCCAAACGCTGAGAATAATGGGAATGGTACTCTGGATTCCTGTTCCTCCTTCCATCAAAGCCAGAAGGGAGAGACTTCATTGAGGCTGCAGTAGAGAATGGCAAATGTTGTCACTCTCAACTGTGAAGCTATGTCCCCAAAGATATATGCAGGTCTGCGTGTTTCATTTTGTGCTTTTCTGACCCCATTCACAATGCTCAGTCAAAGATGTTGGTCCCCAAAGAGAGCCATCAGTCACCCACTGACCAATTCCTAGACTCTGAGGGCAAGGAACTATGTCCGTTGCCCATCGAGATCAGAAACACACATTCCATCCTAATCTATTGGTCAATGTGGCTGAGCCCAAACTCTGTGTGTTCAACCAGATCTCCCTGAATTTATGCATTTCAAAATTAGCCTCTGACACTCAATTTGGGTTGGGCTGTTAGAAGAAGGAAGGAGTTACGGGAAGAGGTTGTTCCATCAGATGTCACTTGCAGAGTCTGGATGTCGGAGCTCGACCACGTTTCACAAAAGCAAACCACACGAGGCAGTCTTCACCTTGGATTCAAATTGCAATCAGATCCTTTTCTGATATTCCGTGTTTCTTTCGGTAGACATCTAATATTTACACACAGAATGGCATCAGTGGAACAGATTATGCCATCATGACCGTATTTTCATGCATTTTTGATTATATTTCCCTATGTCTATCCTGAGGTTTCATGAGGTAATTCTCTCTCTGCTTGCCCATCTTTCAAGGTCTCGCAACATCTCTCCCTCTTTCTCCCTGATAGCTTCAACTGCCCCAGGCGATTAAATGTTTCTTTTATTTTATTCACTCCAGAATTTGGTATTTATCACCAAACACAACTGCAACTTCAGAAAGTAGCACCTTTTTGAAATATTATGTTTCATGTGTTGTAGGCAAATTCCATAGTGCCGTTACAAAAGGAATTTCAAGATCTTGACCATGCAGGAACGGTCAAAATATTTCAAAGTCAGGATTGTCAGTGGCTTGGATTGGGGACATGCAGGGTGTAATGTTCACATATATCTACAGCCCTTGTCACCCAGGGGGAAGTGGTCATTGTTTTAGAAATTGCTGTCTGCGGATCTTTGGAGAAGTTAAGCAGTGCGTTTTGTAGTTGGTAAATATTGGTGCTGATGTGCATTGAATGTGAGGGGACGTCATGCCTGTGTACCACAACATGACATGTAAACTCTGTTTTCTCTTCACAGATGGTGCCAGACCTGCAGAGGTCTCCAGCAAATTCACTTTTTGTTTGTCTGTCACTCTTATGAACATTTCTAATTCACATACTCATCCAGAAGTGTTTTAAATATTACATGATTATAAACCTGCACCACTGCCTCGGGCAGCTCGTTCTAATCATTCACAACCTATGTCTGAAAGAGTTGCCCCGTTGGTCCTTTTTGCATATTTCCCATCTCATGTTAAGCCTATGTCTTTTTGCTTGGACTCTGTATTCCAAAGAAAAAGATTTGTCTATTTACTCTCTTCTTGTCCCTCATGATTTTATAGACCTCTTTACGTTCATCACACATCTCCTGATTCTGCAGGAAAAAATAGCCCCAGCCTAATCACCTCTTCCTCTATCTCAACCACAAAACCTTCAACTCTGGCAACATCCTTGTAATACTTTTCTGAACCCTTTCAAATTTAACAAGATCCTTCGTATAGCTCAGAGAACAGAATTGCACACAATATCCCAAAAGTGGTCTAATTAATGTCCTGCACAGGCATGACATGATCTCCAACTCCTCTCTTGAAAGCAATGACCAATAAAGACAGGAAAACCAAAAACATCCTTCACTGAATTATCTATCTCCAACGCCAATTAACTGCAAAACTGTTTACAAAGTGCGACCGCTCACGGCAACCAGTTTGAACACGAAAAGCTGCCACATGCTTCAAAATGTTCGTAAGTGGAAGAGCTGTGCTCGCTTTGCTGCTGACGGGTCCAAGACAGCAGTAAGAACGCTGTTACTGCATCAATAGGCGTGGGCCAACCCGTAAGAAATAAGATATTGTGTGGGCATCTGTAAGTATTTATCACATCGTCAACTGAGTGTTTCACAGTAATGCAGACTGCTTCTCAGTTCAAGCAGTGAAGAGTAGTCAATTCACATGACTGTTCGAATCACATGACCACGGTTTGAACCCAATCCACATGAGCCTATGGGACTATTCACTGGAGAATCATTTGAAATCTCGTAGAAAGAGTGTGTGTGCTCGACTCATTTGATAGCTCCTCCGAGGAACTCAGTGAAAACTAGGGAAACGATCGCTCGTGATCCTTGGAGCCTTCATCTAGATGTCGTATTTATTTTTTCCTGGTACATCTGTAAGTGCTCAAACTTCTGAAATATTAATTAGCACAGATGGTGTCCAATTAGCCTGTTAGACCTGTACTGACATGAAGTAGGATCATGATTGATCTGTGCCTTAATACCATCAGAAAATTGTGATACCTGAATTGGAAAATAAAACATTTTCAGAGGAAAAGCTATCAAAATAATGGCATTATCATTTTCAATACAGTAGCCAAAACGATTGCCCGCCACTGATCTATCCTTACTTCCCTCCAACATGCCACGCAGCATAAAAACAGACCTTTCGCTCAAGCTGGTCCATTTTGGTAAACATGTCCACCTTATGCTAACCTGAATTTCCAGCACATCGCTCATATCCTCCTTGAAGTTTCGTATTCAAGTATTTTCCCAAATGCCTTTTAAATGTAAATAATATAGTTGCCTCAACCACCCATAAGTTACACCTAATTTCCATCACTGTGCATGGTTCTATTCTCAATGTCGCTAAATTGGACCACACTGGAAGTAATGTACACTGCTCCATTAATAACAAACCTCTGTTAGAGCATACTAGGAGCACCGTAGGATGGTGCACAGTTCTGATTTCCATTATGCTCCGTGTGATGCTGTTTTGGTGCCACAATGTATTGAACATTTCATTAATTGAGACCTCATTTGCTTTTCGCAGTTAATGAGCTGGAACGTGAGTGTGAAGTAGGGATCTGCAGAGAAGAAGACTGTCATGCAAATGAGATTGCCTGTAGTAGGAGATGTTCCTTCAATGTCATCTGCTGATTTATTATAATACATAAAAACGGGGTGTTTCCGATTGTAAGTTTCATCTGACTTCCGACTAATGCTCACTGTTTTTTTTATCAATCAGGTTCTGCTTTATTCTCAAAAGTTAACAATTCAATGACCAACTGCTTTCGAAAAGATGGGAGTACTGATCACTGCATTAATTACCACATCTTGGACGTCTGTGAGTTTTTAACTGGGTTTAGTTTGTGCACACTATGACAGGAGAAATAGAGTGGTCCAAAATGGGAGGGGAACATTGACATCCCAGAGCTGTATTATTATCTACACAACCAATGTCACTGCCCCCTGCATTACTGTCCCAAGCGGTGTCTATCTCTTCATTTCTGCACTCTTGCTACCCACCTCCCACTTCCGGTTTCCTTGTCTATGTTTCCCCAACATTCCAGCTGTCTTTCCATTTCTGTATTTCTCTGTTGTTAACATTCCCCCTCGGTCTTTCTTTATCACTTCTGCTTCTTCCTTTGTGATTCTCCATTCTTTCAGCTCTCCTTGATCCTCACGCCTCATTTAACCTGGTCTACTTCTCCCTTTGTATTTTGCACTCTTTCTTTTCTCAGCGATGTATTTTCCTTCGTTTCACCCCAGTCCCGATCAATCACCTGTTTCTCTCCCTCCACTATTAATTCCTTCAGTGTCTGTTTCGCTGTTTCTCCCCATTTCCATTCCCCTTTTTCCTCCTGCTGTATTTCTCACTCTTTGTATTTGCCTTCTGTTTGTCCCCATAAATATTCTGTCTGTTCCTCCCCCTTTTTACGTGTTTCTATGATTCTCCCCAGCTTTCTCACAACATCCCCACTGGGATTCCTACTCGGCCCATAAAGCCCACATCGACCCTCTAATGCTCACAATCCGCTACCATAACCCTTGGTATATTTCTCATCGCTAAGCCACCATGTTTGCACATCTGTAGACAGTTCGGGCAATTGAACATGACCAACCCACCCTGCTTGCATATGTTTGGACTACGGGAAGTCATTGGATCACCTTTATTTAACCGACACAGACACAGTTACCCTTGGATGATCACTTTGGGCTTCTCGGACCAAAAAGGCCAACTTCCACACTGTGGGGAATCAAATCTAATGTCACTCGCACACCATCTCACGACAACAGATAGTAAAGCGAAGGACATGTCTCACCTGATAGCCACGAGTGTCAGCGAACGGGATTTGGAGGGGCGGGCACTTGCAACATTAATCTTCCCAAACAAATGTCCGTGAAATGTTTTTGTCTCTGAAATTGTTTATTTTTGGAGTAGAACAGAGTGAGGATGCGTGCATTTGGGAATCGACAACAACATCCAGAAAATAATCCTCTAAGCTGCTCCACAGATCTTCTGACAAACCTCTCGCTCTCACTTGCTCTGTTCCCCAGCCTACATTCGTATATCTAATTTAATTTTTCCTACCTATTCAGAAGGAGGCTGCCTAAACTCCAGGGTCTGACAACACATACTAGTGAGACTCGAATGTCACAGAGATCATTGCTGGCGCCACAATATTACAAGGAAAATAAAGTTTTTGTCTTAACTTAAAGGCATCAAGTGGTATGGAGTGTAAGTGGGAATATGACATTGTGGTCGAAGATCATTTACCAGCAGATTGAGGCGGCAATAAGATATCACCAGGTCCCAGTTTTCGTAGTTGTGGGTCTGTCTCTCTCTGTCAGTGTGTGTTCCTCTCTGACTGCCTCTCAGTCTGTCTGTTTGTTTGCCTGACCTTTAAGGGGAGGTGCATTCCTACTCATATTGAGGCGCGGAAAAGGTGTGAGTGGCCGATTGGTCTATTTGTGCTCCTATTGAATGTGTTTCCGGGTCTCTCTCTCTATCTGGGTGTATGCGTTTTTGTAGATGTATCTCTTTCCCTGCCATTGTCTTGCCCTTCCTTCCTCTCGAAGGGAAAACGAACAGCAAGCTGCATATTGAAAATAACAGAGAAGGCAATGTCATTCGTCGGACTGATGGGGAGTGGAGAATTACTGGGACCAGTTGCGCTGCATGGAGTGACGGTTGGGATCAGGCTCAGCCATCATTGCCTTGGACAGCGTTTAGTGTTTTTCACTGTGAGGTCCAGCCTTTCGAAGAGACCCAATGTGGTGGCGGCAAAACTTTGAGGATTAAATAAATCCATGGCAAGGTGATGACCCGATTGCAGACACAGCCAGGGACCCAAGAAGGAGGATTAATACTCCTTTCTTCTTCAAGTCAGCTCCTCCTACCCCGGAAAGGAGAGTGGGCAGAATGAATCTGACACCGTTTACAATCCAAATTTCATGGAAATTTGTCCAACAGCCCACGTTAAGAGGCGAGTGAGAAGCTGAATCCTGCAACATGATAACTGGAAAAGAGCAGGAAAACTCGGATTGTGAATATTGGCCAAGATTCCCGAAGTCTCTTTCTGTTTCTAAGTTTATTTCTGTCTTGTTGTCATGTTCTCACTCTACTTCGATTTCTCTCTCACTCTATCACTCTCATTTCTCCCACACTCTGACTTTCCCTCATCTTTTGTCTCCAATTTTTTATTGCTCACTCTGTCGCTCTGCTTATCTCTTTTATTGTTAAACTGCACCTGTGTTTCTGTGTCAACACATTCTCATAATTATCACCGTTTCTGTAATCATATCGTCCCACTCACTCTCATCACTGCAGCCATTTATATCTTACTCTGTTTCTACGTCCCTCGCTGTCTGTCTTTCACTCCCTCGTTTCTCTCACACTTTATTTCATACATTCTCTTTCCGTTGATATATTGCTCAATCTCTATTTGTCGTCCAATCTGTCTCGTTGTCATTATTTCGGTCACTCTCACTATGGCTAGTTCTATATTGATTTCAGTTTATCTCTCTCATTGTCTCATCTCTTTTTGTCATTGTCACTCTTACGCTGTCTCACTTGTTTTGTTTCGTCTTAGTTTCACTCACTATGTAACAATCTGATTCAGTGTCTTTCATTTTCCGTATCTCACTCGCACTGCCTCACTTGTATCTGTGATATTGTTTGTCTCTCACTCTTCCCTTCTCCTTTCTTACTCTCAAACATTCTGCCTTTGTGTCACTAGCTGTCGAGCTGCCTGTTTCACTGTCCGTCCCTCTCCCCTCACTCACTCTCTCTCCATTCCTCTCCCTGCCGTTCAAACACAAACACTATTGCTTTCAATCTCTGATTTGCTTCTCTCTGTCTCGCTCACACTCTCACTGTAGATTTTTGGTTTCTGTGTCGATTCTCTTCACAACGATTTTCAGCTTCAGATTCCGAATCTTGCTCCCATTTCATCTTCTCCAACTTTTGTTTACAATGGAATACTTTCCTGACGCGCTCCAGGTGAAATCCACTGCCTCCCCTTCGTTACTCCAAAGTGAACGGGCTGTGTTTGAGGTTTTGTCTAGAGTCATACTGTTAAGCCAGCAGATGTTTTGAGGACCGATTCTGTACAAGGTCCGTCCTAACTCCTCAGAGCTGAGTTGCTCTGAACCCAACAGATCCATAACAATACGTTCCTGGTTGTATGGTACTCGACAGGCTGAATCCGTGACCACTTGAAATCATTAAAATCCGTACTCGCCTTCCGATAAATCCCGGGCTTGCACCATCTCACTGCATCTGCATTGAGAGAATCTGTCCAAATTTCATTACCTCTTTCACTGAGTAAAATTGCTATTCATTTTCGGTAATCCCACAAGCTGTCTGAGAGATGGCTATTCCAAGATTTATAGTTAGAATCCCTCCGGTCTATAAGCTGAAACTGAATTATCTGGTCCAAGTGAGTTTGGGACGATGTTTCCGTTGACGGGGAGAATAGGAACCGACGGCACAGCCTGAGACGAAAGGGTAGACCTTTTAAAACGTGGAATCTATGCTGCTCTATCGTCCTCCGTTGCTATTTCACTGCCTGTCACTTCCTCGTTTCTCTCACTTTTTTTTGCATCTCACCCATATATCATTCATTCTCTCTTTGCCTTTCACTCTGTCTCTTTGTAATTCTTTCTGTCAATCTCACTCTGTCTGCTTCTATGTTTATTTTGATATGTGCATACATCGTTCTTTCATCTCTCTCACTGTTGTTTGCCAGTGTGACGTACATTGTCTCACTCACTCTCTCTGGTCCCACTCTCACTTGTTGTGGAACAATCTGATTCACTCCCTTTCACATTACCCTCTCGCTTGTTTCTCTGCCAAACATCCTACCTTTATTTCTGTCTGTCGTGCTTCCTGTTTCACTGTCCGTGCATCTCTGCCTCGATCACACTTCTCCTCATCCGTCTCTTTGCCGCTCAAACGAAGTCCCTATTGCACTCAATCTGTGTGCACGTGTGTCTGTGTGTGTGTGTGTGTGTGTGTGTGTGTGTGTGTGTGTGTGTGTGTTTGTGTGTGTCTGTGTGAGTGTGTGTCTGCGTGTGTGTGTGTCTGTGTGTGTGTGTCTGTGTGTGTGTCTTTCATTCTCTAACTGCAGCTGCCTGGTTGGATTGTCGACTCCCTGAACATCGGTTTGAACTTTTTGTTTCCGGATGCTGCTCCACACAATACTTTCTCTGACGTTTTTTTTCCTATGACACATCATCCTGGCTGACATGCGAGGTATTGCAAGGAGCGATTCAGGACAAGGTCCGTCCTAACTCCCTGGAGCTGCTTATGAATATGGAACGGGATAGGTCACATTGGTGAGTGTTTTAAATCATTCGCATCCATACTCACATTCTGCTCTTTCCCGGGCTTGCTCCATCAAAATACCTTGGCATCTCAGCGCCTCTGTCCAAATTTCAGTTTACATTTCACTGGATTAAGCTGCTGATCATTTTTCCCAATCGCACAGGATGCCAAAGAGATGGCTATTTGAAGAATTGCATTCAGATTCCCGAACATGCGACTTGGAATGTTGAATGGCCAGGTCAGATTGCATACTTTAAAGATGTTTTCATTTGTACGAGCCAATAAAATCAGAAAAGACACCCGGAGAGTAAAAAGAAGCCATTTAGGAACCGAGACAAGGAGAAATTTCTTCAGTCAGAGATTGATGAATCTGTGGAATTCACTGCCACAGACGGTTCTTGAAGTCAGGTCGTTGAGAACTTTTAAGACTGAGATAGATAGATTTTGGTTATCATAGGATCAAACATTACGGGGTGTAAGCGGAAAAATCAAAATGAGAAAGGTATTATCCAGTATTAAATGGCGGAGTAGAATCCATGCATTAATTTCCGAATCCTATTGGATACATTCTGGAGAGATGGGACCTGTAAAAGAAGTGCGGGTGCACCTAAACTGGATGGACATAATAACCTCTGCGGGAGGTTTGCTGGACTTCTTTGGTAGGGTTCAAACTAAATAGGTAGGGAGCTTGGAACAGATGGTGCGGTAGGTCGTGCACCACTAGCCACATCCTGCAGAGAAGGGGCTAGCACTTGATGGAGCAAAGGTGCAGTCATTGTGATGGGTTTAATTGTGGCTATTTTAATACAAGTATCAAGAATAAATGTGAGAAACTCAGAATGATGATCAATACTTCGACCTGTCGTGTTGTGGTCATTACAGAGACTTGGATATCAAAAGGCAGGAGTGGTATTGGATGTTCCTTGGTTTAGACCTTTCAAACCAGAATGGACGTTTTCTGTAAAAGACGTGGGGGAGTCGCGTTGCTAATCAGCGATAATATCGCAGCTGCAGAAAGGAAGATCGTGGAGGAGGGTTTGTCTCCAGAGTCAGTCTTGTTGGGAGTCAGAAACAGCAAAAGAGCATTCATTTTATTGGCAGTTTTCTGCAGACACCCCAATAGCAACAGAGGCACGGAGGAAGACACTGGGAGTCAGATTTTGGAAAGGTGCAGAAGTAGCAGGATTGTTATCGTGGGTGACTTTAACAACCATAATATTGATTGGAATCTATTATTTCAAACAGCTTGGATGGAGCAGTATTTGTGGGGTGTGTTCAGAAAGCATTCCTGACTCAAATTGTGGATAGGTCGGCAAGAGGGGAGGCCACATTGGACTTGGTGTCTGGCAATGAGGCATACCAGTTTTTCAGGTCGAAGGTGGGAGTGCTTACCAGCGACAGTGATCACAACTCCCAGACGTTTAGGTTTCTCGCGGAGAATGTAGGAACAAACGGTTTGAGAAGGTATGTAATTGGGGGAGGGGGTGGGATCACAATTCTATCAGTATGCAATGGAGGCTCCTAAATGGGAATAGATGTTCACAGGAAAATGCATGACAGAAACGTGAAGGTTGCTTCGGAAGCTCCAGCTAATATTGCTGGATACGTTTGTGCAATGGCGACAGGAAGGGACGTTAGGTCGAAAGAACCCTGTGTGACAAGGATGATGGAACGTCTTGTCAAGAGGGATAAGGAGATTTACTTAAGGTTGAGCCAGCAATGATCAAATAGCGTTTCAGAAATTTACAAAGACCTGAAGAGTGGACTTAGGAGAGCTGGATGGGCCCTAAAAAGCAATGGAGCCTAGTTCAAGGGGAACTCGAAAGCACTCTACTCTTATTTAAGGGACAAGAGGATGGCCACTGTGAGTTCGAGCCGATCACGGCTTGTGGAGGGAACGTCGGCCTGGACTCAGAGGAAGTCATTTATAAATACCTTGATTCAGTATTCACAACAGATGGCGCCCTTGACGTTTCTGGTGACAGCATGAAGTAGATTGATATAATCGAGCCATTGATGTTCGGAAGGAGGTTGTGCTGAATATTTTGAAAAATGCAAGAATACATAAATCCCTTTGGATAACAGAATGTACTCTAGGATATTACAGGAAGCTATGCAAGAGTTTCCCTCTGGCCATGATCTTTGCGTCATTACTGTGTACTGGTTTAGTACCACATCGTTGGAGTGTGGCAAATGTTATTCCCTTTTTCAGAAAAGGATATTCAGATGTTTCTGAGAATTACAGACTAGCTAATCTTACGTCGGGGATGGGCAACATTTTGTAGAATTTTCAGAGAGACGGGATTTATCATTACTTGAAAATCGCACATTTATTAAATATAGTCAATGTAACTTTGTGAGCGGCAGGTCATACCTCACAAATGTTATTGAATTCTTTGAGGATTTGAAGACACATGTTAATAAAGGTCGAGCAATAGGTGTGGTGGATATGGGATTTCACAAGGCGTTTGATAAAGTTATCCATTTTCGGCTTATTCAGAAAATAAGGAGGACAGGGATAAAGAGAACCTGGATGCCCAGATATAGAATTGTATAGCACATAGAAAATGGAGAATGATAGTAAATGTAAAGTTTACAGCCGGGATTTCGGTGACGAGTGGGGTTCCGCGGGGAAAGTTCTAGGACCTCTGCTCCTCTTGATTTTTATCAATGACTTTAGTGAGGAATCGAAGGTGGGTTCATAAGTTTACCAATGATGTGAAGTTTGGTGGTGTTGTGGATAGTATGGAGGGCCGTTGTAGATTTCAACGGGACATTGCAAGGATGGAGACATTGGCTGATAAGTAGGAGGTGAAGTTCAACCTGCAAAAGTGTGAAGTGATTCACTGTGGAAGGTCGAATGTTAACGCAACGTACAGAATTCCTTGCAATGCAGAGTTACAGAGGGAACCATGTCCATAGATCCACAAAAGTTGCCATCCAAGTTGATAGTTTCGTTTTGGAGTTGTACGATGTGTTCACGTTCATTAACATGGAGATTGAGTTTAACAGCTGCGCGGTTATACTGCAGCTCTATAGATCCCTGGTAAGACCACTCTTGGGACATTGCATTCAGTTTGATTACCTCATTAAAAGAAAGACTGACGGAAAGTGTGGAGAGATCTTCCCAGGATATTGCCTGGACTGGAGGGCATATCTTATGAAGGAAGGTGGAGGCAAGTCATGACTTTCCTCATTTGAGGGATGGCGTATGAGAAGTGACTTGATTTTCTTGCACGATATGTTGAGAATCATAGATAGAATCGATAAACAAATTTTTGTCCACAGTATTAATGTCTATCACGAGGGGGAATATTTAAGCTCATTGGAGGAATGGTCAGAGAAGATGCGAGAGCTGGTTTGTTGACACAGGCATTGCTGGGTGTGTGGAATATACTGTCAGTAGTCGTAATAAAATCAGATATGTTTTTAACCAACTCGTCCATCGGCACGTTCTATCAGTGGTTAGCGCTTCTGCTATAGAGCACCATTGACCCGGGTTCGATACCATCCTCACTGGAATGTCTATGTGGAGTTTGCACGTTTTCCCCTTTTCTGCGTGCTTGCCCTCCTGGTGCTCTGGTTTCCTTTTAGACCCACAAATATGTGCAGGTTAGGTGAATTGGCCATGTTAAATTACCATTAGTGGTCAGGGATGTGTAGGCCAGGTATATTAGGCAGTGGAAATGTAGATTCATAGGTGTGGGGCCATGGGTTTGTGTGAGATATTCTTTAGAGAACCAATGTGGACCTGTTGGCCAAATGGGTTGTTTCCACACAGTGGGGATTTTAATTCTATTAGTGCAATGAAAGGTATGTCAGTTTGCCTGAGCTGAGAGTAGGATAAAAGGCTGGCACAACACCGAGGGCCAAATGCCTTAACTCTTTTGTACTGTTCTATGTTCTTTATTTAGGCTTGAAATTACACAGAATCTGGAAGGGTAGTGGGACATGTAATCGAAGGTTTGGATTACTAACAGGGAAAGATAAGATATATAAGAACAAACAATGTGCACAAATTGACGTTGAAGTCAATTATGTGCTGGTACAAAATCACGGAATTCGCGCCCTCGGGTCATTGTGGGTAAACTGCAACGTATGGATTACTGTGAATCAAGAAGGCAGTTCACCACCACATCCTCACAGAGACAACTCGGGTTGGGCATTCAGTGTTAGCCCCCAACCAGACAGGTCCACATTACAGTCTGAGAACGAGGGTCAGGCAATGCAGGAAAGATCACAGAACCCACTTCTACACTAAAACAGTTCTGGATCTTTGGAACTCACACCCTCAAATTGTTAGCGTTGCTAATTCAATTGTTACATTTAAATGTGAGATTGATCTTTTTCTGAGGCAGAGGAGCAAGGGATATGGTCCCAAGCCGTGCCTATGGAGTTGCCTTACAAATTAGACATGATCTTCCTGAGGAGCTGACCAGACACAATGTGCCAAATCGCCTATTCCTGTACCTACATACTTGTGAAAAATTGACTTCAATCCTCGACAGTTCACTTATTACTCAGGCCCTTAATTCGGCTCGCTTTATGATGTAAGCGTTAAGGAGATATTTCCAATTTTTCATTCCTGTTACTGTCAGTCTGGATTAGTGATCTACACCTTATTAGAACGTAAAGTGCAGCCAGTCGCCATTGTATCAATAATTGATACCACCAGTGTGAGCTGTGAACCTATAAAGAGAAGATGATCGTTTCTTCTCTCATAACAACAACGATGATGTGGGCGACACTGTTATTCCTACTTGGAACCCTGGTACTTATGGAAGCCACCACAATTGGTAAGTTTTACTTTTTGTGTTAATTGCAGAGGTTTTTAATCTACGCTTTGGCAAACATGGGAAGCATGGCTTGGAAAATTAACTGATGTGTTCTTTCGATGTGTGCTGCCATCTGTGTGTCTCATGTGTGTCCATTCCGTCAGCACATACTGTTTTTTTCATCTTGGAAGAGAAAGAAATCCATTCAGTAAAAAACTGAGTGGAATTCCCACTGGGTGCAGAAATTGTACGCCTGATTTTTTCTTATTATACGTATTGATGACCAAGTAGCTATTCCCTGCTATCTCAGGAGTCACATCACATGCAGCACCTCAAAGACAGCCAGCTGTAGTATTGCAATGGAAAAGTCGCAGCTGCAAGCTGGAAGGCCTGGTTTCAGTCAGTACCTACCCCAGATGCGTGTAACCACATCGCTGAATAGTGTGATTCAAAAATAGCTCCCCCAGGTTGTTCAAAAATACATTCCTAGCTGTTCCATGAGATTCATATGTAAAGGTCAGGACGTTTTGCTAAGAGTGAACTAGACACTCGTTAAAGTATTGGTGAAATACTATAAGTAACGGTGGGCATCTTATCTGAGGAAAGATCATAAGATCAGAAGACCACAGGAGCAGAAACTGGGCCATTTCGCCCAGCGAGTGTGCTCTGCCATTCAAACACGGCTGGTTGAGTTTTCAACCCCATTTTCACACTTTCTTCATGTAAACTTTGATCACCTTCGCAACCGAGAATCTAACTATGTCTGTTTTATATGTACTCATTGACCTGGTTCCATGAACTTCTGTGGCAATGAATCCCATATATCCAACACTCCTTATCTCTAAATGTTCCTGTTTATCTCCATGCTAAGAGTTCTTCCCTTGACTCAAAGGCTGACTCCCCATTTTGAAAATAGTCCATAGATCATCCCGCTCTCCTAATCTCTAAACCTGTTTGAAACCCCCATGTCTCCTCAATTTTACCAGCCCCTCTACTTACCATTGTCTCATGTGCAAACTTAGCCAGAATGCTCTTAGTTGTTTCAGCTAGATCGTTAATATATGATGGGAAAAGCTGTAGTCCCAACACTGACCTTTGTGGAAAGGCACTGGCCACGGGTTTCTTTTCTGTTTTTATCCCACTCTCTGCGTTCTGCCAGACAGTAAATTTTCGATACGTGCTCGTACCTTGCGTTTGACAACATCCGGCAGTTTCCTACTATGTTGCTTCCTTCGGCATCTCATCAAAAACCTTCTGGAAGTCGAGATAGACAACATCGATTGGCTCTTCTTGGTGTAACCTTCTCTATGCCTCCTCAAAAAATTTAAAAACCCCTTGATAAAACAATACTGAGTTTGCCCTATTTTGTGATGCATTTCTAAGGATTCAGAATTCCCACCCTTCACAATGGATTCCAAAATCTGACCATTGACTGAAGTCAGGCTTCTCATTCTGTAATTTCCTGTCTTTCTCCCTATTCCATTCTGAAACAGGGATTTCACATTAGAAAGCTTCCAGTATTCTCGGAGTCTCCCTGAATTTGTTGACACCACAAAGATCACTATTGAAGTCTCCGATATCTCTTCACTTATGTGCTTCAGAATCGTGGCACGTAGCCCATCTATATTAGGTAATTTCCACGCTTACAGATTTTTCATTTTTTCAGCACCTTTTCCTTGTTGCTGTGCACCGTATGATTTCTGCTGTACACCACCCCCCTCCCAAAGATGTTACCCCTTTTCACAGCAAAGACTGATGCAAATTACTCATTCAGCTCCTCAGTCATTTCTTTGTTTCCAGTCGGAGCACAATTTGAGGAATCCAGACAACATAACGGAACTGACATCAGCTATGGAGAGATTGAGTAGGACAGGATAATATTGGTGGGAGTTGAGAAGAATGAGATCTCAGCTTGCTGAAACATGAAAGACTCTTAGAAAAAAATATTCAGTGGAGAACAGGAGATGTTGTTTACCGTTGTGCAAGAATTGTGGACCAGAGTGCATCGGCTCTGAACAAAGTGTAGCCCATTTATGTCGGCATCAAAGAAGATTCTGTTCTTTTGAAGGGCATTAAAACGGTGAAATTCTTCAGCATAGAGTGCATTTTCATTCGGTACATTTATGGGTGAGGTTGACAGATTTTCAGTCAGGATGGGAATCGAGCAATTATCCGGGAGGTGTAGGAAAGGGAAGTGGAGATGATCAGCTCAGTCATGACACCAGATGCACACACCATTTAACATTCGAACATACTTACGCAGACCTTCGTGCAGAAATACACTCTCTTTCAGACACACATGTGCAGATACACAGATACACACACACACTTCCCCTCTCTCCCACCCACACATACATGCACACACACACTCTCTCTCGACCTCTCTCCCTCACATGCACACAGAAACACACAAAAGTCGATGGTATGACTTCTTTTTAACTACAACCTTTAATTATCTCGGGAATACAACTTGAAAGAAGTTCTGGGATTTACATATTAAGGAATCTTAACCTGCAGCCCATTCTAAAAGACAAAAGATTGAACAGCAATCTCTGTTTGTTTAATATATTGCATATGTGTATGATATATTGATATTTTGCTCTAAATGCTTCTGGGTCCTATAATCCTACTCCACGAGATACGCAAGAAAGGAGCAGCGCTCTACGGTTGCACTTTCAAATAAACCTGTTGGACTATAAACTGATTTCGTGCGATTTTATAAAAATAAATGTCCACCCCAGTCAAACATCAGCACTGACATATCATCAAATCGAAGAGCAAGTTTGACTGGCTAAACGGCCGCCTTCTGCACATCCAATTTCTTGTCCAGTGTCTGCTAATGGATGCAGGTTGAAAAACGTCGTAGATTCTGAATTTGTCCAAGTGGGAATTCTGTTCTCGAGGCTTTATTAGTGAGCTAGCATTATTGATTATGACTCAAGACGTCTGTTCTCTGAGGTCGTGTACCTACTCACAGACACCAATCTCATTTAATCCCGGTCTTGAAGCATCCTTCCTTACCGAGACCTGTTGAGTTCTCTGTCACATAATCATCATAAAATTGTACAGTTCAAGTAGGACATTCTTACAATCGTGTATGTCCTGATGCTGGAAATTGCTATCCATCTAGCTCCATTTGCCAGTATTATTTTGATTCCCCATCTAAATTCATTCCATTGAACTACACCTGCAGCTCTCTTTTGAAACCTGCCGTGGAATCAGCCTCTGCCACTTTCCAAGGTAATGCATTCCAAATCCCAGCACCTCTCTGGATAAAAAAGTTACAGATTTATTGACTTTGGGATCGTTCCATTCTTATGCTCGCCAAAATTTTCGATGCATTTTTACTCCCTGAAGGCAAGCTGCTTGAGTACCTCACAATTCCTCACCCCAATGCCTCACAGTGAGATCGCACTTCTCAGTTCTCAGTAAACAGTACCAATAGGAGGCTGGACATGGAGAACTGCATACAGTTCTGGTCTGCACGAACAATTATTGGAACACAGTTCAAGTAATATGTACCCTTACAGATCCAATAATGTCTGGTTAGAACAACAAGGGTGAAATCTGCATTGTTCTGGCATCGTGTATCTGAGTCAGGTGCCAGGTGGATGTCCTATCGCATCTGACTGTTAACATCTACGAATCTTAATTTTTCTTTTTATTCTTTCTCCTAGCGCCAATATTTTCATGTATTTTGGAAGGGAGTTACTGTAGCAGCGTACCATGTGAGAAGGGCATTTCAACGAGTGTTAAAGGAGTGTGCCCCATCTTACAAGTGTGTTGCGTACGTTTGTGAAATCGAAGAAGGAAAGAGCAACATGTAACACTGGAAAACATCCGTGTTTCTGATTGGAGAGTTCTGTCATCTCATCAATTCAGGCTTCATGTTATTGTTTAAACTGAACGATTCCTGGCCCACTGTTTTCTAAACTACGTGAATAAAACTGGGTGATATTGCAAACATTGATTGTCCATGTCTCACTTCACTTTCATATCAATGTCTTAACACAACGTCAGGAAGGAAAGGAGAGCTCAGAAAATGGGTATTATGCATTGATGATCTTTACACTGTCGTAGGTTAGCTGACATGTGGGTCTTTCGTGTGGCCACAACTGGAGGATCGTTTGCAGTTCAGGTCGACACACCATAGGAAGGATGTAAACGCTTTGAAGAGGCAGGGAAAGAGGTTTACAAAGATGTTGCTTGGATCAGAGACGACTGGTTACCAACAGCCTTTTGACAAAATGTGGATTGTTCGTGCTCGGGTTTTGGAGATGAGAGGCGATTTGAAGGAAGTATATAAAAAGATGAGGGGTTTGGACAGGTTACCTAGCCAGATTCTTTTGCCCAGTTTGGAAATTTATTGGGCAATGGTTTCAGGTAGGGTCCAAGTTAAAATGATAAACATGAGACAGTTTTTGTTAACAGAGAGAGTTGTAAATGTCTGGGAAGGATTGCCAAAAAAGGTGGTGGAATTGGATAGAATAGCAAAATTGTCAGGCAATAAGATAGATGGAAGAACAGGCAATGTGTACAGCGTTATTGACCATGTGAAGGCAGATAGGATTAGTTTGGAATAATACACTTGTCTTCACAGACATATTGCAGAAGGGTGTGTTCCTATGCTGTACGCCTCTCTCTTCAATTAAGCATTTTAGCTTCGGTCAGAGGCTGGATTTAAACGGATTGTTTTCATTGGATCAGAGACAATACTGGGCAGGCCTGTTTCATGTGAAGACGTTTATGAGAGTAAGAAAGAGTCAACAGAAAACAACTGCTCTCCTCAGTCCAATGAGGGGACACAATTGGGAATTGAAAAGCATAAGATCTGGAACGGTGTTGAAAGTAATCTCCTAGCCGTTCTGAATCTCTGATCGAACAGACACCAACAACAGCCCGCAGACAATGAAATTGGCTCGTTTTCCACTATTGTCTTTGGGAAAGGAGAGCGTGATTTTCCATTCAGTGGGCTGTTTTGCCATCTCCAATACATCCCTGTCCCATCTCCAGGACTGGAGGGGAGTTTGGAGGCGCACTGGGAAGCAGCAGGAGAGAAAATGTGCGCTACTTGCTAGTGTACTACCAAGAGAACACCAGTCGCGTCACTTCTTCAATCATCACAAAAGTAGATTTACAGTCTCATGTAGTGGCAGCGTAGGTAGGTGATAATGATAGGGCTGTGGGTGTGGATGTACTTGTGAAGACAGAACAAGTCAGTGTTAGTCACAATACCATATGTCTGGCCGCAGATGTATAGACACAGAAGAACAGCAGTAATAACAGTGTTATGCAAGTGCAGTTACTGTTGGAAATGAAACAGGTCAGTAATAACCACGACAATGTGAGTCTGGAGTTACCTGTAGAAACAGAGCAGGTCACTGGGAACCATAGTATTGAGGGTCTGTAGTCAATTGCAGGGAAAGTCCATGTCAGTGGTAACAACAGCGCCGTGACTCTGGTTAATATTAATTTAAATGCTGTGTGAATGGATCCACATGCAGGTACAAAGCAGGTCAATGACAACCAGAGTGTTATGAGGATCGAATCACATGTACAGATGACCAGATTAGGGTTGACCATAATGCTGTTGTTCAGTACCATGTAGTAACAGAGCAGTTCAGCGGTGTGGGCCTGGAGTTATACAAGGAGACACTACAGATCTGGCAGAATGAGGAGAGGGAGTTAGAAAGAGGCTGAAGAGCAGGACCTCAACAATATTAATCTCTGAATAGCTGCCAGGGTCACGTATAGGTGCTGAAAGGAATAGAAAGATAGGGGAGATGAATACATGGAGAAGAAACTGATGCAAGGGGCATGGCTTATTTGGATCTTGGATCAGTGGAAGCTATTCTGCTGCCAGGGTGAACTGTAAAAGAGGCACTGATTGCTCCAAAGTGGAGAACAACCAATACCCTCGCTGCAGCTTTCGCTCGTACTACATGGGAGGGCTTAAGCTCGAGTGGCAGGGGATGCAATTACAGCAGCAGTACAACAAGTCGAGAGATTGACGGGAAGGCAGGTGCTAAGACCAGCGAATCAGAAAGAAAGGAAAGCAGAGACTGCTGAATGAACACAACAGCACTCATGGTCTAATGTGTGTTGACATCAATAGAACGAGTATTACCGGTAAGACAAATGAGCGTAGAGCCTGATCAGTACATAAGACTAAGCTGTGGTGCCCACTGCAGAGACTTGATTGTGAGAGGGACTGGAAAGGCTCCAGGATTTAGTTGGTTTAGAGGAGATAGAGAAGAAATCAAAGTTGTATTATTAATCAGACAGAATGTTACATCATCAGTCTGAGAGGAAATGCAGAATGGCACATCCATTGAGGCAAGAGGTCTAGAGCTAAAAAGTTAGGTGGGTGCAAACAATCTGCCAGAATTCTAACGTAGGAACTCCAACCGCCAAAGGGAACAAATATGTGGCCGATTATAGAAAGGTTCGATAACAAAAGAGTTTGCATAATGGTTGACTTTAACTTCCCCAATATTCATTGGGACTCCCTTACAGCAAGAGAGTGAAACAGAGTGGACATCCTTAAATGCATGTAAGTGTATTTCTTGAAACAGTATGTGGATAGCCCAATTGGCAGAGGGGCCATAGTGTAACTTGTATTGGCAAATGAGCCTGGTCAACTGACTGACCTTTCAGTAGGAGAGCATTTTGAAAACAGTCATCGCAGCTCGTTTAGTTTGAAGACAGCTATGAACAGGGAGAAGTCAGGAGCTTCGGTTAGGTAAAAAAAATGTTGGAAGGCAATTTACATCAGCATGAGACAAGAGCTAAGGAGCTTTAATTGGGAGACGCAGTTATCGGGCAAGGCAACATTTAAACGTGGGAATTTGTGAAGATATGGTGTGGAGAGTTCTGGACGGACATGTTCCAGTGAGGTGTACGGACAAATGTAGCAACATAAGCGACATATGAAAACGAAGGTGGCTGTGAATTTCTTCAAAAGAGAAAAAGATGTATGTTTAAGTTTTAGGAAGATAAAATAGTACGGGCCAGTGAATAATTTTTGCAAAGCAAGTAAGTACTCAAGCGGGGAACAAGAGAACAAGAAGGGGCCATGACATGTCCTTGACAATTCAAGTTAAAGAGAATCTGAAAGCGTTCTATACATATATTAACAACAGAAGTATAACTCGGGAGAGAGTAGAACCACTCACGACTACAGGATGGCACTTATGCTTGGAGGCAGAGGATGTTTGAGTTCCAAAGTGAATAATTTGCATCACCATTGTATCCGTAAAACGACATGGAGGATAGGGAGATATGTGTGAAGCATGCCTATAGGCTAGAACATTAAAGAACATGAAAGTAGTGGAATTGGATCCCTTGAATAGTATTAATGCAGATAGCTTCCCAAGGTCTGAAGATAGCAACTTCAGCTTATTGAGGGAGGCAAGTGAGGAGATTGCTCAGGCTTTGACCAAGAAAGTGGTCCTCTCAAACCACTGAAGAGATCCCAGAGGATTGGTGAGTAGGCTATGTTTTCCCCGATTCAAGAAGAGAAGTAGGGATAATCCAGGTAACTATCAGCCAATAAATCTCACATCAGTGGTGGGAAACTATTGGAGTCAAATCTTACGAATAGGATTTACGCATGTATGGAAAAGCATGACATAATTTGGCGCAGTCAACATAATTTTGTGCATTGCTGGTCATGTATCACTAACTTAATTGATCTATATGACGAGGGCTCAAAGTTGATTGATAAGGGTAAACCAGATGATTTGCTTACATGAATTTTAGTAAGGCTTTTGACAAGGATCCACATGGAAGTCTCATTCTGAAAATTAAAATGAATGCAATCCACGGGGATTTGGCCGCTTGGATTGACAATTGTGTTGTCCGTAGAAGGCAATGAGTAACGATGGAATGCTGCCTTTCTGGCTGGAGGGCCGTGACTAATGGTTTTCTCAAATGATCCGTACTAGAACCTCTACTATTTTCTGTTGTATGTAAATGAATTCGATTCAAATGTACATGAGTAGGTGAGTACGTTTGCAGACGATACAAAGATCGGTAGAGTTGTGGATAGCACAGAAGTTTGTCAAAGGATACTGGGGATATATACCAGTTGCAGATATTGGCAGAGTAATGGCAGATATAGTTTAATCTGGATGAGTATGAGGTGCGGCAATTTGGAAGATCAAACCTTATGGAAAAGCATGCAGTTAATAGGAGCACACAGAACAGCATTGATGTATTGAAGGAACTTGGGATTCAAGATCTTTGCTCCCTGAAAATGGCCATAAAGTAGATAGGTGGTAAATTAGTCATATGGTGTGCTTGCCTTGATTGGTCAGGGAAATGAGTTCAAATTTCAATATGCCATGTTGCAGTTTTCTAGGACTTTGGTGAGACCACACTAAGAGTGCCACATTCAATTGTTGTCGCCACATTACACGAAGGATGTGGTTGCTTTTGCGAGGGTGCAGATGAGATTTACTAAGATGCTGCTTGGATTACAGCGTTTGATCGATAAGCAGAGGTGAGCAAACTCCCAGATTGATTTCCCTTGAAGAGAAGATACTGAGAAGTGACGAGATAGATGTCTGTAAAAATATGATATGACGAGGTAGGGTTAACACACAGAATCTTTTCCCCAGAATAGAAAAGCTCTATTCTAAGAAGCAGAAGGTGAGGGTGAACGTTCACAGGAAACGTGGTGAGCATGTTTGTATCACAGAATGTGGTAAGAATGACGTCTGCACTTCATGTGTTATGTTATAGGAGACCCGCATTGTCTTGAATTTAGTAGTTCAAGGGGTGACCTAATTGATGTGTTCAATGTGTGATCAGTAAACGGCAGTGTATACAAAAATATTGTGATGTAGGTCCATCGAGTCGATGCCGACCCTCTGAAGGACATCCCGACCAGACGATATCTTCATCCTCCCCCTTTACACTTTGTTTCCCCATGACTAATCCAACGATGCTGCACAACTTCAAAATGTGGGAGGGAACCAGACAAATCAGAGGAAAGCAAACAATTATGAGGTGAATGTGAAAACTCCACACAGCCAGTTCTGCATTCGTGAAATCAAGTCTGTGTCCTGGTGCTGTGAGACAGTAATGCTAACGACTGAGCTATTGTGCTGCTTAATGAACGAATTTGAGGTGACGTCAATATTCTTGCGGCTGACATGCTATAATATAATATAATACAATAATGATATAATATGGATGTCGGTTTGCTCGATGAGCTGATTCTTCATTCAGAGGCTCTCTGAAGATGTTACCTCGTATGGTGATGAAACGTCTGAAAAGAACCTTCCAGCTCAGCGAGCAAACCTACATCCAGAATGTCAACCTGAGCTACAAACGTTCTAAAGACTGGCCCTAATATAATTTAATGATATAATATAGTATAATGTAATATGACATGACATAATGTAAGACAAGGTAATATAATATAACATAATGTTACCTTCTTTATTTCTCCAGTTTTGACCTCCTCATCTGAGAGAGAATGTTCATGGAGTCAGTTCATTAAAAGTGTACCAAAGTGATTCCTGAGTTGGTTGGACTGTTCTATGAAGAACGATGTGATCAGTTTGGATCATCTTCATTGTGGCTCGGGCATATGCGGCATGGAGTGTGAATTCTCAAAACATCAGGTCATGACCTCATTGGATCGCAGAACGAGGCTCGAGGGGGCTCAATGTCCTGAATCTAATAAATTCTAGTGAGACTATGTTGGTTGAAAGCAGAAAAGAATGTTCCCGACAACCAAAGGATTCGGAACCAAATGGGGTCTCAGTCTAAGGCAAACAAGTGAGGCCATTTTCGACTGAGTCACGGGAACTTTCCTGGCCAAGTGAGTGGGGAGACTGTGGAATTATCTACTACTGAAAGCAGTGAAGGAGAAAACATTGTTTTTTTTTGGTTTAAAATAATTCGATATGGTTCTTAGAGCTCCATTGATCAAAGTGTACGGGGATAAAGCAGTAACAGGGATTGTGTTTAACGATCAGCCAAGGTCACATTGAATGGTGTAGCTGTCTCGAATGGTTGAATGGTTGAATAGTTTATTCCTGTTCATAGCTTCTATGTTTCTTTGTGAAACGAATAATGCTCTGATTCATTCGTGAAAAGCTGAATAACTTAGTTCCGAGCATACAGAATGGCAACTGACAACCAATCTGTTCCATGAATCTGGTAAATATTTGACAAGATGAAATAACATACGGGCAACATAAGTTGAAAGTTTCAGAAGATAAAAAAAGTGACATAGGATGTGGACAGCTTTGACAGGATACATAATTTAATGTTTGTTAACGGAGGAAGGAGCAATATTCTGTTTCCTCTCGTTAGTATGTCAGCAATAAGGGATTGACGCGTTTAAGATTGTCAGCAAGAGAGGTGGGAGAGAGAAGAAAAAAGCAGGGATTCACTTCTGAGGCTTTATAAGGTCCTCTCAGATTGGACCACATTTTCACTATTGTGAGTAATTTTGGTCCTGTTGAAAAGAACAATTATCTCAGGAATGAAAGGATTAACATGTGGGGAACGTGTTCGGACTGTAGATCTGTATAGTGCAGAGTGATGCGGGGGGGGGGGGGGGGGGGTGGGGGCGGTGGGGGCGATCTCATTGAAACGTATAGAAGACTGAATGGCCGAAATTGAGTGTATTTTGGGAGATGTTTTCATTTGCAGGAGAGACCAGAGTCGAGTGCACAGGCTTAGAGTGAAGTGAAGACCCCTTTACCGCGAAGATAATAAAAAGATTTCATTAGCCACATCATTGTGAATCTGTGGAATGCATTGCAACAGGAGCCTGCGAAGTTCAGGTCAATGAATATATTTAAGAAGGAGATTGATAGGTTCGCCATTGTTAATGGCATCAAGACTTACAGGGAGAAGGCGAGAGTTATTTTTGAGAACCTTACCAGCCATGATTGAATGGCAGAGCAGACCCGATGGTCTCAATTTCTGCTTATTTGTCTTCTGGTCTTATGACTTGAAATCATGACGAGAGATCAGTTCCTTATCATCCATTTCTTCCAGAAAATTGGAAAAATTACAAACATCATTATATGACAAGATACGGAGACAAAATTAACACAACTCTTGTTAGCTTACATTCTGTCATTTTTAACATGTTAGATTCTATTACAAAGGAAGTAACAGCAAATCTTTCAACATTGACCATATCATCCAGTACACTCAGCACAAATTTAAAGTAGATTTAGTGGTAATGTCATATGTATTGTTATACAGTGAAAAGTGTTGTTTTCCGAAACATACAAAAAGTACATACCATCAAAGCAGATTATAGTAACATAACAGAGTGCAGATTTCAAAGTTACAGCTTCAGACAAGCAGCAGAGGAAAATTATCATGAGAATTTCAGCGGCCTGCTTAGAGGTCTGTTAGTAAAGTGTAAAACGTTGTTCTTGAATATGTTGGCACGTGAATTAAACATTTAATTCCGTCGGGATTCTCTGCCCGTCGGGAGAGAATGGAACGTCAGATAACCTGGATAATAGAGGCGAAATATTTGGGTATTTAGATTGCTAAAATATTACAGAATAATCGACTTAACAAGAAAACAGACTATCGCTCAGATTGGGCAGTTCAAAGTCGATCCCTGCTGTGGTACTGGAGTCTAGTGTGGCCCAGACTGCGTGATGACTGCAGACGTCTTTCCATGACGTGAACCAGATGGACAGTATTTGAAAGAGACCCACTGTGAACAGGTTTGAGCAGCTATTATTCCCATATTGCTTAAAATTCAAATGTGACGCTAATCAATCGAATGGTGGAGAATACCCAATGGGCTAATGACCTTATTCTGTACCTACTTTTTCTGCTCTGACTTCGTGCCTGCCTGAGATTTGATCCGATTTTTGTACCTAAAGTGTCTGTCTGGACAGCTGGGAGAGGTAACGTTAACACTGCCAGAACCTCCTGAAGGGAGTACGTATCAATGAATACTGGACACACACAAAACCGTGGCAGGAGTCGAGTACTGCTGCCGTTGTCCGAAATTTCCTCTGTGCCATAAAGAAACTGGAAGAGCTCCAATGGTAATCGTTGCTCTATGCAATGATAGCATATTGAGAGGGTTAAAGAGCAATCAATAATATTACAGCAGAGGCCCTTTGGCACATTGTCCTTCCAAAACAAAATACGAACACCAGTAGACCCCCCTTTCCCAATTGATCTAGAGCCATTAATGTTCAGACGTTTCAAGTGGCTCATCCAAGTGCACTTTCCGGTAGAGATGCTTCCCTTCTCAATTATCAACCCAGGCAGGGCATTGCAGACTCACCACCAGCCTGTGTTTGAAAACAGTTTTTTGAACTCCCCTCTGAACCCCTGAATTTCACTTTAAAATTGTGGCCTATTGCTATTAAACGTTCGTATAAGGAGACCATCTTTTTTCTCGTTTTGTCCATGGCGTTCATTCATCTTGCTCTTGCCTTCACTCGACCTTCTCTGCTTCTCATAAAACAAACCGAGCTTCTCCAGCACTCTGCATTGCAGAACCTGATCACGCTGGAGAATTTTCTCTACTGAGCCCACTCGGGAGCAAGGGATACAATAAATGATATTGGTGGATGTGCAGGTGAAACTTTGATGGTTGTGGAAGGCTCCTTTAGCGCCTTGGATAGAGGTGAGGGAGGAGGTGTGGGCACAGGTTTTACAGTTCCTGCGGTGGCAGGGGAAAGTGCCAGAATGGGAGGGTGGGTCGTAGGGGGGTGTGGACCTGACCAGGTAGTCACGGAGGGAACGGTCTTTGCGGAAGTCGGAAAGGGGTGGGGAGGGAAATATATCCCTGGTGGTGGGGTCTTTTAGGAGGTGGCGGAAATGTCGTTGGATGATTTGGTTGATGCGAAGGTTTGTAGGGTGGAAGGTGAGCACCAGGGTCGTTCTGTCCTTGTTACGGTTGGAGGGGTGGGGTCTGAGGGCGGAGGTGCGGGATGTGGACGAGATGCGTTGGAGGGCATCTTTAACCACGTGGGAAGGCAAATTGCGGTCTCTAAAGAAGGAGGCCATCTGGTGTGTCCTATGGTCCTCCTGGGAGCAGATACGGCGGAGGCGGAGAAATTGGGAATACGGGATGGCATTTTTGCAAGAGATAGGGTGGGAAGAGGTGTAATCCAGGTAGCTATGGGAGTCGGTGGGTTTTTTAAAAATGTCAGTGTCAAGTCGGTCGTCAGTAATGGAGATGGAGAGGTCCAGCAAGGGGAGAGAGGTGTCAGAGATAGTCCAGTTAAATTTAAGGTCAGGGTAGAATGTGTTGGTGAAGTTGATGAATTGCTCAACCTCCTCGCGTGAGCACGAGGTGGCGCCAATGCAGTCATCAATGTAACAGAGGAAGAGGTGGGGAGTGGTGCCGGTGTAATTACGGAAGATCAACTGTTCTACATAACCAACAAAGAGACAGGCATAGCTGGGGCGCATACGTGTGCCCATGGCTACGCCTTTGGTCTGGAGGAAGTGGGAGGATTCAAAGGAGAATTTGTTAAGGGTGAGGACCAGTTCGGCCAAACGAATGAGAGTGTCAGTGGAAGGGTACTGTTGGGGACGTCTGGAGAGGAAAAAACGGAGGGCTTGGAGGCCCTGGTCATGGCGAATGGAGGTGTAGAGTGATTGGATATCCATGGTGAAGATAAGGCGTTGTGGGCCGGGGAAACGGAAGTCTTGGAGGAGCTGGAGGGCGTGGGTGGTGTCTCGAACGTATGTGGGGATTTCCTGGACCAGGGGGGATATGTGTAGATGTATTGCGAATCAAGTGGGCTTTATTGTCATGGATCCAGTCAAGATTCTTGAGTGTAATTGCAGCTTCAAAAATCCAGACAGGTGGGATTGACACTATTCACTTGTGCCTTGTCGATGATGAAACAATTTTGTGGGGAGTGGAGGTGGAGATGAGGAGCTGGAGGGTTAGGAGCTAAGAAAGGCGCAGCAGAATTCATCGACTCTGAATCGCTATTTAGCCAGTATATTGAGCTAGCTGCTCTAATTTAGTTTTTGATTCAATTTGAAGGAGCTCAATGTAAATAGATGACGGCTGGGGTCGGGGGGATGGGGCGTGCGAGGTGTACAATAATGATGACTCGTTTGAACATCAAGGGGCAATGTTTAGATTCTCTCGTATTGTTAACCTTTAGAACGTTGAATGTTGGCAGGGAGTAATTCAATTATGGTAAGACCATTGAAGTTCAAGTGGCGACAATTGCTGAAGGAGTGAGAAGGAGGTCAACTCGGACGATTATTAGTGGGCATAAGTGGTGAAGGCATGAAAGGATAACCTGAAAGGTAATTGCGTTGATGAAAACCACTGTATGAATGAGTGAGGGTGGGGGAGCTGAGCTGATGGGCATCGTCAGCCATGCGTCAGCATCACCTCCTACTTTTGATACCAAGGAAAGACAATAAAGCTGCATGTTTCCACTTTATTCTGAATCTACAAAGCATTTGTGCACGACCTGGCTGTGTCCCTGACTGTCTGTGTGTGTGAACGTCCATGTGTGTCCGAGTGTGTCCGAGTGTGTGTGTGTGTGTGTGTGTGTGTTTGGAATTCCTTAGGTGTTATTTGTTATTGTAAATGTTGATATGTATGCCTATCTTTCCCTATGTGCTTGTGTTGTGTAAGTTTGCAAATGTGGCTGTTTCCGTGAACCTTCCATTTCACGTGCGTGTCTGTGGCATATCGTGTGTTTATTTTGTGTGTGTGTGTTTCAGCCTCTGTGTTTATCTTTCTGTATGCATTTATGATTCTATGCACCTGTCTTTGTCTGTGTTTCTGTGTGCATCTATGTCTGTGATTCAGTCTCTGTGTCTTAGTGAATTCCAGTGTGCATCGATGATTTTGTTTTATTGTGCACCTCTGTTCAATGGGTTTTCTGTAATCGAGTCATAGAGTCCGAAAGCATGCAGCCATGCCCTTTGATCCAAACGGATCCATGCCAAACAAAATGCCCATCCACGCTAACCCCATTTCCTTTAAAACTGGCCCATTTACTCCTAATCCATTTCCATCCATGTATTTGTACAAATGACTTTTAAACGTTGTTAATGTACCCAATCATGTCCACTGGCAGCTCATTCCATATGCAACCAATTCTATGTCTAAGAACGGTTTACCATTTTATTATTTACCTTCTAACATTAAATTTGAGTCTTCCTTTCCTCGATTCTCAAACACTGAGAAAAGAATTGTTTGCATTCACGCTATCTATGCCTCACTCAGTCTCCTAAGCACGAATGTAAAAAAGACCTAGCTTGTCCAACCTCTCCCTATAACACAGAACACTGAGACCTGGCAGCATCTTTGTAAAATTTTGATGCAGTCTTTCCAGATTAATACCATCCTTCCTGCAGCAAGGTGACCAAAACCGAACACAATACTCCAAATGCATCTTCACCAATGTCCTGTAAATCATAACTTCTCAACTTCAATAATCAATGTCCTGGATTAGTGTTGCTGGAAGAGCACAGCAATTCCTGATGAACGGTTTTTGCCCTAAATTTCGATTTTACTGCTCCTCGGATGTTGCCTGAACTGCTGTGCTCTTCCAGCACCACTAATCCAGAATCTGGTTTCCAAAATCTGCAGTCATTGTTTTTACCTAGTTCAATAATCAATGCCCTGACTACTGAAGGCGAGTGTGCCAAAATCCCTCTGCACTGCACTGGCTACCTGCGACTCCACTTTCAGAGAGCTGTGCACCTGAAATCCAAAGTCCCTCTGTTGCAATCCGCTCCTTAAAGCCCGACTATTCACCATGAAGCACAGACCGTTCCAAAATGCAAGACCACACACTTACCTATATTAAATATCACTTGCCATTTCTCGGCCCACTTCCCAAGATATCAAGGTTCTGCTTCCATTTCTTACAATCTTCCTCACCTTCCACCATACATTTTTTTTTTATTTTAGTGCCATAGAACTTTGAACATGAAACAGTGCTGTCCTTCCGGCCGTCAATGTTATGCCGACCTGTGAAACCCATCTGAAGACCAATCAAACTCCACCATTCCAGTTTCGTCCATATGAAAACGCAATGACAATTTAAATGCCCTTAAATTTGGCGAGTCCGCTGCTGTTTCAGGCAGTGCATTCCACACCCTTACGACTATCGGAGTAATTAAACTAACTCGGGCATCTGTCCTATATCTGTCAACCTTCAATTTAAAGCAATGCCACCTCGTGCTCGCCAAAACCATCTGAGGGGAAACAAAATACTCGCTGTGCACCCTATCCAACCCTCAGATCGTCTTAGAAGGCTCTACCAAGTCCCCCTCAATTCTGCTCACAAACGAAAACAGCCTCAACTCCCTCAGACCTTTCTCGTAAGACCTTCCCTCCATACCAGGCAGCATCCTCGGAAATCTCCTCTGAAACCGTTCCCAAGCTTCTACATCTTTCCAATAATGCAGTGACCAGAACTATCCATAATAATCCAAGTTCAGCTGCAAAAGGGTTTTGTACTGCTGCAGCGCGACCTCGTGGTTCTGAAACTCAATCCCTCTACTAATAAAAGCGAACAATCCATATATCTTCTAAACAACTGCATCAACGTGTGTGTCGACTTTCACGGATCTATATACATGGACACCGAGATGTCTCTGCTCAACTACACTACCATAAGCTGAGAACTCTACATTGATGTTGCTCCTTCCAAACTTAAACACCCGACACTTTTCCGCATTCAAATCCATTTGCAATTCTCATCCCAGCTCCGCAGCGGACCTGAGAGCCTCTAAAAGCAACAACATTATTTTCCACTATCCACAACTCTACGGAAGGTAGAGTCATTAGAGGTTTTAACACCCCATTCTTCTGGACCGTAATGCAGGTCGTTTATAAAATGACAAGCAGCAGTGGACATAAAACTGATCCTTCACGTAGAGTGCGAGTAAGTGAACTCCAGGATGAACAATTCCCATCAAACTCCACCTTCTGTCTTCTTTCAGTCAACCAATTTCACATCCAGATCGCTAAATCACTCCCAATCACATGCCACTGTATTTTACACAATATCCTACGGTGGGGCACCTGATTAAACGACTTATTTAAATTCATATGCACCACACTAACCGCTTACCCCTCATGCACCTATATTGTTGCCTTCTCAAAGAACTCAATCAATTTTGTGAGGCACGACCTATCTTTCACAAAGCCGTGTTGACAATCCCTATTCAGCTTATTCATTTCCAGATGATTATGGATCCTCTCTCTTATAACCTTTTCCAACACATTAACCGAGGTCAGGTTCACTGGTCTCTCATTCCCAAAATAGTCTCTACTCCCCTTCTTGAACAGGGGAGAAACATATTCTATCCTCAAATCTTCTGGCACTGTTCCTGTGGAAAATGATGACATAAAGATTAAAGCCAATCTCCTTCCTGCCTTCCCAATGATTCCTATGATAAATCCCATCCTGCCCAGGGAGCCGAAATATTTTACATGTGCAAGAATTGCTAACACCTCCTACTTGTGAAACTTAATTTATCCAGACTCGTAGACTCTGTAGCAGTATTCTCCTCAATATCATCACCTCTGTCTGGTGTGAATACTGACAAAAAAAATATTCATTTAGCGCTTCCCCATCTCCTTGGAATTCACGCTGAACTTCCCAGTACTATTCTTGTTTGGCCCTAGTCTGACGCTCGTCATTCTTTTATTCCATGGATAATGAGAGAAAGCTTTAGGTTTATCCTTGATAATATCCGCCAACGACATCTCGTGTCTCCTCCTGGCTCTTCTAAACTATTCCTTTAGTTCTTTATTTGCTAATTTGGAAATCACAAGTGCCCTAACTGAGCATTCACATCACATTGCAACGTAAGTCTTTTTCTTCCTCTTGATAAGACAGTCATGATTGAACCTATCAATCATGTCGTATACATTCGCATTCAAATAATTGATATTGATAACAAAGAATAATGGGCCCACCATCGATCTCTGAGGCACCTCACTGTTGTTTTGAGGATTAATCCATTGACGTGTGGGTCCAAGTCTCTCTCTCTCCAGCTCTCTCCCTCTCTCTTTCTGTTTGTCACTGTTGTATTGGAAGCCATGCAATGATGCCCTCTGCTGAGCCCACATGACATTGCACGATAAGAAGAATTCAACAAAGAGTGGGACTTTCTCCGTTTTCACGGTTGCCTCATTCATCCAATGAAAAGTTTTTGTTGACAGAAATCAATTCCATCTGTCCTTCACAACATAATCCAAGAGAGTATTAACAGATTAAGATGGACATGGGCAATGATGACCGTTCCACACCATTCTGTCCCCTCCAGTAGTTTTCAATGATATCTCGCTTAAAACCTGTGCGAGTCCAACAAAACATTGCAACTTACTGAAATGGTAAGAAAATTCATCTTCACTTCTCCAAAACGGGCGTCACTCATAAATGCTTGCATGTAGTTGCAGGATAAATACATGGTGTTAACAAACGATGCCCAAAGACAAATTATTTACTTAATGCAGAAGGAGTATAAGCACTTCAGCTCAAGGGCATGTTTCAGATTGTGGTGTCTCCGTCCTTGCACCTTACTTCTCATGTGTGCGTGTGTGTGTGCCTGTGTGTACGTGCGTGTATATGTGTGTGTGTGTGTGTGTGTGTGTGTAGGTGAATGTATGTACATATCTGTGTAAGCCTCATAAATT
Organism: Chiloscyllium punctatum; assembly: GCF_047496795.1. Lineage (NCBI taxonomy): Eukaryota > Metazoa > Chordata > Chondrichthyes > Orectolobiformes > Hemiscylliidae > Chiloscyllium > Chiloscyllium punctatum. The sequence goes on along the minus strand of NC_092789.1, from coordinate 51,553,128 downwards.
GCAGACAGGAATTGAAGCGAAATCACTTAACACAGAGAACTGTTCCCTGTCAGCCTTCCAGACTCATTCCGAGAGAACTGAAGTGTGTCCGCAGCCCCTCAGTCCTACAGGTCATGTCATATTCCTGAAGGGACTGAACACACCTTCATTTCCAAGTAGGCAATTCGATATGTGACCTAAACGCCAGGATTGAAAAGAATGCTTTTCGTTCTTATAGTGGTTAGTAACCCGAACTGTAAGGTGGTAATCTAAGATTCAATTCACTGAACAGACAAGTGGAATGATTTCACTTAATCAATGAAACCAGCGACATTGGAATTAAATTATGATCTGGAAATCTTACCCACAGCGATTGCCCACTGGCGACAAACACGTGAAGTTTATGTTTTATTCAGCTATCGCAACCCAAAACAATAGCCTGAGAGGAAGGGCACGCCACTTCAAACTCCAGAGGACAACTCCATGAGCGTTTTCACACTTGCCTGAATCGGAATTTCTGGAAATCCAATGAACTGATCATTTGAATTCACGACCATTTGCTGGACAACGATCGTATTGAACAGAGAGTCACCGCCATTTCGAGTTAATATTGAGCAATTGGGAAGAATTCACGCTTAATCTGACAGTTATGGAGTATCTAATTATCCGTGACAGGGACATGACAGAGTAAATCAATTGTAACGTCTGCTGCCAAGTTTTTCCTTTTTATTTACTTTTAGATGGTAACCGTTCATTATCCTGTCACTTACAGACCCAAATTCTCTTTCTTCACTTCTTTCATTTGCATTAAATTATTGTAGAAAGCATTCCAAGTTCCATCCTGAAAAAGAGTTAAATACGTGTACATAATCCGTCAGGAGTGCAAAGAATAACAAGGGCCTGAGCGGTGAATGAATCTCAATCTCGTGTACAATACCAGAGACTTTGAAATAAACTCTATCATACTCACTGACAGCCGGTAAGATTCAGACACAGAACGAATCCCGCAATAAGTGCATGTCCAGAAACAGAATCCCACACTCCTAGGCATTCACGAATCTGACAGTGAGAGGCGGGGAGAAATCCTTAGTCAAGTACAGAAGCAGGCACTGGATAATGCAGGAGGAATTCTATATTCGCTTGTACTACCTGGGATTGAAAGGAATGGGCACAACCTGCTGCACTTGTCAACGCACAAGACATTTGCACGAATGCCAAACAAAATCCCTTGAATTCATGTCTGAATCTCTACTTTTCGATTATAATAGAGTTCAGACATCGAAAGAAAAGCATTATTTCACTATATTACAACTTGTCCTTGACTGTACAAAGTGTCCCAGAGAGCTTTGGCGATCCCTGTCTTTGACAAAAGGGCCAGATTTACGTCATCAATTAATATGTGCATGCGCTTCTCTAATTTGCAATCTGCATTGTTAAGGACTGCGAGCACATTTATTGCCCGGAATTTAGGACTCTGACAGAATTGTTCAAGTTTACATTTGATTTCAGTATTACAGAAACAAGGCAGTTTGACTTTAGTCTGTATGGATATATCTATTCTATTGCTGAAAGTATCAGAGTGAAGCATAAGAAATTTTTAGAAACTGTAAAGGACTGTTTCCCTTGTTAAACGGTTGCAAATTTAGTCCACCAGGTTTTTTTCAGAGATGTAACAGCATTTCTGACTGATTTCTTAGAACGTGGCTGATACTACATGAGACAATGTAATTCACAATCAGAACTGAGGGCTAGTCCAGTCAGTTCACAGTGACAAAAATTTGTAGAGAGCGACAGAATACAATAACATAAGAAACTTGAACGTTTATAGGAGACGTGATGGGCAGGTTTGTTAAACAGAATGGGATAGGATTTTGCAATGCACAGGCAGGGATGGTGGTGGAGGCAGTAACGATTTGGGTACTTAGGGCCCATTAGTGTGCTGTGCAGTTCTGTGTCCTGTATCAGTGGTAACAACAGTGCAGCTGATAGAATCAAATTTACAGACAGAGCAGCTCAGTGCAACACTCAGTCGTGCTGGTCTGGAGTCACATGTAAGGACGAGAAAGTCAGGGGAAAATACGGTGGCATGGTTCTGGAGTCAGATGTAGAGACAGGGTATGCCATTGGTACTCACAGTGCTGTGTGTCCAGCGTCATAGTATGACACAGTTAAAAAAAACAGAACCATGGTTCCAACTCGGCCATGCCAAAAAGATATCCGAAATTTATCGAACCCCATTTAGCAGCATTTGCCTCATATCACTCGCACTACACTGTGAGCGAAAAAGGAATTGCCCATTTTATGTCTACCCCTTCACACTGAAAAGCGTACCATATAGTTTTAGACCCCAATAACGTGAGGGTTAGTCATGAACTATTCACCATAGCCATGCCTTTCATATTTTTATAAACTTCTGTAAGGTTCCCGTGAAGCCTCTGATGCTCCAGAGAAAAAAAAGCAACATCAGTGCCGCTGTGTGTCTGGTTTCACATGCAAAAGTAGTGTTGGTAACCACACTGTTGTGGGTGTGTATTCGCGTATACAGACAGGGAACGTCCGTGGCAATTCCAGTGCTGGTAGACGGGCGTCACTTGCGGAGACAGTATCGTGGGTAGTAAACACAATGCTGCCGGTCTGGAGTCAATTGCTGACAGATATCCGTCCATCAAGCGTACTTGGGGAGTCTGAGGATGTTTTCCACAATGACCTTCACTAGATTACCATGAAGCAACTCTTCTTTCCACAATTTTAATAAATTCAAATTTGTCCTTCTGTCTGAATGTCATTCGAATCTACATCTTATAAGGTTTTAAGTCGAACGTCTGGAGAAGTTTAGCATGTTTTGTTTGTTCCCAAATCAATCTGATGTGTTACGTATTACAAGAAGATATGTCACTCGTTTTGTCACCAGGGTTTTTAGATCGATAACACAGATTCTACAAGGGAGTGAATGAATGTAGACAGGATTTATAGGGGGCTTTTTGCAGAAAATAATCAAGGCAGCAGAAGCAATGCTGGCTTCAACTCTTGGGACTGGAGCATGAGGGTACAGAAGTTCTCCTGCGATTTCACAACACTTTGCTAACACACGATTTGGACTACTGTGAGCAGATATACGAACCGGATCTCAGAACGGTGAGATTGACATTGGAGCAAGTAAATTGTGGGCCGACAAGAATGATGTATGCAGTTCATGGGTTAATTTCTCAGGAGGCCCATATTCTCTTGAATTTAGAAGGTCAAGGGGTGAACTAATTAATGTGTTCAATAGGTGATCATAAAACTACAGTGTATACAAAAATAATTTAATGTAGTGCCATCGAGTTCATGTCGACCCTCTCAAGGACATCCTAATTAGACGATATCCTCATCCTCTCCCTTTAAACTTGGATTCCCCATGGCTAATCCAACGATGCTGCACATCTTCAAAGTGTGGAAGGGAACCAGATAAATCAAAGGAAAGCAAACAGTCATGGGGTGAATGCGAAAACTCCACACAGCCAGTTGTGCATTCGTGAAATCAAGTGTGTATCCAGGTGCTGTGAGACAGTAGCGTTAACTACTGAGCTATTGTGCTGATCAATGAACAAATTTGTGGTGAAGACAAGATTCTTGCAGCTTACATAATATTTTATAACATAATATAACATAATAACAAAATATAATGATACAATATCGATGTCGGTTTGCACGCTGAGCTGCAAGGTGCATTTTCAGACGTTTCGTCACCATACTATGTAATATCTTTAGTGAGCCTCTGAATGATTCTGGATTCGGAGGCTCACTTAAGATTTAACCTAGTATGGTAACGAAACGTGTGAAAAGAACCTTCCAGCTCAGCGAGCAAACCTACATCCAGAAAGTCAACCTGAGCTGCCAAACGTTTTCAAGACTCGCCCTGATATAATATAATGATATAAAATAGTATAATGTAATATGACATGATATAATGTAAGACAACGTAATATAATATAGCATAATGTTACCTTCTTTTGTTTCTAGTTTTTACCTCCTCATCTGAGGAAGAATGTTTGTGGCGTCAGTTCATGAAAGGTGTACCAAACTGATTCCTGCGTTGGTGGGACTGTACTATGAAGAAAGATGTGAGCGTTTTGTTTATATTTTCTGTGGCTCGGTCATTTTGGGGCAGACAGTGGGCATTCGCAGAAAATCAGGTCATGACCTCTTTGGATGGCAGAACGAGGCTTGAGGTTTCGCAATGTCCTGAACCTAATTAATTCTGATAAGACGATGTTGATTGAAAGCAGAAAAGCATTTTCCCGATAACTGGAGGACTTCTGAACCATGCGGGGTCTCAGTCTAAGGCAAACAAGAAAGGCCGTTTTGGACTGACGCCCAGAAACTTTCGTGACCAAGTGAGTGGGGAGACTGTGGAATTATCTGCCACTGAAAGCAGTCAAGGAGAAAACATTGTTTTTTTTTTTGATTGAAAGTTTTTAGAAATGGTTCTTGGAGCTCAATTGATCAAAGTGTACAGGGATAAAGCAGTAACAGAGATAGTTTTAAACGATCAGCCAAGGTCACATTGAATGGTGTAGCAGTCTCGAATGGTTGAATGGCTTGTTCCAGCTCATAGTTTCTATATTTCTCTGTGAAACGAATAATGCTTTGATTCATCGTGAAAGTCTTAATAACTTAGTTCCAAGCAGACAGAATGGCAATCGATCTGTTCCATGAACCTGGTAAATATTTGACAAGATGAAATAACATAATAGCATCATAAGGCGAAATTTTCAGAAACTGAAATAAAAGTGTTATAGCATGTGGGCGGCTTTGACTGGGTACATCATTTAATGTCTGTTAACGAAGGAAGGAACAATATTCTGTTTCCTCTCGTTAGTATGTAAGCAATAAGAGATTGACACGTTTAAGATTGTCAGCAAGAGAGGTGGGAGTGAGAAGCAAAAAGCAGGGATTCACTTCTGAGGTTTTCTATGACTCCAATCAGATTGGACCTCATTTTGACTATTATGAGCAATTTTGGTCCGTTATGTCAGGGAGAATGTATTGAGGAGGATCATGACAATGATCTCAGGAATGAAAGCATTAACATGTGGGGAACGTGTTCGGACTGTAGGTCTGTATATTGGAGAAAGATGGGAGGGAGGCTATCTCATTGAAACGTGAAGAATACTGAACGGCCGAGATATAGGGGATGTTGGGAGATGTTTTCATTTGCAGGAGAGGACAGAGCCCAAATACTCTTAGAGTAAAGTGAAGACACTTTACCGCGGAGATAATAAAGCATTTCATATGCCACAGTATTGTGAATCTATGGAATTTACTGCAACAGAAACCTGCGAAGTCCAGGGCATTGAATACATTTAAGAAAGAGATTGATAGGCTCTTCATGGTTAATGTGATAAAGTCTTACTGGGAGAAGGCGAGAGATTTTTTTTTGAGAAACATACTAGCCATGATTGAATGGCAGAGCAGAATCGATGATCTTAATTTCTGCTTATTTGTCTTATGGTCTTATGTTCCTTATCATCCCTTTTTTCCAGAAAATTGGAAAAAACTACGGGCATCGCTATATTAGAAGATATGGAGACAAATATAACACAACTATAGTCAGCTTAACTTCTGTAATTGTGAGCATGTTAGATTCTATTATAAAGGAAGTAACAGCAAATCATTTCAACATTGACAATATCATCCAATACACTTAGCACAAATTTACATTAGATTTAGTTGTAAAGTCTCATGCATGCATTGTTATATAGGGAAAAGTGTTGTTTTCCGTGCCATGCAGGAAAGTCATACCATCAAAGTACAGTATAGTAACATAACAGAATGCAGATTTCAATGTTACAGCTTCAGAGAAGCAGCAGAGGAAAATTAAGATGAGAATTTCAGAGGTCTGCTCAGAGGTCTGTTACTGAAGTGTAAAAAGTTGTTCTTGAATCTATTGGCACGTGAATGAAAACATTTAAATCTTCTGCCCGTCGGAAGAGGATGGAAGGTAGTATAAAATGGTCGATAGAGTCAACATATTTGTATATTTAGATTCCTAAGGTATTACAGATTAATCGATTTAACAAGAAAACAGACTACTGCTCATATTGGGCAGTTGAATGTCGATCCCTGCTGTGGTACTGGAGTCATGTGAGGCCCAGACTGCGTGATCACTGCAGACTTCATTCCCTGAACTGAGCCAGATGGACACTATTTTAAGAAGACCCACAGTGAACAGGTTCGAGCAGCTATTATTTCCACATTGCTTAAAATTCAAATATGACTTTAATCGATCGAGTGGTGGGGAATACCCAGTGGGCTAATGACGTGATTCTGCACCTATTCCTTCTGCTCTAACTTCGTGACTGCCTGGGATTTGATCCGGTTTTTTTACACAAAGTGTGAGCCTAGACCGCTGGGTGAGGTAATGTTAACACTGTGCCACAAAATCCTGAAGGGAGTATTTATCAGTGAATACTGGACACACACAAAGTCGTGCCAGGAGTCGAGTGCTGCTGCCGTTGCCCGGGACATTCCCTGTGCCAAGAAGAAACTGGAACAGCTGCACCGGTGATCGTTGCTGTAAGCAGCGATAGCATTTACAGGTGTTTAAAGAGCAATATATAATAGTACAGCAGAGACCCTTTGGCACATTGCCCTTCCAGAACAAAACACGACTTCCAGCAGACCCGCTTTCCCACTTGACTTAGAGACATGAATTTTCAGACGTGTCAAGTGGCTCATATAAGTACACTTTCCATTAGTGATGCTTCCCTTCTCAATTATCAACCCTGGCAGGGCATTGCAGACTAATCACCAACCTGTGGGTGAAAACATTATTTTGAACTCCATTCTGTTACCCTGCCTTTCACTTTTAAATTCTGGCCTCTTGATATTAAAGGTTTGGATAAGGAGACTAGATGTTTTTTCGTCTTGTCCATGCCGCTCTTGCCCTCATTCGACCTTCTCTGCTTCTCACAAAACGAACTGAGTTTCTCCAGCATTCTCGGCATTGCAGAACCTGATCATGCTGGAGTCATTTCTCTACTGAGCCCACTCTCTGGTGAAATCATATCCTGCCCATAACAAGTGGAAAAGAACAAGGCTAAAGCCCAAGATGGGACTTGAACCCAGAGTGGCTTTCTTGGGTGAAGGGGAGTATTCTAGGTAGGCTTTTAACACTTCTTATCAGAGTACTTGAGCCGAACTATTGCACAGTGATGCAAATTTGCCTGTTCTCTGTTTGTGAATGGCACTTTAACAAGTCGATAGCTCGCAGAGAAGTGCGGATGGTGCTGCGCCTTGCCAAGACTTTCAGAGAGTATTCACTACAGAGTCTCCGAACCGTTGAATGTAACTCTTGTTATTCATCGATCTCACTGGGATATCGTGGACGTTTGTAGGTGTTAATGAAAGCTATGCTCTTGCTCCCCTGAACGTGGCATTTTGATGAGGCGAACACTGATAGCAGGAGACTGAAAGGTGAGAAAATAGCCACAAGTGGATGCATCCATCAGGAACTGATGTGAAGGATTCTTGACAAAGTGAAGACAGCATTCACCATTTCCAGCCACGCCTGCTGCTGATTTCGATCCTGCTGCACTTGGAGATACAAACTGCATCGCAAAGTGGAACCAAAGAGAATGTTAAGACATCCAGAAGAATGGGTAAAAGACAGAGTGAGAGTGCGAAATAAAGGTCGCGTGTGTAATGAGGGCGTAAGGGAGAAGCGTAATGGAGATTGAGAAAGAAAGAGGAGAGATGGAAAGCGAGAAGAAATGCAGTGAATAACTGTATTACAGAAAAAAATTGAGATGGAGACAGGAATGAAGGACAAAGAGACAGAAGGTTAAGGTGTTAGAGAGAGAGTAATGAGAAAGTCAGAATAAAGATAAAAGGGATTAGAAAGCGAAATAGAGAAGGGAGATTAATGAAGGACTGAGTGAAAAAGGGATAGGCGTTGCCGTGTAATGCGGAATAGAGACAGCATTGTGCTTGAGAAAGAGAGCAATGAGGGACAGCGAAAGAAGGTGAAGAGGTTTGAGAGATTAAAAAAATAGGCAGAGGAGAATGCGAGAGACGGAGAGCTACATGGAAAAATAATTGAAAAAAAAATTTACATTGAGTAATGACGGTGAGAGTGTTTGAATAAAAATGTCCTTATTTGCATGTGGTGTGTAAGTTTGTATATGTCGCTGTTTCCGTGAACCTTCCATTTGACGTGTGTGTCTGGGGCGTGTGGCGCGTTTAGGTATGCGTGTTTCAGCCTCTGTGTTCATCCTTCGGTGTGCATTTATGGTTTTATGCATGTGTAATTGTCTGTGTTTCTGGGTGCGTCTATGTCTGTGATTCTGTCTCTCTGTGTGAGTGCATTCGTGAATGTATCGATTATTTTGTTTTATTGTGCATCTCTGTTGAATGGGTTTTCTATGATCGAGTCATAGAGTCCTAAAGTATGCAGACAGGCCCTTTGATCCAAACTGGTCCATGCTGAACAAAATGTCCATACACGCTAACCCATTTCCCTTATACCTGGCTAATATGCTCCTAATCCTTTCCAATCCATGAATTTGTCCAAATGACTTTTAATTGTTTTTTTATGTGCCCGCCTCAACCACGTCCACTGGCAGCTCATTCCATATGCACACGATCCCATGTGGAAGAAAGGCTTACCTCACTTCCTTCTTATTCTTTCCCTTCTAACATCAAATTTGAGTATTCCATTCTTCTATTCTCAAACCCTGAGAAAAAGACTGTTTGCCTTCATGCCACCCATGCCTCTCATGGCCTATTAGACACCCAGTCAGTCTCGGAAGCTCGAATGAAAATAGCCCCAGCTTGTCCAAACTCTCCGGATAACACAGACCATTGAGACCTGGCAGCATCCTTGTAAAAATGTTGCTGCACTCTTTCCAGATTAATACCATTATTCCGACAGAAAAGTGACCAAAACCGAACGCAATACTCCAAGTGCATCCTCACCAATGTCCCATATAACATGACTTCCCAACTTCAATATCAATGCCCTGACTGCAGAAGGCGAGTGTTCCAAAATCCCGCTGCACTGCCCTGGCTAAATTTAACTCCACTTTCAGAGAACCGTGCACTTGAAATCCAAAGTCCCCCTTTAACAATCCTCTCCTTAAGGCCCGACCATTCAACATGAAACACAGACCTTGATTTGACTTTCCAAAATGCAAGACCACATACTTATCGATACTAAACCTCATTTACCATTTCTCGGCCCACTTCCAAAGATATCAAAGTGCTGCTTCCATTACTGACAATCTTCCTCAACGTCCACCTTTTTTTTCTTAGTGTCACAGAACTTTGAACATAGAACAGTATAGGCCATTCGGCCGTCATTTTGTGCCGACCTGTGAAGCTCATCTGAAGACCATCTCACCTCCAATATTCCATTTTTTGTCCATATGAAAACGCAACGACAATTTAAATGCCCTTAAATTTGGCGAGCCTGATACTGTTGCATGCAGTGCATTCCACACCTCGGAGACACTAACTCGAACATCTGTCCTCTATCTGTCAACCTTCAATTTAAAGCAATGCTCCCTCGTGCTAGCCAATACCCCCCGAAAGAAAAGCCACTCGCTGTCCACCTGATCATCTTGTAAGTCTCCACCAAATCGACCACAATTCTTCTCACCAACGAAAACAGCCTCAAGTCCCTCAGTCTTTCCTCGTAAGATCTTCCCTCCATACCAAGCAACATCCTTGGACATCTCCTCTGAATTCTTTGGAAATCTTCTACAAATTTCCTATAATGAGGTGCCCAGAACTGTACACAATAACTCAAGTGCGGCTGCAAAATGATAGTATACAACTGCAGTATGACATCATGGTTCCGAATCTCAATTCCTCTGCTCAGAAAAGCAGCAAACCATATGCTAGCTTAACAACTGCATCAGCATGTGTGTCAACTTTCACGGATCTATGTACATGATCACCGTGATCTCTCTGCTCATCTTCACGACAAAGAATCTCTCAATAAGCCGAGAACTCCGCATTTCATTCGCTCCTTCTAACTTTAAACACCTGACACATTTCGACATTAAAATCCATTTGCCAACTCTGAGCCCAGCTAGGCAGCAGACCTGATAGTAATCCAACAACATCCTTTTGCACTCTCCACATCTCTTCCAAAGTTAGTATCATTAGCATATTTAACAACCCATCCTTCCTGGCCATCATGCAGATCGTTTGTAAAACGACAAGCAGCAGCGGATGGAAAACAGATCCTTGAGGTATACCGCTCATAAGTGACCTCCATGATGAACAATTCCCATCCTTCACAATCTGTCTTCTTTCAGCTAATTTCTGATACAGACCGTTGAATCGCTCCCAATCACATGCCTCTGTATTTGCACAATAGTCTACGGTGGGGCACCTGATGAAACGATTATTGCAATTTATATGCACCACATTGACCGCTTTTCCCTCATCCATCTATTTTGTTACATTTTCAAAGAATTCAATCAGGTCTGTGAGGCAAAGCCGTGTTGACTATTCCTAATCAGCTTATTCATTTTGGATCCTCTCTCTTATATCCTTTTACAACAAATTAACCACAACCGAAGTCAGGCTTACCAGTCTCTCATTCCCAAAGTTGTCTCAACTCCTCTCATTCAACAGGGGAAGAACATTTTCTAGTCTCTAATATTCTTGCACTATTCCTGTGGAAAATGATGACATAAAGATTAAAACCAATCTCGTTCCTAACATCACAATGATTCCTAGGATAAATCCCATCCAGCCGAGTGGACTTACCTATTTTTACATTTGCTAGAATTGCTAACATGTCCTCCTCGTGAACCTTAATTTATTCTGTTTCGTAGACTCTGTCTCAGTATTCTCCTCAGTAACATTATCCTAGTCTGGTGTGAATACTGACAGAAAATATTCATTTAGCGCTTCCCGCGTCTCCTTGGACTCCACATAGAACTTCCCACTACTATTCTTGATTGGCCCAAGTCTTATTCCAGTCATTCATTTATTCCTAGAATACTGAGAGAAAGCCTGAGGATTTTCCTTGATTATATCCGCTAACAACGTCTCATGTCTCCTCCTGGCTCTTGTTGCCTCATTCTTTAGTTCTTTCTTTACTAATTTGTAAATCACAAGTGCCCGTACTGAACATTCACATCTCATTGAAACATAAGTCTTTTTCTTCCTCTTGTCAAGAGAGTGATGAGCAGATTTATTAGTCATGCCTAATATATTCTCACCCGAATCATTGATATTGACAAGACAGAGAAATGGGCCCAGCACTGATCCCTCAGGCACATCACTGTTGTTTTGGGGATTAATCCATTGACGTGCTGGTTCAAGTCTCTCTCTCTCTCCCACGCCCCCCCCCCTCTCTCTGTGTTTGTCACTGTTGTGTTGGAAATGATAGAATGATGCCCTCTGCTGAGCCCCCATGACATTACACGATAAGAAGAATGCAGGAAAGACTGAGAATTTCTCCGTTTTCACGAGTTCTTCATTCTTCCAAAAAAAAGCTTTTGTTGACAAAAAGCAGTTCTATCTGTCCTTCGAAATGTAATCCAAGGGAGTATTAACAGATTAAGACGGACATGGGCAATGCTGACCCTCCTCTACCATTATGTCCCTACCAGGAGTTTCCGCTGATGTCTCGCTTAAAATCCGTAATAGTTCATCAGAAAATATTACAAGTTTTCAGAAATGGAAAGAAATTTATCTCAGCTTCTCAAAAAAAAGGCATCACGCAGAAATGCCTGCATACTATCGCCTGATAAATGCACAGTGTTACGAACAATGCCCAAAGACAAAATGTTTACTTATTGCAGAAGGAGTATAAGCACTTCAGCTCATGGACATGCTGCTGACTGCGGTGTCTCTGACCTTACTTCTCGTGCGTGTGTGTGTGTGTGTGTGTGTGTGTGTGTGTGTGTGCCTGTGTGTGTCTGTGTGTCTGTGTTTGTGTGTGTGCAGGTCTGTGTCTGTGTGTGCGTTCCTGTGTGTGTAATTGCGTGAATGTTTGTTTTTCTGTTTTAGAGTCAGTGCTTGTGGTGTGTGTGTGCATAATTGTGCGATGTTTATGTTTGTGTTCATGTGTTCCTGACTAAATCCCTTCTGTTTTCCGAAGAAATCTGCCGTCGGCAATGAAGTAGTTTCAGAAACCCCAAAAAGGAGGCAAATCATCGCTTTAAATACCACACAGACAGTCAGACTTACCCATGCCCCCACACGCACTCTGATAAAGTAATATCGTGTGATGTAGAGTAGAGTAAATTAAAGCTCAAGAGTGTTTCTGCAATTCGACAGACTTGTCAGTCTTGGCTTAGTAAAATGATAAATTGCAGACAGGAATTGAAGTGAAATCTCTGAACACAGAGTACAGTTACCTGCCAGCCTTCCGGACTCATGCTGAAACAACTGAAGTGTGCCCGCAGCCCCTCAGTCCCACAGGTCGTGTTATATTCCTGAAGAGACTGGACGACACCTTCATTTCCAAGTAGGCGATTCGAAATGTGACCTTTATATAAGACTTGAGAAAAATGCTTTGCGGGTGGCACAGTGGTTAGCCCTGCTGCCTCACAGCGCCAGAGACCCTGGTTCAATTCCCGACTCAGGCGACTGTGTGGAGTTTGCACATTTTCCCTGTGTCTGCGTGGGTTTCCTCCGGGTGCTCCGGTTTCCTCCCACAGTCCAGGGATGTGCAGGTCAGGTGAGTTGGCCATGCTAAATTGCCCGTAGTGTTAGGTAAAGGTGTAAATGTAGGGGAATAGGTGGGTTGCGCTTCGGCGAGTTGGTGTGGACTTGTTGGGCCGAAGGGCCTGTTTCCACACTGTAAGTAATCTAATCTAAGCTTCTCGTTCCCAGAGTGGTTAGGAACTGGGTCTGTAAGGTGGTCATCTAAGATTCACTTCCATGGACAGGCAAGTGAAATAATTTCATTTTAACAATGAAAACACTACATTGGAATTAAATTTTGATCTGGAAATCTGTCAGGTTGAGGAGACTGGTCATGCCCACAACAATTACCCACTGTCGACAGACACGGGAATCTTCTGTTTGAATCAGAGATCTCAACCTAAAACAATAGCCTGAGAGGAAGTGCATGTCGCTTCAAATTCCAGAGGCAATCTCCGTGAGCGTTTTCACACTTGCCTGAATCGGTATTTCTGTAAATGCAATGAACTGATGACTTCAATGCACGACCACTTGCTGGATCACGATCGCATTGAACCGACAGTCGCAGCTATTTCGAGTTAATGTTGAGATATCGGGCAGAATTCACGCATAATCTGACCGTTATGGAGTATCTTGTAAACAGTGACAGGGACATGACAGAGTAAACCAATTATAACGTCTGCTTACATTTTCTTTCTTTTTGATTACTTTTAGATGGTAACTCTGTCACTTACAGACCCAAATTCTGATTCTTAACTTCTTTTATTTGTATTAAAGTATTGGAGAAAGAATTCCAATTCCCATCCCAAAGAAAATTAAATAAGATGACGTAATCCATCAGGCGTGCAAAGAATAATAGGGGCCTGAGCGGTGAGTGAATCTCAACCTCGCGCACAATACCAGAGACTTTGAAATAAACTCTATCATACCCACTGACAGCCGGTAGGATTCAGAGACGTAATGAATCCCGCAATCAGTGCATGTACAGATATAAAATCCCACACTCCAAGACATTGATGAATTTGACAGTGAGAGACAGGGGGATTTCTTAGTCAAGCACAGAAGCAGACGCTGGATAATGCAGAAGGAACTCTATATTCGCTTGCACTATCTGAGATTGACAGAAATGCGCACAATCTGCTGCACTTATCAACACACAAGACAGTTTGCAAAACTGCCAAACAAAATCCGATGAATTAATGTCTGAATCTTTACATTTCGATTGTGAAAATGGCCAGATATCGAAGGGAAAACATTATTAAACGATATTACGACTTGTGCTTCATTGAACAAATGTTCCCAGACCTTGGGTCCATCCTTGTCTTTCCCAAATGGGCCTGATTTACGTCGTCATTTAATGTGTGCATGCACTTCACTACATTGCAATCTTCATTGTTAAGGAGTGTGAGTACATTTATTGATCGGAATGAAGTACTCTGATAGAGTTGTTCAAGTATACTTTTGATTTCAGTATTTTGGAAACAAGCCAGTTTGAGCTTAGTTTGTGGAGATAAATCTATTCTATTGCTGAAAATATCAGAGTGATCCAGCAGAAATTTCAAGAAAGTGTAAAGGACTTTTTCCCTTATTAAACGGTTGTAAATTTAGTCCACCAGGTTTTTACAAAGATGTAGCAATATTTCTGACGGACCTTTAGAACATGAGTGATATTACATGAGACAATCTAATTCACAGTCACAACTTAGGGCTAGCCCAGTCAGTTCACAGTTACAAAAACTTTTAGAGGGCTATAGAATACAATAAAATAAGTATACTAGAGAATGGCAAAATGTAGAAATATTAGAACGTCTGATCAGATCCTGCAGTATTTGTGGAGAAGGGATGCTCGGGGCAACAGTTCATGGAGATGCACCTGACAATGGCAGATTTTGGACTTTGTTCCTCAGAACATTGAACTCCAAGTTCAATGGCACCAGAGTTCCAGTATGTCTCTATTTGTAGATTCATAACTTGCATGACTCAGAGACAAAGTCATTGGCACTTCAATCTTGCAGAGATGCCACACACTTGACAATAGGACCTAAACTACAGAACGTTAAACATCACCCTACTGTATATTTATTCCACCAGCATGTGTAATTGCTGACTTCTCCTCCACCTGTACTCACAAGAACTTGGTTCTAAAAAGGGGATTTCTACACCAACCTCTCCATCTGAACATTGTAGCTTTTACGGGAAAAACGATGTGAATCGCATGCTCCCCCATTGTACACAATTCACATTGCAAAACAATTCCCAAATGTTATTATGCAACCGTTGAATCAGTTTGGGAAGGCTCCACAGACTGAACATACGCTCCTTTACTGACCACGTGTTTTATAAGTTAATTCCTTGTGTAGATTTGCAATGAATCTGTCCCTGGTTAAGTTATCTTCTTCAGTATTCAAAGCTGCTTCAAGAATATATTTAGGCCCTTGTACACAAGGAGGGTTTCTGGTGAAAGATAGCTAATTGCTGTGTTAGCCATTATTTGGAGATGCTGGTGATGGACGAGGGTGTACAAAGTTAAAAATCCCACAACACCAGGTTATAGTCCAACAAGTTTAATTGCAAGCACTAGCTTTCGGAGCACCACGACTTTACCAAGTGTTTGTGGAGCACACAATTGAAAGACACAGAATGTATTGCAAAAGTTTACGGTGTGATGTAACAGAAATTATACATTGAATACTACCTTGATTGTGTGCTAAGTCTCTCATCTGTTCGAATGACCATGGTAGTTTCACTTCTTACATATGCCAATAAAAAGAAACTCCTTTAAAACTCACATTCTCAGGTTAACTGATACAATTGGTATCAGCGCAGATAAGATGTTGAGATATTGAAGCTGTTAACCCCCTGTGCTCCCTATCTGTAACAAAATGTTTAAACTAATGTTAATCTAAAAAGTGAGTTAACAGATTCTTACATGGATTCATGCAGTTTCGGAGCAAAGTACGATGTTACTCTGCAAGTACAAATTCACCCCACATACGTATATGTATATGTGTGCATGTCGGATTTGTGTGTATGTTTGTTTATGTGTGTGTGTGCGTGTCTGGGGTGGGTGTTTGTGAGTGGCGGTGAGAGAGTGTGTATATATGTGTGTGTGAGTGCAAAGTGATCTAAGTCTGTGAGAGGGTGCATGTGTGAGTGAGTGATGGCGTGCGTGTGTCTGTAGGAGTGTATGCGTATCCAAGGTGCGGAATTTGCGTGTCTGTGTGAGAGAGTGTATATGTGTGTGTGAGTGTGAAGTGTCCAAGTCTGTGAGTGAATGCATGTGGGAGTGTGAGTGTCTGTATGAGTGTGTGAGTGGCTTTGTACATGTCTGTGCATAGGAGTGCTTGTGTGTGTGTGTGTCTGGGGTGGCTGTTTGTGAGTGTCTGTGAGAGAGCGTGCATATGTGTGTGTGTGAGTGTAAAGTGGTCCAAATCTGTGAGAGGATGAAATGTGTGAGTGTTGAGTGTGTGTCTGTAGGACTGTGTGTGTGAGTGTCTGTGTACGTGACTGTGCATAGGAGTGTCTCTGTGTGTGTAGTGCAATGGAGGTCACCTGCAGTGTGATGTGAACCCTAAGTCACAGTTGACTCCCTCATTGTGGGTACCTATCTTAGCTATCAGCCTGTGCTCTGCCACTTTTTGCTGCTGCCTGTCCCGAAGTTCGCCTTGGAGGATGGGCACCCGAAGATCCGAGGTTGAATGTCCTGGAACGCTGTAGTGTTCACCACCTGGGAGCGAACACTCCTGTCTGTTGATTGTTTTCTGGTGTCCATTCAAACAGTGCCGTAGCCTTTGCTCGGTTTCCCCAATATTTCATGCCTCAGGGCATCCTTTACTGCAACGTATGAGGTTGACAACTTTGGCTGAATCGCAAAAATACCTGCCACGTAAATGCTGGGAGGTGTCCCCACGTGTAATGGTGTTATGTATGTCCACACTCTGACACCTCTTGCAGCGCTTACTGTGACAAAGTTGTATGGAGCTTTCCTGCACGCCGGGCAGTGATCTGTTTGAGGTTTGGGTGCTCTTTGAAGGCGAGCAGTGGAGCTGTGGGAAAGATCTTGGCGAGGTGCTCATTCACGTTGATAATGTGTTGCGGGTCACGAAGAACATGGCGTAGTTTCTCGGCTCCTGGGAAGTACTGGACAGCGAAGAGTACCCTGTCAGTTGCAGCACGTGTCTGTCTCCTGACGAGGTCATTACAGTTCCTTGCTGTGGTCCGTCGGAACTGGCGGTCGACGAGTTGAGGATCATACCCCGTAATTATGAGGGCATCCTTGAGTACTTCCAGGTGCCCATACGTTACTCCTCATCTGAACAGATCCGGTGTATGCGCAGTGCTTTTCCATAGGGGATGGCTGTTTTAATAAGTTTTGGCTGGAAGCTGGAGAAGTGCAGCATTTTTAATTTATCTGTGGGTTTGAGGTAGAGTGTAGTGCTGAGGTGTCCAACCTTGATGGAGATGCATGTGTCCAAGAATGAGACAGATAGTGGAGAGTAGTCCATGGTGAGTTTGATGGTGGGATGAAACTTGTGATATCATTGTGTAGTTTTGTCATTGACTCCTCACCATTGGTCCAGAGGTTTAAATTGTCGTCAATGTACCTAGTGTATAATGTTGGTTGGAGGTCCTGAGTAGAGAAGAAGTCTTGTACGTCGCTGTGCATGAAAATGTTGACATACTGGGGTGCAAATCTAGTTCCCATAGTTGTTCCATATGCCTGGATGAAGAACATTTTGTCAAAGGTGAAAACGTTGTGGTCGAGGATAAAGCGGATGAGCAGTAGGACGGTGCTGGGCGATTGGCAGTTGTTGGTAAGTTTGATACTGTGTCATAATGATCATTCAAATAGCTGCTGCAATCACGGTGAGCGGAGTGGTGTAACTCTGAAACAACAACAACAATGCGGTATTTGAATTTCACTGAAATTTGAAATTTGAGGGCTCCCAAGTCATTTGTTGGCAAATGTCATTTTTTTCTGAAATGCGGAAATCTCGAGAGTATATATTTAAATCTCTTTTTGTTGTTCTTCTTGTTGAATCACCTAGCCCTTTCTGTCAGAGCTTGACTTCATTTGTTGTCATGAAATATCCTGCCGGCACACAATTTTGATTTCTAATTTCTATGTATGTCACATTCTTCCCTCAAATCAACTTTTCTATTGATTTTGTAGAACGATGTCGGCTCTTGATCTTGTCCTTCTATTTCTGACTTGTGAAAATCTACCTGTCCTATAATTTTCACCACTTCAAAGTTCATAGTGAATTTATTTTGCAGATATGTTTCGTTTCGAGTTAAGCCTGCTTATTTCTTCCAGGCTACCATAAAGTTTATATTTGATCTGGTACCATTGTTACTTTGTTGAATCAGACGTCAGCTGCGAATGTATTTCCTGTGTGCCTTCGTGTTGATTGGTCATCATTCCTTCTCTATTTTCTTTCCTAACGATGCTGTATGGATCCACTCTTTCCGTTTGCTCTTCACTTTTCGGCAGTTCTCAGTTGTTTTCTGCAGAAAGTAGTTTTTATAATTGATGTAACCGGATATTTCGCAATCGTCTTCAACTGCACTCTGCACTTCCACTGAATTGCAACACAATTAATATGTCTGTACAGGAGAATAAAATCGCCAGTATTTATACAACTATCTCAAAAATGTAGTCATATTCATCATTTAAGTTTTCTTTACACTAAAAGTAAACAGAATATACACAAAAACATGGCAGCATAAAACTGCACAATATGGTGTAGAGTATAATCACAGACTTCTGTCTGATTTCCAACGATGAGACATTTTGTCCTGACCCTTGCTCTGACCAGTCAGTTCCTTCCCAACTAGAATAGCACACTAAAATGTGTCTAAGGGAACGTTCAACAACATAATTAAAGACCATCTTAAGAATATCGTTGAAGCTTTATCCAACATTCTAAATGCATCTCATCCTAGGTGGTAAGATAGCTTCACCTATAGAACACTCCAGTCTAACATTGTTATTTACTAGATTGAGCTTAAATCAAAAGAAAATGAGAATGTTTCTTAAACCAAGAAAATTACTGTATATTGCAAGAGGCACTGCAACAGCTTTTTGTTTGCAATATTTCGATATTAGCGTCTTGCAACTCATCAAATAAAAATGAAGGTGATGGAGACACAGATTGAAAAGTCCATTCGGAGAAAGTGAGGACTGCACATGTTGGAGATCAGAGTCGAGAGTTTGGCCCTGGAATAGAACCACCAGTCAGGCATCATCCGAGGAACACTCTATTACAACGCGAACCAGGTGGTAGCAACCTTTATTCAAAGAGGTCAGTTAAAAAAGGTAATGTAAATTATAACTATTGTCTCTGTTCAGCATGACCTTAGTGAAAATTGTCAGTACATACACCATTACCATGGCAACCACATAACGAATGTAGCAGCTGTGGCTTCCCCAATTTCCTGGGATAACATTACAATTGCCACTAGGTTTGCTTTGAGAGAGAGAGTTGTTAGAAGAAATCGATTCTTGTTTGGATTCGTGTAGATATTCGTGACTGGCAATGCATGCTGATATTTATTTGGAAATGTGCACAGCTAAAGTAGAACTAAGCCAGATAAATACTGTGGCCCTCAGTTTTTGTCATAAGGCAGAGAACTGAAGATTACTTAAGATTCCAATCATATGAAAGTGAGAAGATTTATGATTTCACTGAGTAATCATGGATTCCCTACAGTACAGAAATAAGTCATTCAGCCCATTGTGTCTACACCAAACTTCCAAACAGTGTGCAACAGAGGTTCTCCATCCTTGCAACCCCACATGGAATACTCGCTTCGTCACAACTCTCTCCAACCTCCGTCTCCTCTCCACACCCACCCCATATCAATAACTGTGCACTTCACATGGCGAAACAACTAGCCTGCACATCTCTGGATGCTGTGACGCAATTTGGCAAAAATAATCCAAATAACCTGCATATCTTTAGAATACCGGAGGAAACTGTAGCACCCAGAGGAATTCCATGACAACACTTGAAGAATGTGAAAATTCCATACAGGCCATTACGCAATGATAAAGTTGAACCCGTGTTGTTTGGTGCTGGGAGGCAACAGCGCGAACCACTAAGGACTCCATTGTCTGTGAGTAGTTAAGTAAAGGTTCTGCAATGTCGGAATTGCTCAGAGTATCGAATCATTCATTCATGCTCAAGATATTTTGATGTGAAGTCAGCTTATCCATGGAGCACTACAGCACAGAACAGAAACGCTCATCCAATGCGTCCATGCCGACCTAGTTTCCCAACTGAACTAGCCCCTTTTGCCGGCATTATTTCCATCTCCCTCCTCATCTTTTCTCTTTATGCACTCGTGCCTCTGCCTTTTAAATATAGCTGTGCCTGCTTCGAGCACTTCATCTGGCAGTTTATTCGACATATGAAACGCAGTTTATAAGAAACGTTTGCCCTTCAGAACCCTTCTAATTCTTTTTCCTCTCGCCTTAAAATTATACTTTCTTGTTTTCAACTGTTCTTTCCTCGGCAAAGACCTTTGTTATTCACCAACATCCTGTGCACTAGTGATCAATATCCCAGCCTATCCAGCCTCTCGATGTAATTCAGTCACGGTCACAAAATGACCTCCCCCCACCCCCACCCCCAACCCCACACTAGCCACGAAAGGTTTTGGCAACATTCTTGCAAATTTTCTTTGCACCTTCTCCGATTTCATAATCGCCTTGGGACACTACCTGTGAGTCTGGAATCAGAGAATAACATATAAAATTAATTTAATTTAAAATGAATGGATTTGGTGGATTTTTGCAGATGAAATCGTAATATAATTCTCAAGAAGTATGATTAAACGAGCATGGTTTTATTGATTTATATGTAAAAGCCAATGACAACTCATGAAACATTAGTCAGTTTTGTGAATTTCAAAATTGCCAAGAAAGAACGATTACGTACTTAGTATGTGCACATGTCCTGGACAAGTGTAATTCCACATCAGGAAGATAATATGAATTTGAAGCATTGAGCAGACGTTGACATTATCCTGTTGTTTGGGAATTCTGTGTGGTATTGAAATAGAGACCATTAAGCTTTAATCTGGTTTGTACACGGAACAATGGAAACTTGTGTGAGTGCTGCATTCTTAGTTGCATGTGACAGTGATCGTGAAACCACAACAGAATAAGTCAGTGAATGCAGAAAATGGAATGACTTACTTGAGATGATGAGAATGGATTTAGTAATCGGTGGAAAATATATGATGGGCAACTTTTAGCAGTAAGTGAGGTCGACAGTGATGGATTTCCACGTGGATAGATTCAAATGAAGTACAATTGATTAAGAATTCTACATTCAGTTTACTTCGTGTTAATTACCGTACATATGAATTAAGAATTGCCACAATACCTGTTCATCTCTGCCGAATGTAATGCACCTCACTTTTTTAAACGATGCATAAGTATCTGCATTTTTATAGAAACTAACGTCTCCAGTCCAATGATTAATGTGATTACAACGTCAGCAATTATTTGCAACTGTGTCATTCCAAGCAGTGATTGCAAGGCCCGGGCAGCAGATGCAACATTGCTAGCCTTTACTCTCAAAATCACATTTGGCTGAAAAATGCCTCGCTCTCTGCCACAGGCTGCGGTGATCTCAAGCAAAGATGACTGAGTGCATATGCCTTAAGTTCACCCTCTTAATTTAAAAGTATATTTTACAACGGAAATAATGGTCGTGTCATTCGAATATGGCCGCTCCTGAGACGGTGGATGCGGGAGGACTGATTAAGTGGGAAATAATGGAAGAAGATGTTACACTGTTCGGACCAGAACCATGACGAGATTAAGAACAGTGCCTGGCGACCAACAGGGCAGCCATCCCTTGTGTTCCGACCCTTTGCGCCTTGTTTACCTGGTTGATCTGTCCTCCAGAGTTGATGTCCTGCAATGTAGGACTCATATTCAGTCCAAACACGATGCAGCAGATCACACATCTCCGTACAGGCATATCTTTTGAACTAAAACCAGAAGACCCAGAATGAAATGAACGCCACTTCTCGCAATGACTCTGCTCCATCAGTAAATGAAAACCTGTCTTAGCCAATACTCCTTAGTATTGCCTTCTTACCTCATTCCCATACCATTTGGATCACACACTGATTTTAAAAAGTATGTCTTAGTCTTGAATGGACGTCATTAAACAGCGTTGCCGCCCAACATAGTGAAATATTCCAGGTCCATATCACCTAACAGAAGAAATTCCCATACACAGAACAAAGAACATAAAACACTCCAGCGTAGTAAAGGCCCTTCGGCCCTCAATGTTGTGCCTACCTGAGACATAATTCTGATGCCCATCTAACCTACACTGTTTCATAATTTTCCATATGTATGTCCAATGCCCATTTTAATGTCCTTAACATCGAAAAATCTACAACTGCTGCAGGCAGGGCGTTCTGCGCCCCTACTACGCTGTGAATAAAGAAACTACCCCTGACAGCTGTTCAAAATCTATGAGCTCTCAATTTAATGCTACTTCCCCTCGTGTTAGCATTCACAATCCGAGGAGAAAAGCTCTCTCAATGCCCACCCTATCTGACCCATTGATTATCTTATACGTTTCGATCAATTCACCTATTAACTTTCATCTTTCAAAGGAAAACAACCACAGTTCCCTCAAGCTTTCCACGTCAGACCATTCATCCATAACACGCAGCATCCTTGTAATCTGCTCTGAAACATTTCCAGATATTCACGTCCTTCCTGTAATGTGGTGAACAGAACTGTATGCAATGCTCCAATAAGGGCCTTACCAGTGTCTTGTACAGATGTCTTGAACTCGTCGAAACGAAACTCAATCCGTTTACTAATACACACTAACACACCATCTGCCTTCTGAACAATCTTACCTGGGAGATAGCCTAGCCATGACAGTGTCAGCTTCCGGTGGAATGTACAACATAGTAGGAGATCATTGTCCTTTCCACTCAGTGAGGGCAAGGAATGGCCTGATGATAACTTCACCATTCTCCTTCAAAAGTAGGAACAAGAAGAAGTGAGAAAATCTCATCATCGAGATTGCCTGAACTGAACATTCTGGTCGATTCTGCCATTACAGTATCAGTTTGAGTGGAGCTCAGAAAAGGCCAAGATAAGCAAATGTATGTGTGATTGTTGTATCGAGGTCATAACTGCAGTACAGGTTACGTGCATAAGCAGACAACTGGAATGCAGCGATTGAAATTGTTGATGAAACTCAGCAAGTCTCTCAACACCTGCGGAAAGAAAACAGTTAATATCTCAATTCTGGCGAGTTTTCATCAGAAGAAGTTTGATTTCAGATCTCCAGCATTCGCATTCGTTGCTTTAAATATGGAAGTATTGTATGTACTGCAGTGTGAATGAATCTCTTCGGGAAAATGATCAATCAAAGCTGCATAAAGTGGCAAATATCACCCACTCAGGTATGATACAGTTCGCAAGTGTCTGTTGTGGGGCACAACTGTAGAAAGAGAATTGTCAAGCTCTGATAACAATGTTACATACAATCATTTTAATGCGATATGTGTAAACATCCCTTCCTTTCTTACTGGTTAGGGAGTGTGCAAAGTGCTTTGCATTGTGATTTCAACGACCTTTCTCAGATTGTGTCGATAAAGGGCTCTGAATAAAGATCGGATTCTAAACACAAGACACAAGAATGCTCTTTAAAATCTCTCTCCAACACATTCAAAAATCACAGCAACGTAAGGAACCAGGAATGCTGTATAAAATGACAGAGAACGTGTGATAGTAGGGTGCTGCTTAAACTAACAGACAATTTGTGGAAGTGGCAATAGTCGTTTACAAACAGGGACGTATGAAACCAGGAATGTTTTCTTAAAAGTCAGGGACGCAGCGAAATACAAATTGTGTTGAAAGTAACCGTGAATATGTGCAAGTGCGAATCACGTCCAAAATAACCTGGAACATGTAGCAGTTTGATTCTCGCCAAAACAATAGAGAAATGTGGAATAAGGAACTCTTTCCAAAATATTTGGTACATGTGGAAGTGGAAGTACGGTTTAAAACAACATCACGATCTGGACAATCGAATAACATCTGAAATGAAATGATCGTGAGGATGTGGGAATTGTTTATAAAATAACAGGAAGATTTAGAGGTGGAAATGCTGTCTAAAATTTATTTAATTATTCATTGTATTATTTATTGTCACGTAGATACCATTACCAAATATCATCAAAAATATTTTATATGGTCGCCACTCTCGAGTGCTTTCTTGAAGCAAATTAACATAAATGAAAACTTCGAATAGAAGGGCAGTAAAATGAAGAAAAAACGTGATAAGAGTGATAGAGTCCCTGCTCTGTTGTTACAGGCTATTGTGACCAACAAGTTCACACCGACACTCTGAAGAATATCCAACCCAGACCTTATATCCCATGACCCTACATTTCGCGGATAATTGCAGTTAATCTACACATGCCTGAACACTATTGGCAATTTATTCATACATAGAACATTACAGCGCAGTACAGGCCCTTCGGCTCTCGAAATTGCGCCGACCTGTCATACCAAACTGATGCCCATCTAACCTACAATATTCCATGTACGTCCATATGCTTGTCCAATGACGACTTAGAAGTATTAATGTCGGCGAATCTACTACGGTTGGAGGTGAAGCATTCCATACCCTTACCACTCTCTGAGTAAAGACCATGGTCAATTCACCCGAACTTCACAACTTTGGACGAAAGAAAGTGTCCAAATTTACTGCTCAGTCATGGGCTCCTTGTGGCTATGCACGAGTGCCACTGCAACTGGAACGAACATTATAGCTATTCCACGCAATCTTTCCTCCACTGAAGCCTTTGCGAATATGAGTCCACGCTGGGCTTTACCAATGTAGACCCAACCTGTGCTGACAGTTTCAGGACGGGCACAAACTCCGCCAGGAGAATTTCGAATGCAGTGATTGGATCAGACAGACTCAACATGGATTTATGAAGGGTGGATTATGCATGACAAACCCGTTGTGAATGGGTAAAAGCAGGATGAGCCTATTGAGTTGGACGATCATCCATGGTCCTAATTAATTTGAGTGCAGGCTCAAAGGGCTGAGTAGCTTCCTCCTGCTGTTATCCTCTATATTTCTGCTACACCATTTCGGGCATCCGTCTGTCATGCAGCCTCTGTTGAGGCCGCCAAACACGCCTCCGCCACCGTCTCGAGGAATCTACGTTCAGACTGTTTCTACAATGCAGAAGCCACCATCACCAGTCCGGACTGCTGAGCCTGCACAATTCGACGCTGCTGGGCTTACTTTCCACCACAGGTGCTATCGCCGTGTCAGAGCTCTTCACCCAAAGGCAAGAAAAGGTATTAGAAGGTTATAAAAAGACAAAGAGAGGAGAGACATGTAAAGACATGAGAAGAAAACCGGATGTAGCAGACGACCCTAGGCTCAGAAACCTGACTCCACCTCAATTGTACTGGAAGCCAGGGAAAATAACAGGGAAGTAGAAATATTGTATGAAATAGGACGACCATATTGACTGATATTTCGACACTCAGCAGACTGCTCTTTCATACTATCGACAGCAATATAATGGCTACAATATAGGACAACTGATATTTGTATTTTTAGAATTTTGCAGCCTGTATTACTACTGTCATGCGACGTCTACAAAATGGCAACGTACACGTTGCGGGAAGTAGTGACAACTGCGTTTCATCAACTTCTTCTGCTCAATAAAATAAATTCTTGACACTCACTTTAAAAAAGTAACAATTCATTTGTCCGATTCTAACAGTGAACAACCTATCTGAACCATCAACAAACTGAATAAATCCCTTCTGATCACTAAATAATCCCGAATGAAGCAAGATGATTTTGTCATGCTGATCCAATAAATACAGGTCCCATCTCTTCTAGAAAATTGGAACTTATTCTCCCAAAATTTAGTCTTCCTGAGTACTGTTTGCTTTCTGTGTTGAGTCTAAGTTGAGGAATATTAGATAGTTGCGTGTATGTTATGGTTAGTATTTCGATGGGGCTTCCTCTTAGTTATGGAGGATTTGTGAGAGCTAGACATTTTCTGACTGGAGCTGATGACTGTTGTATCTAGTGGACGGCAGCTAGCTCTGGGCCCTTCTTTGTACAATGACATACCAATAATTTTAAAAATAGGATTGATCCCATGTTGTCAAAACCAGCAGGCATAAATGTATCGCATTTTGGAATCTAAGTGCCTGGTTCAAATTGATTGGCTAAATTCAAAAGCCTGTCGCCTTGGTAAAAACTGTTGATTGTCCTGCTGACTGTACGGCCTTTTTAATACATACATTACAATTCGGGTCTTCTCTGTGTTGTTACACGCTCTCTGGCTACTGCCAACAGATATCCATTTTAAATCTACAAGCACAGAAAAAGCACATCATCTTTGAAAGTAAACAAGCAATGCTTTCCTGCCAGCATTATGCAAACACCAAATTCTAACTTCCTGCCTCCCAATCCACAAGTACTCTATTCAGCTTCACAACAGTCGGAAAGGAGATACTTACAGCAGTGTGCTGTCTGTAAATTGAAAACACAAGCTCACAAAGAGATTCTGGGTCTTTTCTAGTCTTTACCGTGATACAATACAAAATTTGTTGAACTCTGACAGACTGAATGGAACCTTGGGGCAAGTGAGGTCCGTGTGAGTGCCGAATATTTAGCAGACAGGTAGACTGTCCGAAATGGTCAGAGATTGTTGCTCGTCACATCCCCAAAATGTAAGTATTTCTGTAATTATGCCATCCATAGGGCGTTTCGCCTGCCCTAGTTTTTCTGTGTTGAGATTAGTCTGCAGCAGTTTCTCACACACTGGTTGTCTTGTCATGACGTAACAATAACAGTCAAGTTACCGGGGACTCATGTGGTGCAGTGGAAGAGACCTCTCTTT
Organism: Chiloscyllium punctatum; assembly: GCF_047496795.1. Lineage (NCBI taxonomy): Eukaryota > Metazoa > Chordata > Chondrichthyes > Orectolobiformes > Hemiscylliidae > Chiloscyllium > Chiloscyllium punctatum. Next base: position 51,526,563 of record NC_092789.1, on the reverse strand, counting down.
GATGCAGGAGATCCGGATTTGTCTCCCAAATTTCCTCCTCATACCGAGGCAGCACGAAACAAATTTTAAAATGGGGGCAGTATTTTCATCAGCATTAAGAATGGTTACTGTCTGTTGGAGAGACAGATTCACACGAGGAAAATCCTTTTCATCCAGCATGTCGTGTGAATCTGGAATGTGGTGCCTGGAAGGGTGGTGGATGCACAATCCCTAAGAACAGTGAAGTACTAAGAAATCCACTTGCCATACCAGGGTATAGGCATCAAGTGCTCGAATTTGGAATTACATAATTTAGCTGTTTGTTTTTGACCAAAACTGAGGTTTGGGCTATAGAGACTTGTTCTGTGATTGAGGTACCAATGACGATATGTCGCTAATCTGTAAGTCACACCATGGTTGCATAAGAAAGGCAGCCCCTTCAACGCATTAATCTCAGCAATTCATAGCTTTCCCAAGTGCATTCCCTCCAACACTGAAACCCATCACACCATAGAATGAAACAAATTGATTAGATACACAGCAGTATTTATCCACGAGAGCGGCAGTGAGCTGTCGGACACAGTCATGAATATCAAACGTCAGTCAAGGCTTTCAGACAGGTTGGCAACTGATGACCAAATATCTGGCAGATAGGAAATCTGCTCACAATGACTTATCTCGATTGGGCTTACAGTGGCCTGCAAAAGACACAGACACAGTGGTGTACACTGCCTAAAATGTAACCGGTTTTAAATCACACTGCACCAAGTTATACTCCAACAGTTTTAAGTGGAAGCACACTAGCTTTTGTAGCGACGCTCCATATCACTTGATGAAGAGGGTCGCTCCAAAAGCTGGTGCGCTTCCAATTAAACCCGTTGGACTATAACCTGCTGTTGTGTGATTTTTAACTTTGTAAACCCCAGTCCAACACGGGCATCTCCAAATCATAAAATGCAGCCGATTCCTCTATGAAAGATTGCAGCTTAGTCTCACGCTAATCCCCACCAGGTCCTCCATTCGTGACACAATTAAATGCAGTAGTATGGAATTAGTACAACAGATTATGGCATTCGGTCCATCATGCTCATACAACTTGATAGCAGTGAGATATCAATCAGGACAAGCTCTCACCAGCCAGGACGATTACACTGGTCGTGGCGCAGGGGACTGTGCAATTACCTCGAGATCTTGGAAGCGCAGGACTCACATCTATTTCGAAGCAAAAAGCCATTTCACCAAACTACCTGCCCTTGAGATCAACTACAAAAAGTCACAGCCTTAAATTCCAGCTAGATTTCTGCACATACCTCCTATAAAGACGTATACAGATATTCAGATAATTTACAGCATAGCATCCAAAGTTCTGACTTTATCCAAAATAAATTAATGAACTTGAATAAATACATTTCTTTAGCTTGTTATCTCTCTGGAGATTACCAGGTTCCAATCCCATTTACAGACAAAGTGTGAATCGGTTGATAGCATTTCTGTCTACTGAAATATCAAACAGTGATTCTCATCTCTCATCAACATACATCACCCCAGCCTCAGCACGCCCGAATGTGTTTGTTCATCATTAATCCTCATTTTCTTCAATCATTAATATCAAAAAGGGAACCATCATACGGACTGTTCAGGCCACCCACTCTCTCACTATTCCAATAAAATGGATCTCAGAACTGCACGCAAAATTGTTGCTGCAGCCCAGCCGGTGTTACAGACAGTTTTGTCAACGCCTCCCTGGTCTCTGTCTCGGTTGGTGAAGTGAAGTATCCCATATGTGTTCACACAGATATTTTTCGTCGATCTTTGTAGAAATCATTCTTCCGATTAGTAAGATTGCTATAATTCAGGAGAACAATTTCATTTACTGCTTTATGTCCTTACCCAAAATTGTACTCAGATAAAACGAATTATGAGCAGGAGAAACTCGACGTTCACCTAAAAGCACGCGGTTAGCAAGCCGACGATGCTTGCAATGACTCAATCAAGAACAGTGTACTCACTGCTAAGTTTACAATCAGTTGCACTGAATTGACTTCTGTGACCTTGATTCGTTTGATGCAATGATTAACCAGTAGATATAGAAGTCCTCACATCTCTTTTATTTAAGTGTGTTGTTACAGTCATCGAGTCTTGGAGTCCTACAGCTCCGACCTGTGAACTATTCTTAGTTCGTCCCTCTGCACTATCTCAAAATCATTCAAGTGCTTATCTAAGGTTTGCATAAATCTCCCAAATGTGGCTAAACCCAAGAAAATATCTCCCTCGAAACTTTTGCTGCAGCGAGATGACAGTCCACTGTGAGGGTCGGGGGGATGTGGCGTAGAATTTCAAAGTCTGCATTCCAAGCCTGACGACGTGATGATCATTACAGCGACTGTTCAGAGAGCAGGGCAGGACTGGCAGCTAAACAGTCCAGCATTTGGATCATTCAGGCAAGATACAGAGAGACATAAAAGGGTGGCATAAGTATGCTAATTATGAAGGAGAATGTCACTTTGTTGTAAGAGAGGCGGGGAAGAAATTGAAGTGGAAGACAGAGACGAGGAAAAGAGACAGAGTAAAAATGTGATGGTGGAGTATGAGGCATGGTCAATAAAGCGATATGTGACAGATAGAAACATAGGTGGGGGAAGGGGTTATAGGGAGAGACGGAGAGATAGAGTGGGGGGCTTTAAAACAGAGTGGGGGTGAGGAAGAGCGTGGGACGAGGGTAGCGAGAGGCTGAGTGATTGGTAGAGGGTTGACAGCGAGACAGATAGGGACTGTGGCAGAGAGAGTGATGAAAAGATAAAGGAGAGTTGGAGTGGGGTAGAGTGAGAATGGGAGGAGCCAGAGAGAGAGGAGATAGAGAGAGACATAGAGAGTTGGGGGGCAGAGAGAGAGCGCGTGACATTGGGAGGGAAAGTGAGAGGGAGAGGAGAGCGGTGATGTACAGAGAGTGTGTATGCAGTGCACAGAGGGAAAGAGGAAGGGAGTAGAGGGAGAACGAGATTTGGGGGCAGTGTGGAATGAGTGATATAGGGGATGCACGGAAGAACAGAGAGAGAGAGGGATCAAAGTGTGTGGAGAGAGGGGTGGGGAGAGACTGAGCGTGGGAGGAGACAGGGAGGCAGAGAGTGGGGGGAGGACAGAGAGGGGGAGGAGGTGGAGAGAGTTTGGTTAAGGTGTATAAATGAAGTGGTGTGTAGAGAGAGACGGAGTAGGAGGCGGGTGGACAGAGTGCCAAAAGGGTGTATATATGTGTAGAGAAAGGAGTGAGTGGGTAGTGAGTATGGCGTGAGAGAGGTGAGAGAGAGCGCAGGGAAAGAGGAATGCTGATTGGGAGAATGGTATTGATAGAAATGTGAAGGGCATAAGAGAGAAAAAGAGAAGGTGAACGGGTACAAGAGAGAGAGAGAAGGAGAGAGACAGTGGTATGGGGTAGAGACAGTGCGCAGGAGCGGGGTAGATAGATATAGAGAGGGGGAGAAGAGTGGATTGGTGCAGAGGGATAAAGGATGGGAGGGCGTAAAGAGATAGATCTATTGGTGGGTCGAGTGGGTGACAGGGAGTGGGTTGAGAGAGAATCAATGACAGAGAGAGGGAGTGTAAAGAGAAAGTGGGAGGAAGTGAACGAGTGAGTGTGAGAGAGGAGAGAGGGAGAATGGGATGGGAATAGAGTGGCAGAATGAAAAAGAGAGCCGGAGTGTGTAGAGACAGCGGGATTAGACAGGTAGAGTGGCAGGGGACAGAGAGAGTGAGACAGTGGAGTAGAGAGACAGTAGGAGGGGGTACAGAGAGGTTGAGAGGGAAATAAAGAGAGAGAGGAGAAAGAGAGTGGGACGGCGTAGTGGGAGAGATAGACGGAGTAGCGACAGAGGGGAAGAGAGGGAGAGAGGAGTAGAAAGAGTGTGAGTGGAAGAGCGAGGGGCAAGTGGGTAGAGAGAGCGAGAAAGAGTGGAATGGAACACTTAGAGAGACAGAGTGGGAAGGGAAATGCAGATGAGAAAGTTACAAAGGAGACTGGGAGGGTGCTAGCGAAAATAACAGTTGGACGTGGTAGACAGTGAGAAGGGAAAGCAGAGTGGGAGGGGTGCACAGAGAGACATTGAGGCGGTAGAGAAGAGGATCGGGGTGTAGAAAGCGTGAGTGAAGGAGATGGAGGAAGAGGGTTGGATTCGAGAGAGAGGGAGCGTAGTCAGGTAGAGAGACAGTGGGGGGAAGAGATAGAGACAGAGTGGTAGATAGAGAGAGTTGAGAGAATGAGTTTGGGAGTGGGATGGCGATCGAGACGGACAGAAAGAGTGGGAAGGTAGAGAGTGTAGGAGGGAGGTAGACTAACTGAGACAGTGGGAGGTGTGCATAGTAAGAGAGTGGGACGGGTGCAGACTGAGAGAGAGTAAGGAAGGCGATTAGAGAGAGAGGGAGGGACTGTGAGAGGGAGTGGTAGAGAGAGAAAATGGGAGGTCGATCGAATGAGAGAGTGTGGGAGGATGCACACAGGGAGACAAAATGGGAGAAGGCAGAGAGGGAAAGAGAGAGAGGAGAGTTGTACGGTAGAGAGAGAGAATGGGACGAGATACACAAAGACAGTAAGAGGATGGGATGGAGTAGATGGAGGGAAACAGGAAGGGAGAGAGAATTGGAGGGATGGATAGAGGGAAAGAGAGTGGGAGGTGGTAGTCAGAAAGAGGGCGAGAGAGAGAGAGGGAAGACAGAGAGAGCAGGTAACAGAGAGGGAGGAGAGAGCCAGAGGGAGTGAAGAGGTAGAGGAAAAGAATATTGGAGGGGAGACAGAGAGTGGGATGAGGGAGAGAGAGAATGTTGGTATAGAGGGCGAATGAGTGAGAGACAGGTAGATAGAGATGGCGGTGGGTAGCGAAAGAGTGGGACATGATAGAGAGAAATCGTGGAAGGGGTAGATAGAATGAGTAGGAGTGTAATGGAATGTTTGGAAGGCGTGTAGAGAGGGCGAAGGGAGCGAGTGCTTGGTGGGTGTAGAGAGAAAATGGAGAGAGGTAGTGGAGGGGCTAGAGAAAGAGAGAGTGGAAGGGGGTATGGAGAGGATGGGAGGATTATACAGAGAGAGCTGAAGGGAGCTATGCAGACAGAACGCGAAAGAGAGAGTGGGGGGCGTTTGAGGCAGGGAGTGAGATGATGTAGAGAGAGGGGAAGTTGGGTTGAGCGAGAGAGTGTGGAAAATGTGAGGGTGATATGGAGAGTAGGAGGGAGGTAGAGAGAAAGAGGGAGGGGTTTGGGATATATATATAGAGAGAGACAGAGAGAGAGAGGGGCAGGCGGAACGATAGAGAGGGAGACAAGAGTGGCGTAGTGCAGAGAGACCTAGAGTGGAGGGTATCGAGTGAGATAGATTGGGGAGTGCAGAGAGAGACAAAGAGGAGAGAGCAGAGACAGAAATAATTGGTGGATGGAGAGAGGTAGTGGTAGGCATTAGAGAGCATATGTAGGGACGTAGGGATGGAATGAGTGGGAGATGTTTCGAGAGAGAGAGGAGAGAATGTGTGGTGTGTACAGAGAGAGGAAAATGATGGAGTAGAGTAAGTGAGAGTGGAAGGGGTAGAGAAAGAGAATGGGAGAGTGTGGATTCTGTGTGGGAAGAGGCTATGGAGAGAGAAGGAGAATGAGAGAATGGTAGGTGTTTCGAGGCAGGGAGTAGGGAATGGTGGAAAGAGAGAGTGGGAGTTGGCTAGAGGGAGAGAGAAAGGCAGAGCCAGGACAATGCTGGGAAGGTAGAGGGAAAGAGTGGGCGGAGGTAAAACGAGATGTAAGGGTTCGAGAGTTAGAGGGAGCAGGATGGATAAAGAGCCACGGAGTGGAAGGGCTGAAGAAAGACAGAGTGAATATCAGGCAGAAAGATAGAGAGAGCGAGGGGAGAGACGGAGTGGTGCCGACAGACATCGAGTGGGAGAGTGTAGAGTGTGAGCAAGTGTGGGCGCTAGACAGAGTGGGAGAGTAGACAAAGGGAAACAGAGAGAAAGTTGGAAGGTTTTGCAGAGATAGACTGGGAGGGGAGTAGAGAGACAGAGAGGAAGAGAGTGGGAACGAATGAAATTGTTGGAAGGAATAGTGTGAGAATGGAAGGGTGTAGAGATTCAGACTGCGAGGAGAGTAGAGGGAGAGAGAGGAAGATGTTAGAGAGAGACAGCGAAATTGGGAAGGGGTTAGAGAGAGAGTACGTGTTGGTGGCGACAGAGAGAGATAGAGGGATCGAGAGAAAGAGCGCGATGGGGCTAGAGAGTGGAGTGTTTGAGAGTGGGAATGAGTGGGAAGGGGAGTGAGAGAGAAGCGGAGAGGGAGCAGAGACAGAGACCGTGAGGGGGCTAGAGTGAGTGTGGGTCGTGGGTAGAGAGAGTGATATGAGGAAGGTGGTACAGAGACTCAGAGAAGAGCTCGTCGAAAGAGAGTGAGGGAGAGGGAAGGGGTACAGATAATGAGAAAATGTGGTTGGTGCTAGAGACAGACAGGTGCTGATGTGTAGAGTGAGAGTGAGAGGGAGGCAGTCGGAACGGGTAGAGAGAGAGGGAGGGAATAGAGAGAGAGTAGGAAAGCAGAGAGAGAGGGAGGAAGAGTGGGTAGAGGCTAAGGAGAGAAGTTTGGAACAGTGTAAAAAGTGTGGGAGTGTGTAGAGAGCTAGAAAGTGAAAGAAAGTGGGAACGGGTTACGGAGAAAGAGTGAGTGATTTGTTAGGGGTCAGAGCGAGAGTGGAAGGAAGTAGAGGGAGAGTGAGGGGAAAGATGTAGAGAGTGATAATCGGAAGGGGTAGAGCGAGAGTGTTTGGCGGGAGAGGGAGTGGGAGCAGGAAAGGTAAAGAGAGTGGTAAGGCCGTCGAGAGAGCGTGGAATTGGGGCTACAGAGATTGAGTGGGAAGGAAGTAGAGAGAGAATGCGAGACGGGTAGAGGGTGAGAGGGAGAGGAAGGGGTGGAGAGCAAGGGAGAGCGAGACTGGGAAGGGGTGGTGAGGAAGATATGGAGTCAGACGGGGCAGAGAGAGAGTGAGTGAGTGTTCAGAAAAACTGCGATGAGGTTAGTGGGAGAGAGGGTTGGAGAAAGGCAGAGGGAGTGGGGTGTTTTGAGAGAGATAACTTATGAACGGATGAAGAGAGAGTGAGAGTGGGACAGAGAGCGAGACTGGGAGGGTCCAGAGAGAGAGAGGGAATTGGTGGAGAGAAATGGAAATACGAAGGGAGTTGGGAGAGAGAGCGAGCATGGAATCAGGTAGACAGTGGGAGAAAGAGTATGAGGAGGCCGAGAGAGACAAGTGCAAGGCGTGAAGAGAGAGTGGGAGAGGTGTAAAGTGAAAGACAATGGAAAAGGGTGGAGAGAGGGAGTGGGAGGGGCTGGAGAGAAATAGAGTGGGAAGGGGTTAAAGAGTGGTAGAGTGGAAAGGGAACAGAAGGAGGGATATAGTTTGGAGGGGAGAGAGAGAGTGGTTGAGGCGGGAAGAGTGAAGGAGGAGCTGGAGAGAGAGAGTGGGTGAGTAGAGAGCGAGAGAGAGAGAGAGTTGAGAAGGCTTGGATAGGGAGATTGGGAGGGGGCAGAGAGAGTGGGAGGGGCTATACAGAGAGAGTGTGGATGGGGTATACAAAGAGAGATTAGGGGCTAGAGAGGAGCAGTGAGAGGAAGGGGGTCGTGACATAGAGAGAGTGGGAATGGGTAGAAGAATGCAGACAGATTGGGATGGTGTAGAGAGAGAAAGTCAGAGGGGGCAGAGGGCGCGTCACAAGCAGGTAGAGAGAGTGGGAGGAATTCGACCGGGTAGATAGAAAGAGTTGAAAGATTCAGAGAAAGAGTGTGGTACGGGGCGAGAGAGAGCGCGGGAGGGAGATGAAGAAGGTGAGAGCGCGGTAAGGTGGAGAGAATAGGAGGGGGTAGAGGGAGTGAGCGGGAAGCCTTTAATGGGAGGCAGAGTCAGACATGGGCCGAGAGAGAGTGGCAGGAGGATAGGTAGAGAGAGGAGGGGGAGATAGTGGGAACGGGTTAGAGACAGCGAGTCAGAGGTGGTAGTGAGAGAGGTAGTGTGAAGGAGAACATCGAGAGAGCTTTTGGGGTAGAGAGTGTGGGCGGGAGCTAAAGGGAGAAAGTGGGAGGGGCGTAGGGATAATGGGAGTGTGAAGAGAGAAAGAAATCAAAAGGGAGTTCGAAGGGCTAAAAGAGAAAGAGTGACAGATTTGGAAGCAGTTAGAGAGTGAGAGTAGGGGGCTCAGAGGGAAAGTGAGAGGAAACGGATAGATAAAGATACTGGGAAGGGGTAAAATGAGAGATGGAGGGGTAGAGAGAGAAAGTGCAAATTGTGCTGAGGGAGATGGAGAGGAAGGGTCAGAGAGAGAGCAAGACTGGGAAGGTGTGGAGAGAGAGAGTCAGAGGGGGCGAGAAAGAAAAAGTGGGAGGGGCCAGAGAGAGAGAGTGAGAGTCTGGGAGAGTGGCAGGTTTGTAGAAATAGGGTGAGAGTAGGATGCGGGTACAGAGAGGGAGTGGCCGAGATGAGAGGGAGTACAAAGGTTGGAAAAAGAGAGATAAGGAGACTTAGGCAGGTTGGAAGAGTGCGAGAGTGAGCGCGGTGCGTGGAGTGGGAGATAAAGAGTGGGAGGGATGAGAGAGAGTGTGAAAGTAGGTAAGAAAGATAGAAGGAGAGAGAGGGAGGTTGGTAGAAGGAAAGAGTGTGGAGGTGCATCGAGAGGTAGACAGAGAGAGTGGGAGGGAGTAGAGAGAGAAAGACAGAGAGTGGAATGCAGACAGAGAGAACGAGAGAGTGATGGGATAGTGTGAGAGCGAATGGGGTGTACAGAATGAGAGAACGATTGAGCTTGGGTGTTGGAGGGGTATAGAAGAGGAGTGTGGGTAGGGGAGGAGACAGAGGGAGTCGGAGAGGGGCAGAGAGAGTGGGAGGAAGCGAGATTGATTGAGTGACAGGAGGGTTGAGAATGAGAGAGATTGGGAATGGGTTCGAAAGAGAGTGGGGCGGAGAGTGACAGAGATAGAATGGGAGGGGAAGCGTGTAGAGAGCGGGGCGAAGGGTGTAGAGAAGGATAGGCTGAATGTTGGAGGCAGTAGGGAGAGAGTCTGATGTTGGGAGGTTGAGTATGATTCAGTGATTTGGATCAGAATTTTGCGAGCTGAAAGAAGACAGAGCTTGGTGTTGAAGGTTAAATGTTCATCCTCGATTTCAGTTACCAGGTGCGTATCGCATGGATCAGTTTTGGGTCCACTGCTGTTTGCCATTTAAAAAAAAGACCTGGATGAGTGCGTAGAAAGATGGGTAAGTAAATTCGCGGATGGCACTGAGGTCGGTGGAGATGTGGATACTCCTGAAGGACATTGTAGTTTTCAGAGGAACATAGTTCAGATTACAGACTTGATTACAAATTACATTACAGTATGGAAACAGACCCTTCGGCCCAACAAGTCCACACTGACCCTCCGATGCGCAACTCACCCATGCCCCTACATTTACCACTGACCTAACACTACGGGCAATTTAGCATGGCCAATTAAACTGACCTGCACTTCTTTGGACTGTGGGAGGAAACCGGAGCAAACGCAGGCAACCCACGCAGACACGGGGAGAACGTGCAAACTCCACACAGTCAGAACTGGGCTGAAAAGTTGACAAAGGAGTTTGATGCAGAAAAGATTGAGATGATTCACTTGGAAGGAGCAACAGGAGTAAAGAAAACTAGGCTACTAGTAAGGTTCTTTTTAGTGTGGGTGAGCAGAGAGATCCCGAAAAGTTTCCACCCAAGTTGATCGGGTTGTTAATACGGGTAATAGGGCGTTAGCATTTATTGGGCGGAGGGATTGAGTTGCAGAACCATGAAGTCATGCTGGAACTCTGTTGCCACCGAACTGAGAGTATTGCTTACATTTCTGTTTATAGGGAGGATGTGAAAGCTTTGGAAATGGCCCAGAGGACATTTTGCTCTGATTTTGCCTGTTGTGAAGGGAAGGTCTAATGAGCAAAGGCCAAGAGACTTGAGGCTGTTTAGCATAAAGAGAGGAAGTTTAATGGTGACTTAATTCAGACATACAAGATAATCAGAGGATTAGATATGGTGGATATTAAGTGCCTTTTTCGTAGGATGGCGAGCACGAGCGGATATAGCTTAAATTGCGAGATAGATATAGGACAGATATCGGAGATATATTCTTTACTCACAGAATAATTGAGATATGGAACGCACTGCCTGCAACAGTGCTAGACTCGCCAATTTCATGCGTATTTAATTGTTAATTATGAACATATAGATGAAAATGGAAAAGTGCAGTCAAAGATAGGGTTCAGATTGGTTTCATTGGTGGGAGCAACATTAAGGAACAAAGGGCCTGTCCTGCGCTGTAATGTTCTATGTTCTACAACATACTGTGTAACAATCCTAATGCTGCTGTCCTTGAAACGGCTTGTCGATCGACGTCAAATCTGTCCTTCCAGCAAGAGCCTCTAAACAATCACCCACTCTCTTCCTCTTCCAACAGTTGTGAAACCATCCTGACTCTGTGCTTGGAGAAATAACACCTGTGACTCTATCGCCACTCGATTTCCCAAGCAACAGCCTGTAGGCCATCCCTTCTTTGCTGTCCAAGCAATGGTCTGCGAACCCATCCGACGCTGTTTCCGTAGAAATTGCCTGCGAACTCATCCCTACTCTGTTTCTCTTGCAGCTGAATGTGAAATCCTACCCCATGAATATTTACACACTGCTCTGCTCGAGGCGTCCTGTGACCCGATTCCAACTCTATTTCCCTCACAACGGCCACGGAAACTATTCACATTCTGTTCCCCCAGCATCGACCTCTAAACACGTCTCCACTCTGTTCCCCAATGAACAAATTATGAACACCTATGTAAAGTCTGTTATCCCAGACCGGGCTTTGGAGCAAATTCCAACTGTGTTCTCCCATCAGCAGACTGTGAACCAATCCTACCTGTGACTCCATCGCCACTATGTTTCGTTTGGAACAGCCTGTCAGCTCATCGGCACTCTATTCCCCTAACAATGTCCAGTGAAACCATCCCGAAGACCATTGCAATGGACTGTTCTTATGCAGAATGTTCTCCCAGTGATAGCCTGTGTATAAATCCCCATTCGGTCCTCCCAGCAATGGCCTGTGAACCCACCATAACACTGTTCTCCAAGGAACGACCTGTGAACTCAGCCTCACTTTGGCCCGATCTAAACACCTACTGAACACAGCCCTACTCTGCTCTCCTAGAAACGGACTGGTAACCTATCTTAAATCTGTTCCCCTAGCAAGAGCCTGAGAAACCATTCCTGCCCTGATCCCCAAGCAACAGTCTTTGACCCCATTTCCACTCTCTTTCCTTGGAAACGGCTTGGAAACCCATCGCTATTCTGTTTCCCAAGTAAATGCCTGCGGGCAGATGCAACTTCTTTTCTCCTCGCAACGGCCTAGAAACGCATCCCCAACCTGTTCGATTATGAACGCTCTGTTAAAATGTCCCCACTCTGGTCATCTAGCAACGGCCTGTGAACACATCCACAGCCTGTTCTTCGAGGATTAGCCTGTGAATACATTCTCATTCTGTTCAATTAGCAATGGGTTGTGATCCCATCCCTGCTCTTTTCACTGAGCAAGAGCACGTGGCCACAATTACGCTGTGTTCCCCTCGCAACTGGCTGTCACCCCATCCTCGACCTGTTCCCGTAGGAACAGCCTCTGAACCCATCCTCACTCGATTATCTAGCAAGGACCTGTTAACTTACCACAAGCATTTTCTCCTGGGAACAGTGTCTCATTCCAACCGCACTCTGTTCCGTTAGTACCTTCCTGTCGTCCAATCCCCAATCTGTTCCACCAGCAGCGGCCTGTGAACCCGTCAATGTGTATTACACTCGTAACGGCCTGAACCCTTTGCCACTGTGTTCTCGCAGCAACCGTTTCTGATACATCCTCCCTCTGTTCTCCTAGCAATGGTGTGTGAACGAATCTCCACTCTGTTCTTCTAGAAATAGCCAGTGGCCAAATCTTCACTCTCTTTCCGTAGAATTGGCCTGTGAATCATCCCAAACTCTGATCTCCTAGCATTAGCCTGTGAACCCATCCCCACATTGTTCACCCGGCAACGGCCTGTGACCTCTTTTCAACCCTGTTTCTCTGGCAACGATCTGAGAACCAATCCCAGACAATTAACCTAGTAACGGTCTATGAAACTGTTCCAACTCTGTTCTCCCGGAATTGCTTTGATAACCTATCGCAATTTTGTTCTCCAAGCAACGACCTCTGAACACATCCCCACTCTCTTCTCCTACTTTGGCCTGTGAACCCATCCTCACGGTATTTCCCTAGAAACATACTACAAATCCAACCCAACGGGTTCTCCATGCTACGGACTGTTCACCCGTCCTCATTCTGTTCACCCCGCAATGGTCTGTGAACCCATATCCATGAAACGCAAATCAAGCATAAGGTAAGTGAGGGTGAGTTTGTTTAGGATGTGGAGAGAGAGAGCTAGAAGGAGAGTAAGTGGAGTTTTTTGGGGACGGTGTGTAACACCAGGGGTAAGAGCAAGGACAAAGCGAGTTAAGCCCAACCCCTCACATCAGGCCGTGTCCCCTTCCCTTCTCTGAGTATCGAGAGGTGGGGCTGAGTCCGTCTTTCTCTTCTTCAACGCAAGAAATAAATTGTAGTTGACGCTGCTGTTTTACCGTTTTTAATGAGCATTTTTATTATTTACAAATTGAAGTGATAGACGCAGTCAGTGGGATGGTGTATTTCCGCACTGGGTCCTGAGCTGAGAGAAGCATTAAAATGGATCCCTGTAACCCCCTGTGGGATAGCGTCAGACAACCGAGCACTCACCTGAGTCTGTTACCACAGCGACAAGCTGATTCATTGCAGAAACTTTGAATTAAGAACAGAAAATCCAGGAAGAACTAATTAATGATAAAATCATACTTTTAGATGAACTTTGGCAAAGTGTTACGGCACGGGGTAAAACTCTACTAATTTAAACCTGCAGCAGAGAAAGATTTGCACGTACATTAACGTGGAAAATTTCGTGAGGCCAAAGTCACGATTTCATGTAAAAACAAACACACATTTGCTTTTCCAAGTCTAACAGAGAACAATTGATTAACAATTATTTACAACTCCTTCCTCTCACCCATATTTTACTTTCCCTTATATAATACGAAACCGATAAAATCCGAGAGTATCATAGACCACAAATTCTGATTTCAAAACCAGCCAGCTGCCGAACCTTCCCCTTGTATCTTGATTGTACAGTTTCTTCTTCTTTGGGATTTCTGTGTCACAGGTCATTGACTGATAAATGTATGTTTAAGAGAGCTGTGTCTCTGGTCGTCTACATGCTGATGGGATTGGCATTTCTCCCTCAGCTGTTCACGTTTTCCAGGTATTTTACCGCTAAAATATCGGACTATGTCACTGTTTTTAAAATATTTTCAATATAGTAAACTAAAAATGGATTGGCGTTTGGTATTTTGGGGATATAGTATAAATTGATTGCCCGAATTCGTATTTCTTTTTTTCTCTGCAGGCAACCAGCTACACTGGCTGCCAGACCGAAAGGTTACATTGTATTTTGTTCAGAACACTTGATGCTGTCAGGTAGTTCTGCTAGTATTTAACTTTCTTAAAGGTACAGTACACACAATTTTCATAACAAAAGAGAAATTTCAGCACATTCTTCAGCTGCTGTCTGAACTTAGTCTGGATCATGGCATAAATCACGGTGTTTGTGCAGCAACTGAGGAGCTGCAGCATGAAGGCCAATTCCAGCACAAAGTCATCGAGATGCACAGATTGATATCCAATATCATACATTCGATACCATATAGAATACACCATTAACATTGGCCATAACAGTATGAAATTGGCCGAGATGACAAACAGTAAAATGATGGACTTTTTCCGATTTTGCATTTCTGTGTCAGACTGAGCATTCCCATTGGTGTGAGCCCGGAGTCTCCTGCGGGCTCTGCTGCTCATTAAAATGTGTTTGATGGTGAAAACATTGAGCAGCAGAATCAGGAGAAATGGGAGAGCCGGGGTTAGAACGTGATGAAGGAACTCAATTGTTGCCCAGACAGGAGAGTACTGGACATTGTCTGTTACAGCACAAAACCAGGGGGAGTTCCATAGCCAATACCGAGACGTGTACATAAAATACCAGAAAATGTTCTTTAAACAGCTCAGCACAGTGACTGTTCCCAGAACCACAGTCGCCGTTTTCTCGCTGCAATATTTGTTTTTCAGCTTCTGACAACAAATGGCCACGAATCGATCAAAGGTCAAAGCAACGGTGTACCAGACAGAACAGTCAGTGGCGGTATAAAGCAGGACGGCGTGGATATTACACACGGGGATGGACCTCACGAAATGAAACTGTTTCGTAAAAACAATGGGAATGTGTCTCAATATCAGGTCGAGGATAATAACTGATAGATCCGCCACTGCCATGGCCCCAAGGTAATACCTGACACACGGAGACAATCCACAATCTTTATAAATCAGGACATAGATCGTCACTATATTAACTGTGAAAAGAGACAAACATACAAATGAAACATCAACCTGGAGCCAACGTTACCAGTTTGATTGATAACACAATGAGAGTATGAAATGTGTCTCGACATTCAGAGATTTATTAAAATAATTGGAGCTGAAATATAAAAGACAAATGTCTGAAGTACTCACAAAAATGTGACGTGAAACACAATAAATCCGCCCTCCCCAAACAGACACAGACAAATCCATAGAACAGTATGGTTTCTGGAACATTCCTACAGACTCGATCACTCGAGGGCAGACACCGGTCACATCATCCCACTTCTATCCTGAACATTGCTGTCCTGAGTATTCAATCCCAGTTTATTGAAGGCAAACGACATTTGGATATTTCTGCCTTTTTGTCTCAATTGTGGTCAATCATTTGCCGTGAAGAAATGTAAATGCAGGGAAAATGTATTCATTCCTTTAATTGCCAGAGGTAATATCAAAACCGTGTTTCCTTCTCACTGGAAGAGAATCTCTTCCCTCAGAATCTTATCTTTTGTTCAATTAACTAATGTTGAAAGTTCACAAATCTGGGCTGCTGGGAGTAGAATTTCATAGAGAATGTCGGGTTTAGAATATTCCAAGGATTGTCGGGTATAGAATGGTCCAGGGAATGTTGAATCCAGAATGTTCCGGAGCATTCCCGGTGTAGAACATTCCAGGGAATGTTGTTTCAAGAATGTTCTGGGCAATGTCAATTCCAGTGAATGCCAGATCCAGAATATTCCGGGGACTGCAAATAGAGAATGCTCTGGCGAATGTCTGGTATAAAATGCTCAACGGAATGTCGTTGCAGGGAATGTCGGGGAAAGAATTTTCCAGGGAATGTCAGGGGAATACCTGATATCGAATGCTTTGGAGAAGGTTGGGTATAGAACGTTTCTGAGAAAATCAGGTGTAGAATGTTCTGGGAATTTCAGTCACAGAATCTTCCTGAGAATATTGGCATGGAATGATCCAGGAAATGCCGACACGAGAATGTTCTGGGGAATGTCAGGTATAGAATGTTCTGGGGATTATTGGGTATGGAATATGCTGGAAATGTCATTTTTAGACTCCTCCAGGCAATATCGGGTATAGAATATTTCAGAGAATATCTACTATAGTATGTTCCACAGAAAATTGGGCATGGAATGTTCTGGAGTATGTCGGTACAGAATGTTCTGTAGGATGTCGGTTACAGAATATGCTGGGCATGTAAGTTATAGACTGTATGGGAAGTCTCCGATGCAGAACGTTCTGGAGAATGACAGTTTCAGAATTTTTCAGAGAACTTTGGGTATAGAACGTTCTGGGGATGTCAGATATAGAACGTTCCTGGGAATGTCGGGTATTGAATGTCCCAGGGAATTCCAGTTACAAATGTTGCGAGGAATGTCAGGTGTAGAATATTCCAGGGACTGCAGTTTATAAAATGTTCTGAGGAATATCGGGTTTGCAATGTTCTTGAGAATGTCATTCGAAGAATGTTCCAGAATATCATTTGTGAAATGTTCTGGAGAATGTCGAATATAGAACATTTCAGGGAATGCCAGTTACAGAATGTTCTGGAGAAATTCGGGAATAGAATGATCCGTGGATGTCGGGTATATAATGTTTGTGGAAAGTCAGGTGTAGAATCTGCCAGTGAGTGTTGTCGCAGAATATTCCAGAGAATGTTTGGTATAGAATGCTCCATGGAATGTTGGTTGCAGAACATTGCAGGGAATGTCGGTGCACAACGTTATGAAGACTGTTCTTTGTCGAATGTTCGGGGTATTTTATGTTATACAATGCTCCGAGCAAAGTCGGGTGCAGAGTGTTTCAGGGAGTGCCGGGTATAGAATGTAATAGATTTATAAATATCCATATGTCAGAAGCTCTTGTGCCCAATAATTTGATGAGATCCGCTCAGCCAAAAGGCGGTAATATGTCTCCAAATTAAACTCAGCTATTATTTTAAACAAAATAGAATAAGATTCAGCCAATACCTTCATGATTTCCTGCAAAATCCTCCTCCATGGTCAGACACAAGTAATCCCTTGTTTGGATAACTATCTCGTCTTTGTTGTCAACTTTGTGTAACACTCCCAAATGTCTTGGACATACAGTTCCCAATATTGGTCACACGCTTGATGTACATTTGCTCGCTGAGCTGGCAAGTTCATTTTCAGACGTTTCGTCAACACACTAAGTAACACCATCAGTCAGTCTCCAAATGAAGTACTGTCGGTGGAGGCCGCTTCACATTTATATGTTTGGGTTTCCTTGGGTTGGTGATGTCATTTCCTGTGGTGACATCAT
The DNA here is from genome assembly GCF_047496795.1 of Chiloscyllium punctatum. NCBI lineage: Eukaryota > Metazoa > Chordata > Chondrichthyes > Orectolobiformes > Hemiscylliidae > Chiloscyllium > Chiloscyllium punctatum. Next base: position 51,509,757 of record NC_092789.1, on the reverse strand, counting down.
TTCATCTAGTGATGTCATTTCCTGTTATTTTTCTCAGGTTTTGGTAAATGCAATCCAAGTCAATGTGTTTGTTCATGGAATTCCACTCGGAATGCAATGCTGATTGGAATTCTCGTGCATGTCTCTTTGGCTTGTTCTAGGATGTATGTGTTGTCCCAGTCGAAGTGGTGGCCTTCTTCATCCATATGTAAGTATACTAGTGACAGTGGATCATGTCTTTTTGTGGCCAGTGAATGTTCACGTGTACTGTTGGCTCGTTTTTTGCCTGTTTGTCCAATGTCGTGTCTGTTACAGTTCTTACAAGTTATTTTCTAAATGGTATTAGTTTTGCTTGTTGTCTAATACGGTCTTTCAAGTTCATTAACGGCTGTTTAATTGTCGGTTTCTGGGCTAGCATGATGCCAAGGGGTCTGAGCAGTCTGGCGGTCATTTCCGAAGTGTCTCCGATGTAGGGGAAAGTGGCTAAAATTTCTGGAGGTGTTTTTTCTGCTTGTTTGCTTTACTCCACATGATGCAAACTAAACTGGAGGTTTTCAGCTGTAAGAATAAGCTGGGATTTTTGTTTTAACCGTCTAACATCGGACGATGAAGAATGACCTTGTAGATTTTTTTAAACCAAAAGCAACATTTGTATTTTGAGGATCCAATGGCACAGTGATCTGAAAGTAGACAGTATATGTTGAAGGAGATAGGGGTAAGATTTAAAATCTTAAATAACTTCACGGCAACTTTTTTCAAACAAGTGGGTGGTGCATGTATGGAACGAGCTGCCAGAGGAGTGGTAGATGTAAATGCAATTACATCTCTAAAATACATTGAACATGTGCATGAATATGAAAGGTTTAGAGTGGAATGTACCAAAAGAAGGTAAATGGACCACACAGTTTAGGAAACCTGGAGAGCATTGAGGAGTGGGTTGGAAGGGTCTGTTTGCAAATTGTATGACTCCAAAATTCTATGACTCTGTAACTCCAATTTAATCGTAAATTATTCATTACCCTCAATTCTCTTAAAGGTAAAACACCGACTTTAAATACTTCCACTTGTCGGGCTCCTCTAACTTTGAATCGAGAATACCTGACATTGTCTGCTGGTTGTAGACCACAGCAGCAACAGAGAAAGATTTGTATTCAACTCCAATCTGTTACATTGTCCTGCAATAATCCGTCAGTCGACCACCACTTTCAAGCCAACGTGTGGTTCAGTGACGAGTGTGGGTGAACATGCAACGATCATGAGTATTTAAACCTGATGAGAACCCGGAAAGATACTGCATTGGCTGCTTACATTCCAGACATGAAAACTCGCATCGAATACAGAGAGAGAAAGGATTCCAAAGCCAAAATGAGTGATCGAAGTTTCACAGCCCAGAATCATCCAGTCATAAATGATAAGGGACTACTGGAAAACTCACTGGAAGGGAAGGCTCCACAAATATCCTCACCTCTGACACTGGAACAGCATTGTACGTCAGTGCAAAAGGCAACAATATCGTATCTGCACCATGTGGAAAATTGCTCAACTATGCCCCTTTCAGTGAGAGAATAATTACAATCAGGTCAATTACCACTCCCTCATTTCCATCAAGATCGTCAAATGGGTGGGAAGCTTTTTTTTTGACCGAACTGTCAACCAGCACAGAAATAACTTGCTCAGTTCTTTCTGATGGGTCTCAAAATGGACATGGTGCTGACGTGGAAATGTCTGTGGGCGGCACGGTGGCACAGTGGTTAGCACTGCTGCCTCACAGCGCCAGAAATCCGTGTTCAATTCCCACCTCAGGCGACTTACTGTGTGGAGTTTGCACATTTTCCCCGTGTCTGCGTGGGTTTCCTCCAGGTGCTCTGGTTTCTTCCCACAATCCAAAAATGTGGAGGTTAGGTGAATTGGCCATGCTAAATTGCCCGTAGTGTTAGGTGCAGGGGTAAATGTAGGGCAATGGGTGTGGGTGAGTTGCGCTTCGGCGGATCGGTGTGGACTTATTGGGCCGAAGGGCCTGTTTCCACACTGTAAGTAAGTAATCTTGTCACTCGATTACTAATCCAGAACATGTTATTGGTATGACAGCTGGTGGGTGTTAAGAACAATTTAAAAATGACGAGATCTCAAATCTGGCGTCAGAACCATTGACCAAGACGCCTATGCCCATGGAAAACACCCACTTGCTTCCCCAATGAACTTTAGGAAGCAAATTTCCCATGCGTGCCTGGTCTGTTGTAAAAATGACCCCAAACATGTGATAAAGCATTTAATGGTCTATGAAACGGCCAAGGAAGACACCCAATTGCATCAAACTGCTCCGAATACGAAAGTATAAGACCAGACAGAGAACTCGGCACTTGCCTCAGCATCAGAAAAGGATGTGTAGAAATCGTTATTTTTATTCAGTGCCTTGGCTTCCATAGACTTATGTGGTGAATGCTCCACCAGGGGCCACATTTTTGAGGGCAGACCTTTACTTAAACTTGAATGCAGAGTGGTCTGCCGACATCTAATATTGTGGTCCCTTCTTTTAGATGCCCCATCCAGGGGAATTATGATCCCTGCTTCCAATCTTTCTCACGCTATCAGAGTTTTATGTATTTCACGAGATTTCCACTCATTTACATAAACGCATAATATAAACAACCAGTAGACTCAAACTCTACACTCACAACAAGCCTGTCATCCCTGGTATCATTCTGGTTATCATATGCCGCACTCCCTGAAAGACAGGGTTGCCTTTTATTAGTTAAGGTGACCAAAACTACACATAACTCTGTATAGTGTTCGAGGTTTGGTCTCACCACTGCCCTGTACAGCTATAGTAAGATATCCTTACTCCAGTACTCAATTAAAACTGAAGTGAAGATCAACACACCATTTATCTTCCTAACTGCTTTCTGGTCCTGCAACATTGCTTTCAGTGACTGGTGTGCAAGGAGATCCAGATCATTTTCAATGTTACAGTGACCTAGTTGGTGGCTGTATGTACACTGGTCAGCGTGACAATATGGTTCTCAGTAATGACTTCTGGCTTCTGAATTCACTGCCGTTCATGGATCTTGGAGGTCTCCGTAGACAGAATCGAAAGTGCAGAATGTGTGCCTAAATACACAAACAATTTTTAACCAATCACATTTCAAATTGTAGGCTGCTCTTCCAGAATTCATTCGGAATTTGGAAGCGCACGAAAGATGTTGCCTAAAATGGTGACGAAACGTCTGAAAATGAGCTTTCCACGCAGCGATTAAACCTACCTCCTGCTGCTGTGGTTTTTTTTGCATCAAAATGCCACACGTCACGTCGACTGACATTGTTCGTCTTCTACAATGTATTTGCCCATTAACTCAAATTGTCTCAGGTTCCTTGGAGCTTTTGTACATCCTCCTGTCCCACTCACCATTGTTTAGCACTTGGACAAATTACATTTGATTTAATGTTTGATGTATATGGGAAAAAGCAGTGGACAAAGCACAGATTCCTTCAGCAGCCCAATAAGACTTCTTTTAATCAATGTTTTCAGTCCACATTGGCGGTGGAGGATGGCTCCTGAGCCGCAGCTCATCCGCCCTGACCACTTTTCTTTTTTTTCTTGTTATTTTCCTCTCTTTCGTTTAACGTATCTTATCCTGAGCTTCAGAGGTGGCAAGAGGCTAGTGCGCAAAACTCAGATGGGCACAGCCCTAATCTCAAGTTTTCCCAGACTGCCGACCACGTGTGAGTCAAGCATGTACACTTTGAGCAGTTATACCTTGGACATTGATTAGCCTTTCCGCTGAATTCGAGTTGGCCCTGCTCGTTGAAATCGAGTAGGCCTTCGACGGACCTCGAGCTGGGCCCAGAACACGGACGTCGAGCTGGACCCAGAGAACAGACCTGGAGCAAGATTGCTGTGAAAAATGAACAAGTCCAGCTTAGACGCGAGTGAGCCCCGATGTTCTTTGCTGGAACAAGCACCAGCAACAGGAATTCTCAGCAACTACATCAGCAGAGGCAATGTTGGCGAGGTATGCTCAACAACGAAAGATAGCACCTGAGGGTCATTGACTTTGTTGTTGGTTCTTTCCGGCGCTGGCACAAGTGAAGCAATGGTGGAAAGTCATCATAGCAACATTGTGTTTAGGACTAACAGCGAGGGATGCGACTCTGCGGTTAATGTTTCTGGTGCAGGATGTGACGGGACAGCGATGGAGCAGTATCTGACCAGCGGCAAACATTTTGCCTGAGGATAGCTTACTTCAGTGTTGGTTGGTTCTGGCGTCGACGGTGAGGATGTAGTGGTGGAATAATGGCAGTCCACCCATCCTTGATGGTTTTGAGACCAGGGCTGTTCGACTTTCTTCAAGCGATAGCTTCTATATTAACCGTGACCTTAAATTATTCAAAATGTCAGCGCATTTTGGTGAGAAATGAAAGTGTTTCATTGTATTTTACTGCATTTTTACCGTTAAATACACCTGCCAATAAAATCGGCATTCATTGCTTCTCCTTAATTTATCTGTCAGTCGGTTTCTTAAAAGTGATTCCCATTTCACAAATCACACAACAGCAGGTTATAATCCAACATATTTATTTGGAAATACTAGCTTTTGGCGCGCTGCTCCTTCCTCAGGTGATTGTGGAGAACGAGATTGTCTCAGTCTGCTCCTGCCGCACCGAACTCATCTCTGTCCTGTCCCCCTTCGTCCAAGAACTTCCAACCTACTTTCGGGACACCACCAACGCCCTCCAAATCCTCCATGAGTTTCGCTTCGCCTTAATTTCACGATGGACATCCAGTCCCTATACACCTCCAACCTCCATCACGAAGGCCTCCAAGTCCTCCGCTTCTTCCTCTCCCGCCGACCCTTCCATTGACGCACTCCTTCGACTGACTAAACTGGTCCTCATTCTGTGGAACTTCTCCTTCCAATCCTTCCACTTCCTCCAAACCAAAGGAGTAACCATGGGCACCCACATGGGCCCCAGCTCTGCCAGCCACTTCGTCGGATATGTGGAACTGTCCATCTTCCACAGCTACACTGGCACCACACCCCACCTTTTCTTCCGCTACATCGAACATTGTATTGACGCTACCTCGTGCTCCCACGAGGAGGTTGAACAATTCATCCACTTTACGAACACCTTCCACGCCGACCTCAAATTTACCTGGACCGTCTCAGACTCCTCCCTACCCTTCCTAGACCTCTAAATTTCTATCTCGGGCGACCGACTCAACACAGACATGTACCACAAACTGACTTACTCACACAGCTGCCTAGATTACACCTGCTCCCACCCTGCCCCCTGTAAAAACGACATCCTATATTCCCAATTCCTCGCGTCCGCTGCATCTGCTTCCAGAAGAACCAATTCACTACCGAACAGCCCAAATTTGCTCCTTCTTATAAGACTGCAATTTCCCCTCCGATGTGGTCGACGATGCTCTCCACCGCATCTCCTCCACTTCTCGCACCTGCGCACTTGAACCCCGCCCCTCTAATCGCCACCAGGACAGAACACAACTGGCCCTCACCTTCAACCCCACCAACCTCCGGATACATCGTATCATCCTCCGTCATTTCCGCCACCTCCAAAGAGACCCCACTACCAGGGATATATTTCCCTCCCCACCCCTATCAGCATTCCGCAGAGACCACTCCCTTCGCGACCCCCTCGTCAAGTCCACTTCCCCTACCAATCCACGCCACTCCCGGCACCTTCCCTTGCAACTCCATGAAGTGCAAACCTTGCACCCAAACTTTCCCCTCACCTCTCTCCAAGGCCCCAATGGATCCTTCCAGATCCGTCGCAAATCCGCCTGCACCTCCACACACATAATTTACTCTATCCACTGCACCCAATGTTGTCTCCTCTATATTGGCGAGACAGGCCACATGCGGAATGTTTCAAGAAACACCTCTGTGACACCCGCACCAACCAACCCAACCGCACTGTGGCTGAAAACTTTAACTCCCCCTCCGACTCCACCAAGGATATGCAGTTCCTTGGCCTCCTCCATCGCTAGATTCTCGCCATACGACGCCTGGAGGAAGAGTGACTCATCTTCCGCCTAGAAACCCTCCAACCACACAGGATTTCTCCAGCTTCCTCATTTTCCCTCCCCCACCTTATCTCAGTCCCAACCCTGGGACTCAGCACCGCCCTCTTGACCTGCAATCTTCTTCCCGACCTCCCGCCCCTACCCCCTCTCCAGCCTATCACCCTCACCATCACCTCTTTCCACCTATCGCATTCCCAGTGCCCCTCCCCCAAATTTCCTCTACCTTTTATATCAGCCCGCTTGGCACACCAGCCTCATTCCTGAAGAAGGAATCGATACGTCGATTGTCCTTTTCCTCGGATGCTGCCTGGCCTGCTGCGCTTTTCCATGACCACACTTTTCGACTCTGGCCTCCAGCATCAGCAGTCCTCACTTTCTCCAACGAGATTGTACGACACAGAATGTAGAACAAAAATGTACAGTGGAATGCAACTGAAATTGTGTAGTGAGAAAGATCTGCTTTGTTTGTTAAACCTATCATCTTTTAGAATGGCTATGTTGGGTTCAGTTCTTTAACATGTAAATCGGAAAACAGCTTTTAAAATTTGTATTCTCAAGTGAACTTTAACAATTGGTGTCATGTCGGCGCAGATCATGTATTTAAGGTGTGAACTTCCCAGTGTGAGGTTGTCTGTGCCACAGTGGTCAGACTGATTCTAATCCAAAAAACGTATTTACAGAGTCTTGCATGGATTCATGCAGCTTCTGAGCAAAGTAACATGTAATTGTGCAAGTACAAATCACACTGTAAACTTGTGCTATAAATTCTGTATCGTACAATCTTATTCTCCATAACCACCTGATGAAGGAGCAGCGCTCTGAAAGCTAATGCTTGTAAATAAACCTGCTGAGCTATAACCTGGTTTTGTGTGATTTTTAACTTTGTACACCCCAGTCAACACCTGCGTCTCCAATTCTAAAACTGTTGATGTGCTATATGCATTCTTAGCCACTTTCTCATCAGACTCAGGTTTCCTCGTTTTGCTGAGCTGTTTTGTTTTTTTCGTGTTTTTTTTACGTGAAGACAGAACTTACGTAGTTGCTTCATTGTTCTACTATTTCCCTATTGTCCATTCTCTGCTCCTAGACTGCAAGGAGCTGTACTTGTTTTGTCTGACCTTTTCCATTGGCATAAGTTTAGAAGCTATGACGGTTCATTACTGTAACCCTTGTTAATATACAGCTGTGAAAACCATCAAGTCCTGTCATAATCTACTCAACAAATGGCCTTTAACAATCATCCGTTCACAGAAGCATGGACCCTCAAATGCTCTCTAACGCTCAACTTTGCAGCCGCGATAGCAGCAGAGTATGATACTCCCGCTGGAATTCTGATGCTCACCAGTTCCTTTTTCTTTATTCTTTCTCTCTTTGTTGCAGTTTTTTTTCTCCTTCCTCCCAACTTTTAACTTACTAAGCTACCTGACTTCGAGGGAATGGAGAATGCGGTCCAAGCTCAGCCCAGCAAGGGAAACAATTTGGAGACCAGGACACTGCAGCAAGTGAGTTGGAACAGGAGCCTCAAGCAGGAGCAGATCACCCATAGTCTGGCCAGGTGGACAATCTGGGAGGTCAATCTGGGAGAAAGGCTGGCGCTTGGTGTTAACGTAGCCTCGTGTACAGAAGCCCAACGGGAACGGGCTTGGTGAGTAAGCACTGCAAGTTCTGTTATCTTTTATTATCTTTTTTGACGTTTTAAAACTCTCTGTTTCCATTATAGCTTTCTTTTTTCTATTTCAATACGGTAAAAACGCCGAAAATATGTGTACCGATAGACCCTGCACCTAAGATATGCGACATTACAAATTTTTCACTGAACTCATTCACATGGACTAGCCGGCAAAGGCTTTTATATTCTATTTCATTCAAGCCTCAACTCCTTCATATTAAAGATGTGTTGTCTTGATCTTTACCCTTTGAATAAAATGAGCAGCTGCTGTATATCTGCCCGATCCATGTCCCTCGAAATCCTATATTTCTTAATAGCTGACAAGTCAGTCTTCTCTGCTCCAATGTAAACAACCCGTGTTTATTTAGCTTCCCTTCATAGCTGATGTGCTCCATCCCAGGTCCATCCTAGTGAATCTCCTCAATAACCCCTCCAGTGCAATTCCTGGAATATGGCCAGCAGAAATGCACACAATATTCCAGCCTGTGCAATATCCTAACCAGATTTTGTTACTTATGCTTCGATGAATGCCCGCTCTGCTTTTGGAACCGATGCCTTCTGAACTAACCTATTACACTGTACAGTCACATGTAGTGATCTGTGGTGAAACATCTTCGCAGCTTCCTCCTGTGCTGCTATTCATTGAGTACTCTCCTGTCTAGTTCCTTCCTCCAAAGTGCATCACCTCATATTTATCAGGATTACATTCCATCTGCCACTGATCTGCACATCTGACCATTCCATCTATATTCAAAGTTTGGTAGAAGATTTGTAGCTCGGGTGCTTGTTGTTGTGGTTCTGTTCGCCGAGCTGGGAATTTGTCTTGCAAACGTTACGTCCCCTGTCTAGGTGACATCCTCAGTGCTTGGGAGCCTCTTGTGAAGCGCTTCACAGGAGGCTCCCAAGCACTGAGGATGTCACCTAGACATGGGGACGAAACGTTTGCAAGACAAATTCCCAGCTCGGCGAACAGAACCACAACAACGAGCACCCGAGCTACAAATCTGATACCAAAGTTTGAACACCTACGGGCGAGAAACGCTAAGACAAGCTAGGAAATGGGAATCCTATGCCAACCACCTAAGCGCCACATACGAACAACTCCGGTTCCTGCATGAATGTCGAAGCGCTTCACAGGAGGCTCCCAACCACTGAGGATGTCACCTAGACATGGGACGAAACATTTGCAAGACAAATTCCCAGCTCGGTGAACAGAACCACAACATTCCATCTATATCTTTCTGTAACATAAGATCTTCCTCCTCGCTGCCAACCAACCGGAAAATCTTTATGTCAAACGCAAACTTACTAATCACAATCCACCCTTACGCACCAACATTCCCATTTATATCATTTGTGAATACTATATATAATAAGGTATACAGCAATGATTTCTGTGGTACAGCACCGGACACTGTCTTCAGTCACACAAAGAGCCTTCCACCAGCACCGTCTGTTTTCTGCCACCAAGACATTGTTGGATGTGTCCTGATGAGTTACCCTTGATACCATAAGATGTTAGTTTGCTAATCAGTTTCACATGTGGGGATTTGTCAAAGGCATCGCTGCGAAACTAAAAAAAAACTCATTGAAAAAGAAAATCAATCACATTCATTCAACATTCCTTCCCTGAGATAGGTTCATGCAGATTATCATGGTTCAGACATTGGCTGTCTGAATGGAGATCGATTTTCTCCCTTCCTATTTTCTACTTTAGTTTCTCCAACACTGATTCTTGATACTCATGGTCTATAATTCCCTTTCTGCACACATCCTGCAAATTGGTGCCTCGTTAGCTGTTCCCCAGTCCTCTGGCACCTCTGCTGTTGAAAGATTCTACTTAACCATTTGACTGAGGTGTTTTCCAACGTTGTCTCTAACGACAGCCTATGATTCAACCCATCCAGACATGCCAATCAGTCCTGTTTCATACTAGCCCATGTCTCCATCCCTGCTTTCATATCAATCTGGTCAAGAGATCGATTTCTACACCGGGCACCTCCAGTTCTCTGAATAAAAGGCTGACCACAATACCTCGCATTTTTTGTGAGACAATTCCTTTCATCTAACGCAATTTTAATATTTTTTTCTAACTATCGTTGAGTCTCCTTTCCTTATTGTTGTTTGCTCTGTGTTAGGCGCTTTTAAAACTTAATGCCGTAGTTTTTATTTAACCAACAGATAATGCGTCTCTTCCTTACATCTTTGTCATGTGCTTTTGCAATTCGCTGAAGTCATCTGACCTCTCATATATTTATCGTAGACAAAACATTGGCTGAAAGAAAACAGCAAGGCAGGCATCATCCGGAGGTGGAGAAGTCGACGTTTTAGGTTAACTCTTCTTCAGGACTGTGGGTGGGTGTAAAGGGAGCTGCAGTAAAAGGAGGTGTCGGGGGCAGGGAGGTAAATTGTAAGACATGTAGAGGGCACCACCTGGTTGATCAATGGGAGAATGAAGCCTGCAGGAAGCTGGGACAATTGAAGGGAGGGGAAGGGGATGGGAAGGAAGTCGGGTGTTGGGATGGGAGGTTACTTGAAACTGAAGAATTCAATTTTGAATCCTTTGGGTTGCAGGCTGCCCAGGCGAAACATAAGGTGTGGTTCCTCCAATTTTCCTATTGGTTCATTATGTTTGTAGAAGACGTTGTCGTGTCGGTAAGGGAGTGAGAAGCGGAATTAAACGTGCGGTGGCTGCGAGCTCCGTTCGGTCCCTGTAGGCCCAGCTGTGATGCTTGGCAAATGGTTCCCTAAGTTTACGTTTGATCTCCCTGATGTAGAAAAGACCTCATCGAGAGCACCTGATACAGTAAATTAGATTGAGAGGCATGTTAACCTCTGTTTCACGTGGATGATTGGCTTGGGGTTATGAACCGAATTGAGAAGTTGCTGTATGGACAGGTTTTGTGTCTTTTCCGGTTGCAGGGGGAAGTCACTAGGTGTTCTGGAGGATTGGTGTGCAAATCAATGACTGGCGAAGGGAAAGACCCTTGTGGAAGGCAGAGAGGGGTGGGGAGGGGAATATGTTCTTGGTGGTGGGGTCTGATGGAAGTTAGCGAAAGTTTTAAGGATGATGTCTTGGGTGCGGAGACTGATGCGGTCACAAGTGAGGACAAGGGGGGGTCTATGTTTATTACGATCAGAAAGTATTGTTTCGGGCAGTGGAATGAGGAATCGAGGTGATGCAGGGCTGTTGAATTACAGAGGGAGAAAAAAACACGTTGTTCGAAATAGGTGGGCATCTGGATTGCTCACGAGTAGAACGTCTCCACGTCTAAGCAAATGCAGCAGAAGCAGAGGAACTGGGAGAATGAGATGGAACTCTTGCAGGATACTGGGTGGCAGAAATCGTAATCCAAGTGTTTAATGGGTGTACGTAGGTTTATAGTAAGTTTCCATTTGGAGGCAGTCACCGAAAGTGGAAATGGAGTGGCCAAGAAAGTGGAGGGACGTGTTCAAGATGGAACAAATGAGTTTGACAGCAAGGCGGAAGTCGTGGACGAAGACGATGAACTGCTCCAGTTCAATCTGGGTGCAGGTTGCTGCGCCGATGCAGTCGTTGATGTAACCGCAGGAGAGTTTTGTCACAGTGCCTCTGTGGGTATTGAAGAGGGCCTGTCTGAAATACCCAACAAAGGGGCATGCATAGATAGGTTCCATCTGAGTGCCCATGACAACCCCCTTGGACTTGGAGAAAATGGGAGGAGTTAAAGGAAAATTCACTGAGAGTGGGGAATTATTGGGTGGGCGGAAGAGGGTATGAGTGGAGGAAGATTGAATGTTTCAGTTTGGATAGGAAGAAGATGAGGGCCTGGATGCCACCCTTGGTAGTTTTTGACATGTATAAGGACTGAATATCCATCGTCATGTACAATTCAAATTATTATGGTCACTATTTCTAAAAACTTTTTCACTGCAAGGTTTTCACATACTGGTAAAACCAACTGTCTCATACATGCTCATGAAATCCATTTTAGAGCATTACCATTCACTTATGTTAACAACGTTTAGATATAACCTGACGCTGTCCATTATTGCTGCATGTCGCACAAAAGTGGTTTGTCTAATTTCCTCTTGTTTAATATGGCCAACATTGGTGTTGCAATTTTAACTTTGATACATAACTCCCATCAACACTTACTTCTACTTGCTGTTTTTTAAACTCCACGTTTGCAGATTCTGTGGAACCTGAGAGACGTGGCCTCTGGGAAGATGAATGGCAGGTTCAGCCAAGGTGAGGCGAATATGACATTATCGGATCATTTCGTCACATTATTCGTTCTTCTCTTGTGTCATTCACCACATATCCCATTATTCTGATGGAGTAGACAAAGACAAAAATCTATGTCCACTGCTATGCATTCCTCCAAATGGCTGAGTCTGCTCTGACCTGAGTGGGAACCTTAGAGCAGGCTGGAGAAGTGTTGCTGTTGCTGTTCAGGTTCTTAGTGCGATCACATTCGAAAGAGTGTGCACAGATTTAGTCTCCTCACTGAAGAAAAGATATCGTTACATTTTTTTAAACTGCTCAGAGATTGGTCCCTCAGCTCATTCCTGCAAAGAAGATGTTGGCTTTCTGAGAAAGGACGGTCATGTTGATCTAGTAGCTGTTGGAGTTCACAAGAATGAAAATGGTTTTAATTTTATGTGGAACGTCAGAAGGAGTCAGCAACAAAAACCAATAAGACAGCAAAGGTGAGAGATTCAGCAAATTAAATAATCAAGAGGAGATGGAAATTATTCAAGTGGACATAAACAAGTAGAGTGAATGGATAATAATTAGACAGGTGGAATATAACATGATGTATACCCTGTCTTATTTTCCAGGAAGAATGGATGGCTTGATGCTCCTGCAATGGAGTGGGATTACAGGACTTAGTGATGCAATGTACACTGCAGAGTTCACCCTGACACGCTCAGACATCAGAAGTGTTGCTCCATTTCCCAGATGTTTTGTTCCCTGATATTCCCAGTGAACCCAATGCTCTCAGTACACACAGGATATTTTGTGTGGTTGGTTGACTGTCGGGAGTGGTGAGGGGAGGGTATTCTGAGCTGTGTATCATGGAGAGGATCTCTATCTGAGAGTGGGTATTCACCAACATGATGAATTGTGCATGGGCACACTCTAACATTAATTGAGTAAGAGGTCATTCTGTTCCATACCGGGCCAGGTCTCCAGACTGCAGCAGGCCAAGTTGGTCTCGTCGTGTTGCAGGAGGTGACATCGTTCTGTAATCAGCTTCATGTTCAGTCACACACTCTGTTCCTTGATTACGTTTAGCTTGGAAAGTTGTTCTTGGAAAATCGTGGGTGGATACGGCAGATCCCTATTCCCACATGCACTTACTCTGTGGTTCCTGAGCTTCCCCTCTGTGTATTATCTGCTCCATTTTTTGTTCATGTTATAGACCCATATGGTGTCACTACAGTCCCAATTCGCCATACAGAGTTGGGATTCAAAATTCTCAGGTCTCCCAGAAAGTCTGAGGCAACTCACAGAACACCCTCCATCAAACCGTCCCCAGCAGCTCCACTAACCTTTCAATAACAGGAGACAGCCCTTCAATTGCAAGTTAGATTTCTGCACCTTTCCAGTTGTACACGAGGGACTTCCTCGTGTTATTGGCCACGCGATCAACAAGTGAGACAAACAGTGGACAGGCACAAGCTTCAAAAATGTGAATCAAAGCTGCTGAAACCCCCATGCCCAACATTGCACACATCGAGAAGTGAACACACACCATTTTATTGTTTCTGAGCTTCACAATGCCAGCACTGCATACAAACACGAGGCCAGGAAAGATACAGTGGGACATAAAAATTCACATTAAAGATATAACAGGCAATTAATTAACTAGTAAAATGTTGTTGAAACATAAACAAAAAGACGAGAGAGTGAGACCTTGGAAGGTCCAAACACAGGAACGGGAATATTGCAGAAAGGCATTGCCAGATCAGCTGGAATGGCTTGATGCATCAAATTCTGAAGCTGCCTCACAAAATGAGCTCAGAAACCAAAAACAGTAAAAGACTAGATGACAGCCCAACAACGACAATTGTGCAGACAATGCTTGTTAAGCTCGTTTAACTGGACTATCTGCCCAGCTTGGGAATCAGTGAAAAACTACAACAGTATATTGCTATTATCTCTTCACGAGATAACTGCCTCACATGGGGAAATTTACAGCCCATGTTGTGAGTGACAGTATATGGGGCTCCCAGAAAGTAAGAACTCCATATATCCACCAAAGCATAAAAAGGCATGGAAGTGTGTGTGTGTGTGTGTGTGCACGTGTGTGTGTGTGTGTGTGCGCGCGCACGTGTGTGTGTATGTGTGTGTGTGCGCGTGTGTGTGTGTGCGCACGTGTGTGTGAATGTGTGTATATGTGTGTGCACGTGTGTGTGTGTGTGTGTGTGTGTGTGAGTGTGTGTGTGTATGTGAATTGGGGGCAGGGCGACTGTGTGTTGGTCTCTGTGTGTTGATGTAGCTGAATGTGAAAATTATTGTTTGAGAGAGAGAACGCATGGACAAAATGAGTTTGAATGTGAACAACTGGCAGAGATTCGGCGAACCGACAGACAGTGACTGAGGGATGGTTTCATGAACAAATATGATGATATGCTTTAGAATATTTAAGTAAAATCATGACCAGACCAAATAACAATATAAATCAGTGCATTCATGATTGGCGGATGGATGGGAATTTGGTGTGAGGTCGGATATAAGCTGTGGAGTACCGACTCAGATTGGCTTTTGCAGGTGTGAAGCTGGGAGAGACTGAGCAGATTATTGGCATCATTAATGCTGTATTTCAAAGCTCAAGTTTGAAGAGCAAATTGGTTGAGCTATTGAAATGTATTCTAGAGGTGTCCTTAGTTAAAAATTAGGAATATCAATTTGACATCAGCTCATGGTCAAAGTAATCCAGCTTTGATGCATGTGTATCAACATCAAATATTGTCCATAGATGCGATGCAGTCAGAAGAAGGAAATAGAGTTCAGAACCAGAGCAGAAGACAGTGACCTCCATATTCCCAATATTTCAGTAATAAAGGCATTGATACATTGAATAGTATTTCATACATGAATTGGTCAGCTGAAGGACACATGAAGGACGTTGCCAGAAGCAAAGAGGGATAGAGTGAATGAACAAGTCTACTGATGAGGTTAGTAATCGTCTGTAGAGTGAACAATTGGATCCAGGGTCTCAGCAGGAACAATAATAAGGAGTGCACAGTAGGTGCGACGAATACTAATGCAGTCTCTGCCTCATTTATAGAAATAACATCTGAGACTTACCACAGGCATCAATGATTGCCATAATAGGACAATAGAAAAAGAATAATGAAAAATGCATACAGATTCATGAAAATAATGCCAACCAATATGTAGCAAGCTTCCAAACACTCCCACATAAACCCCGTTCCATCGTTATAGCATTCCAGTCTAACCTTCTCAGATTCTGCTCCACTGTTGGAAGATTTCAGTCCAATGTTCTCAAATTCTGATCCATTGTGAGAACATTCAAGTTTAATGTTCCCAGAGTATGATCTCTCTTCCCCCTCTCTCTGGAGCTGCTTAACCGTGATACCACTGTCGGTGAAGCTTTTCCTCATACAATGTGATAACATATTGAACAGAGGTTATTTATCATTGATCAAATCAAAACCCTTCACATTGCTTAACTCCACTCAGAAGCAGGTAGAATGGTTTACCTGTGACGTGCCCTCCTTTTTACTCTTAAAAAGTGAAGACTGCAGATGCTGGAGATCAAAATCAAGAGTGCGGTGCTGCAAACATTCAGCAAGTCAGGCAGCATCCGAGGAGCAGCAGTGAAGATGTTTTGGGCAAGACCCCTTCATCCTTTTCACTAGCCGATGAATCATATCCTACGCCCCAAACTCTAATGGACAGGGCTTTCAGCTGCAACTGACCCTTCTGCTGCACTTCTGCCCTCAACCCTTCCGCTCGATCCCAGATCAAGTCAACCATTAATACCGCAGTAAACACAATACTTTCTGATCTGAAATAAAACACAGAACTGCAGATGCTGGAGATCTGAAACAATACATCGTACAATGAAGAGTGCCTAGATTTGACATGCTATCTCCACTTTCTTCCAACAGGTGCAGCCAGAACCGCTGAGACTGAAAAACAATTTCTTGCATATCTTATTTCCTGCTTATTACAAGCATGAAAATTACCCTGCAGGTTTGAATTCGACATAAAATATTCACCAGTGCTTTTTTTAAGTCTCCTTGCTGTTTCGAATATCCATACAAATTGTTTCTGTGTAATATTAGCACTGTTGTCTCTGGTGATGCCAATGGTGCATTCAGTGATGTGTTTCCAGAGGCCTTCCTTAAAGTTAAGATAATCCCACTGCCTCTTCTTCGTTATTCTCAATGGGAATGGTGAGCTTGTCTCTCAGTCTACCCTTGTTCAGGCAGGGCAGAAAGGGACAATGTTTGCCCAGCAATGCTGTGCATTCATCCTGATGGCTGTAGATGCTGTAATCTGGAGGGTGGGGGAGACAACCACAGGCCAAGCAAGCATGCTTTGCTTTCATGGCTTCCATCCTCGTCCCAGGCCAAGGGAAAGTCATGTTTGAGACCCTCCGCACCCAGGAGAAGTTTCGTGACCATTCACACAATGCAGGTTTGGGGAGGGCAGTAAATTTCCCCTTGCCTTCCACGTGCAAGCTGAATAACAGGGCTGTGCATGGTAGCTCTGCATGGACTGTGCTTGTCCCAGTGCACTATGGAGCTTTCACAAATGGCACTGCTTTCCAGGATACTGGGTAATTCAGGACTCCGGTAAATGGGAGTTTATCTGGAATGGGGTGCAGTAAGCCGTGGGAATAATCCGACAAGATTATTTCTGTGAGGCGTCAAACACGTGTTGAGTTTGGTGAGATTCACTCAGCCACACGGTGGGAATCTCTCCCCAAACCCAACTCAACTGGCACTTTGCTTAAAATACGAAAAGATTAATTCAATACATAAGAACATAATCACATGGAGCAGGAGTAGGTCATCTATCCCCTGTGCCATTCAATAAAATCATGATTGATATTTTCATGGGATCAGCTCCTCTTACGCTCCCGCTCACTATAGCCCTTAATTCCTGCACTGTTAAAAAAAATCTATCTTTCTTTTCCTTCAAAACATTCAACGAAGTAGCCTCAGCTGCTTCCCTGGGTAAGGAATCCCACAGAGGGCGGCATGTAGGCACAGTGGTTAGCACTGCTGCCTCACATGTTGGAGACCCGGGTTCTAGTCCCGCCTCGGGCAACTGACTGTGTGGAGTTTGTGCATTTTCCCCGTGTCAGCGTGGGTTTCCTCCGGGTGCTCTGGTTTCCTTCCAAGGTCCAAAAATGTGCAGGTTAGGTGAATGGGCCGTGTTAAATTGCCCATAGTGTTAGGTTTAAGGGTATAGGTCTGGGTGGGTCGGCGTGGACTAGTTGTTTCGAATGGCCTGTTTCCACAATGAAAGTAATTTAATCTCATCAAGATTCATAACCTGTTGGGTCAAGAATTTCCTCCTCAACTCAGTCTTAAATCTGCTCCCCTTTTTTCACGCAATGTTTCATCAGTCAGTAGAAACAGTCTCCCTATTTTGATCGTGTTTACACCATTCATAAGCTTGTATTTTTCTGTAAGACACCCCTCATTCTTCCTAACACCAATGAGTATAGTCCCATTTTACACAATCGTTTCTCATAAGGTAAACATCCCAACTCCAGAATCAACCTCGTGAACCTGCTCTGCACCCAATCCAGTACCAGTACATTCTGAGGGAGGGCGATCACAACTGAACACATTACTCCATGTTTGGCCTCACCAGCTCTATATATAGCTGCAGCATTATCTTCCTGTTTTCAAACTCCATCCCTTTAGCAATTAAGGACAACGTCCATTTGCCTTCTTGTTTATTTGCTGCACCTGCAAACTAGCTTCTATTGATTCCTTCACAAGGACACACAGATCCCTGTACACAGCAGAATGCTGCAGGTTTTCTCCATTTGAATCTTACTATATTTTACTTTTAGTGGTAACAAATTATTCCGGCAAAATGGACGACCTTACATTTAACAACGTTGTACTCCATGTGTTAGAATATTGCCTACACTCTCTATTGGTTTAGACTGGTTTCTGAGCCGGAATATTGTAGTCATAGAGTCATAGAGATGGACAGCATGGAGACAGACCGATCCCTCCAACCCGTCCATGCCGACCAGATATCCTGAACAAATCTAGGCCCACCTGCCAGATCCCGGCCCATATCCCTCCAAACCCTTCCTATTTATGTACCCATCCAGATGACTTTTAACTGTTGCAATTGTACCAGCCTCCACCACTTCCTCTGGCAGCTCATTCCATACACGTATCACCGTCTGTGTGAAAAACATTGTCCCTTAGGTCTCTTTTATATCTTTCCCTTCTCATTCTAAACCTATGCCCGCTAGTTCTGGACTCCCCGACCCCAGGGTAAAGGCTTTGACTATTTATCATATCCATGCGCCTCATGATTGTGTAAACCTCGATAAGGTCACCCCTCGACCTCCGACGCTCCAGGGAAAATAGCCTCAGCCTGTTCAGCCTCTTGCTATAGCTCAAATCCTCGAAACCTGGCAACATCCTGGTAAATCATCTATGATCCTTTTCAAGTTTCACATCATCTTTCAGATAGGAAGGAGACCAGAATTGCATGCAATATTCCAACAGTGGCCTAAACAATGTCCTGTACAGCTGCAACATGGCCTCTCAAATCCTGTACTCGATACCCTTACCAATAAAAGAAAGCATACCAAACGCCTTCTCCACTATCCTATCTACCTGCCTCTCCACGTTGAAGGAGCTATGCACCTGCACTCCAAGGTCTTTTTGTTAAGCAGCACTCCCTTGGACCTTACCATTACAATTTGCTTTCCCAAAATGCAGCACCTGCATTTATCTGAATTAACCTCCATCTCCCACTTCTCAACTCATTGACCCATCTTGTCAAGATCCCGTTGTAATCTGAGGTAAATTTCTTAACTGTCCACAGCATCTCCAAGAACAACTTAGTTTCCAACGGTTTATCAAAGATTGAGGTCTGCAATGTCACAGTGATCAGTGCTGGATTCTCAAAGATTTGCATGTTATGTCAACAGTTTAAATAAATTGGTGGACAACATTAACATAGGCAGGAAATTGAGTTATTAAGAGGGGGCAGCGAATCTGTAAATGAATTAAAAATGGACAAGAACTAAGCAGTTGGAATATAATGTAGGTCACTGTCTACCTTTATTTCAGGAATAACAAAAGGCAGTATATTAAATAAATGGAAAGAGATTACAGGCTTACTGATACAGTATGTGCTAGTTGGTTCATTCTGAATCGCTCAGACATCGGAAGTGTGGCTCCATCCACCAGATGGTTGACTCCCTGATGTTCACGGTGGCCTCCCCCGCCCCCCCTCCCCACCTTGCTCTCAGTAGACAAGGGATAGTTTCATTTGATTGGTTGGCGGGAAGTTTGGGGAGTGGTGAGGGGGAGGGTTTTATGGCCGTGGTGGTGGCCTTTATCCAAGTAAGTGGAGACCCTAAAAGGATTGGAATTTTTAACTGCTTCTCAATGAAGAGGCTGCGGCTGTTGCCAGGACAGTGAGTATTCACCAACATAATGTACCGTGCATGTTCACATTGCAACATGAAGGGAGTGAGATCTTGAGGGTCCAGTCACAGGAATGACAACATAAAATAAAGGCATTGACAGATCAGCTGTAATGATGAGTTATGTCACATTCTCAAACCCCGTCATCGAACCGGTCCAGGCACCATAAACCCAGAGGACATATCCCTTCAGCATGCAAAACTGTATATACCAAGCTGGATCCAACCCGGAAATCTGCCCAGAGTAGAACGCTGTGCAACCATAGTAGTGTATGATATTTCAACCCCGACAAGACAGCAGTATCCCAACAGGGGCTATGCAGACAACAGCAGGATCATTCTATCTTGGCGATTCTAAGTGAAACACGTCGGAGGAGATTGAGATAAATTTTATTATACTTTCAGGAACTTCGCATGTGTTTTGATGTACTCTTCCAAATTATCGTTTGAATGGATTGTAGAGTCCTGAAACAAACCCAATGGAAACATACGGGTCAGCAATGTGCATGTTTATCTCCTTCTGTTAATACCAAAGGGACAGCATTGCAAGGAATCGGACAAAACTGCTCTGAGTCTCCAAAGTCATTCTTTGAAGAAGAAATCAGCCACTAAATGTTCTATCGATGACGTGAGAGTCAGAATGTCCCAGCCGGAGCTCCTCTGCTACGCTGCTCTTTGTTAATTTTTTTGCTTTAATTGAGTGATTTCCTTCCCCAAACATTTCACTTTCTAACGTTACTTGGTGGTGAATAGAGGGGTGAGTCCCAGACCAGAGTTTGACCTTGGGGCATGAGGTCTGGGGGAATAAGTCCTGGAGGCGAGTCGTTGACAAGACGCTGGCGTGGGACGTGAGTCCTCTGGTTTTGAAGCCTGGTGCAGTCTCGAAATTGGCTCAGAGCGGTCTGGAGACTAGGCCCGGCTTTGGTCTCTGGACTGGACCAGTTCCGGTCTGGCTACTAGTCCCAGTGCAGTCTGAAGACTCGGCCCAATGCTTTGTGAATACTTGGTTTAGTTTGGTCTCGCGACTCGGACTGATGTAGCCTGGATACATGACCTAGTACAGCATGAAGACTCTGTCTGATGCGGTCTGGACACTGGGCACGGTGTAGTCTGGAAACTGGATCCAGTGTGGTCTGGAGGCACGGCTCGGTGCGGCGTGGAGACTCAGTCTGCTGTGGTCCAGAAGCTGGGCCCGGTGCTGCCTGAAGACTGGGCCGGTTGCGATCTGCAGGCATGGCCTGACGTGGTATGGAGACTGCGCCTGGTGTAGCCTTTAGACTGAGTGTGGTGCAGTATGAACACTAGCCCCAGTGCACTCTCGGTACTTCGAATTTTGAAGCTTGGAACTCAGTCTGGAGGAATCGGGAGACTACGCCCAATGCGGTCGGGAGACTTGGCAATGCACGGCATGGAGATTGGATTGGTGAGGTCTGGAGACTTGGCCCAGTGCAGTCTGGAGCCTGGGCCCAGCACGCCCGTAGAGTGGGACTGGTCCAGTCTGGAGACTGGACCTGGTGCAATCCGGAGACTGGGTTCAATACCATCAGGACATTTGACACGGTAAGGTGTGCAGACTTGGCTTCTTGCAATCTGGAATCTTGGTGTGGTGTGGTCTGGAGACATAGCCTGATATGGCCAGGAGACTGGGTCTGGAGCAGTCAGTGGACTGGTTTTGTTGCAATCTGGGTGCCGGACCTGTTGTGCTCTGGATATGTGGCTCGGTGCGGTCTGGAAACACGGCCCAGTGTGATTTGGAGGTTTGGCCTAATGCGGTCTGTAGGCTTGGCCCAAGGTGACCTGCAATCTTGGCCAGTTGAGGTCTGGAGACTTTAGCTGGTGCAATCTGGAGACGCAGCACAGTGTGCTTTGGAGAATTGGCCTGGTGTGGTCTGGAGACTTAAAGCAGTGTGCTCTGGTGAATCGGTCTAGTTTTTGGTCTGGACACTGGCCCTTGTGCGGTCTGGGAATTTGGCATGGTGTGGTCTGGAGACTAGGACTAGTGTGATCTGATGACTCGGATAGGTGCAGTGCGGACTTGACCTAGTGCAATCTTAAGACATGATCTGATGTGATCTGGACACTGGGTGCCATACAGTCTGTGGACCAGGTACAGTGTGGTCTGGGGACTGGGCCCGGTGCGCTCTGAATACTTGGTCTGGTTCGGTCTGGATTCATGGCCCAATGCACTCTGGAGGTTGGGCCTGGCACAGTCTGGAAACTTGGACTGCTGTAGTACGGAGGCGGGGCCCAGCACAGCCTGGAGACGAGGACCAATGCGGTCTGGAAAATGGGCTCAGTGCTGATTGGAGATTCAGCCTGGAGTGATCTGGAGACGTAGCCATGTGAGGTTTGTGGATTTGGCGTGGTGTGGTCTGGAGACTAGGCACAGTGCACTCTGAAGACTGGGATCAGTGCAGTCTGGAGACTGAGCCTAGTGAGTCGTGGAAACTTGACCTGGCAACAGTCTGAAAACTGGGCTGGGTGCGATCTGCAGTCTTGGAGTGGTGTGGTCTGGAGACACAGTCCAGTGTGCTTTGGAGACTTGGCCTGAAATCAGTCTGGAGACTAGGCCCGGTGTGGTCTGGAGACTAGAACTGGTGCAGTCTGGATATCGGGCCTGTTGTGGTCTGGAGTCAGAGCTCAGTGCAGTCTGGAGACTGGGCCTGTTGCGTTATCGAGACTGGGCCTGGTGTGATCTGGAGACTGGGCCCAGTCCGGTCAGGAAATCGGGCTTGGTGTTGCCTGGAGACTATGTGCTGGCAGAGACTAGGGTGAGAGGACAGTAAATATTATCCATTCCTATTTTCATTTTTTTTTTCGTTTTGCAGGAGTTTCGTTTGTTATTATTTCAATTTTGTCCCAAATCCATAAGAATCTGTTCTTAGTTATATTGTACCGATGGTGGCTGAATAACCAACAACATTGCAAACTTTTCACTGCACACATTCAAGTGCTTCTGAAAATAAAGCCAACTAAATTTAAATGCGTGAGTGTCTTTATCTTTGATTCTTTTTCCAAACAAAGCAGCGTTGTGTGGCAGCCAACAGCGGGTAGTATTACTTAATCTTTAAACACAATAGGAAGAGACAGACGGATAAGAGAGTAAAGACGGATATTTTGATTCCAATCTCGATGGATTCACCCCCAAAACAACAGAAATCCAAATTCTCAGAGATGCATCGGCCGAGACACGCACATTAATACACGAAAACACGCACAGGCAATCACAGATACGCACACAGATAAACACAACAAAATACACGCAGCCATATGCAGACATTCGCCCCCTTATGCCTGTCTTGCCATTCGGTAAGACCATGGATGAACTACTCTAGGCATAAACTTTATTTCCACTTCAGAAATAAGGCAGGGCATGTAACTGAGCTGTTCGACTGGGAGCACTTTTGGGACCAGTGACCATAATTGAATTAGTTTTGCAATAGTTATGGAAAAGGAGACCACTGTTCCACAAGTTAATGGTATAAATTAGAGCAAGGAGAAAGGGAGGACTGCAGATGCTGGAGATCAGAGCTGAAAATGTGTTGCTGGAAAAGCCCTTTTTCCTGAACAAGGTCTCATGCCCGAAACGTCGACTCTCCTGCTCCTTGGATGCTGCCTGACCTGCTGCACTTTTCCAGCAACACATTTTCAGCTCTAAATTAGAGCAAGGTCAATTTTGATGGTACTTGCAAAATTGGTAAAACTGTTCGCAAGTTAAGGGACATCTGACAAGTAGGGCCGAATGGCCTGTATTCATGCTGACATACTGTATAAATTTACTTGCTTATATTCATTTACAGACTCTCTGCCTTCTCTTGATATTTTAGTTTCCTGCTTACATAAATTCTAACTGCAGACACTCGTTACAGTATATTTATTCTTACAACTTTCCGTTTTATACATTAACATTCTTAAACAGTAGAATAACTTTCGCCACCCTGCATTCTTCCGGAACGTCCACAGTGGAGGAGGAAGAAACAGAAATTTCCTCCCAAGCCTCCCACCACATTAAAGGATGGACCTTGATCAGGCCCAAGGTATTTATCCACCGTAATGCAATTGAACGCTGCAAACAGCTCCTATCTGGAATAGGAATGCGGCGCCAAAACATGCCCACTTTTAAAAAAAAAATTCTCACCTTCGCATCTATTGTTTTGCCTTCTGTAAACACGGAGAAGAGATTTTTATTTAAATTTTCCCCATCTCTGGTGGCTCCATACCGATACAGCCAATAGATAACAGTTCGGCAGGTGGAATATAACGTGTCAGCTCAGCTGTCATTTCTTATCCGGGAGAAATGACAGGCAGTTTGTCAATCAAATGGACAAAGATGAAAGGACTGAGTGATCTACTGTGGACTGGATGATTTGCTCTGACCCGTTCAGACACCGCAAGTGTTGTTCCTTCTCCTTGATTGTTTGTTTCATGACGTTCCCCAGTGGCTGCATTGCTCTCAGTACACACGGGATATTTTGATGCATTTGGTTGGCGGAAAGGACTGGTGAGGAGGAGATGGTTTGCTGCTGTTATCCGGGGACGGCTTTATCCGAGAGGCCATTTTTCTTTTCTGCACGGATTCGCTAAGACGATGGGAATGGCTGATGGCTTTTGAATGAAGAGGCTGTGTGTGCTGCGAGGACAGGGGGTATTCATTAGCATGATGTATTCCGAATGGTCACACTGCAACATTAATTGAGTGAGAGTTTCTTCGGAACCTCTACATCTCCCCAGTGACATGGGGAGGGGGTGAGCGCAACTCCATGTACACTATCGGGAATGTCGCTATACTGGGAAAACAAGGATATGTCTGGCAGCGAGGAGAAAGTGAGGACTGGAGATGCTGGAGATCAGAGTCGAGAGTGTTGTGCTGGAAAAGTACCGCAGGGCGGACAGCCACGGAGGAGCAGTAGAATCGACGGTTCAGGCATCAGCCCTTCATCAGGAATAAGACTTGTGCTCCGGGGTCCTGAGAGGTAAATGTGACGTGAGTGGGCTTTTGGGGAAGGCAGCTGAGAATGCACGAGGTAGTGGAAGGTGAGGGCACATGGTAGGTCCCAAGTGAGGGAGAAAACATTGTAATCACCTCATCCACCATACATATCTTCCAACATCGAATGGTGTCTTTGGTGGCGACATACTGGGAGATGATGGATATGTCAGCAACTCCTAACGGGAACGTTCCATATCATAGAAGCTGAATGAAATTGTGACCCTAACAACAACTGGCAGCACCAGCCTCCCCTCGGTGTAAAGCTTCAGGTCGCGTTCAAAGAGGTGACACCGTTCAGTGACAAGCCCCTTGTTCTATCCGGATACCCTAACATTCTGCTCCTGCGGAAACTGTAGCTTGGGAAGTTGTTCTTGGAAAACCCGGGTGGATACAGCAGATCCCTTTCACGAAAAACAATCAGAAATTGACGTTGTCTACATGGACCTCAGTGGGGTGTTCAACATGGTACAGTCTGGGAGTCTGGTTAGTACAGTTAGATGACATGGAATAAAGAGAGAACTAGCCATAGAACATAGAGCAAAGAACATAGAAAAATACAGCGCAGTGCAGGCCCTTCAGCCCTCGATGTTGCGCCGACTGAAGCCTACCTAACCTGCACTCGCCCAATAACCTGCATATGCTTGCCCAATGCCCGCTTAAATGACCATAAAGTGGGAGAGTCCACCACTGCTACTGGCAGGGCATTCCATGATCTCACAACCCGCTGAGTAAAAAAATCTACCCCTAACATCTGTCCTATACCTACCACCCCTTAACTTAAAGCGGTGTCCCCTAGTAACAGCTGACTCCATATGCGGAAAAAGGTTCTCATTGTCAACTCTATCTAAACCCCTAATCATCTTGTACACCTCTATCAAATCTCCCCTAAACCATCTTATCTCCAATGAGAAAAGTCCCAAGTGCCTCAGCCTTTCCTCATACGATCTTCCTACCATGCCAGGCAACATCCTGGTAAACCTCCTCTGCACTCGTTCCAAAGCTTCCACATCCTTCCTGTAGTATGGCGACCAAAACTGCACACAATACTCCAGATGACGCCGCACCAGAGTTTTATACAACTGCGACATGACCTCAGGACTCCGGAACTCAATTCCTCTACCAATGAAGCCCAGTATACTATATGCCTTCTTCACAGCACTATTTACCTGGGTGGCAACTTTCAAAGATCTGTGTACATGGACACCAAGATCCCTCTGCTCATCCGCATTACCAAGTAGTCTACCATTAGCCCAGTAATCCAACTTCTTGTTACTCCTACCAAAGTGAATGACTTCACACTTAGCTACCTTGAATTCCATTTGCCACCTTACTGCCCATCTCTGCAACTTATCTATATCGCGCTGTAACCTGCCACATCCTTCTTCGCTGTCCACAACTCCACCGACTTTCGTGTCATCCGCAAACTTGCTCACCCAGCCTTCAAGCCCCTCCTCCAGGTCATTTATAAAAATGACAAACAGCAATGGTCCCAAAACAGATCCTTGTGGAACACCGCTAGTAACTGCGCTCCAAGATGAACCTATACCATCAACTATTACCCTCTGTCTCCTTCCAGCCAGCCAATTCCTAATCCAAACCTCTAATGCACCCTCAATGCCAAACCTCCGTAATTTTTGCATTAGCCTACCATGGGGTACCTTATCGAACGCCTTGCTAAAATCCATATACACCACATCGACTGCTTTACCATCGTCCACTTCCTTGGTCACCTTCTCAAAGAATTCAATAAGGTTTGTGAGGCACGACCTGCCCTTCACAAAACCATGCTGACTATCCTTGATCACATTATTCCTATCCAGATGTTCATAAATCCTATCCGTTACAATTCTCTCGAAGACTTTGCCCACAACAGAAGTGAGACTTACTGGCCTATAGTTACTCGGGCTAAACCCTGCTCCCCTTCTTGAAGAAGGGGACCACATTCGCTATCCTCCAGTCTTCTGGCACTGTTCCTGAAGACAACGACGACCTAAAAATCCAGGCCAATGGCTCCGCTATCTCCTCCCTAGCTTCCCAGAGGATCCTAGGATAAATGCCATCAGGCCCAGGGGACTTATCTATTTTCATCCTTTCCAGTATTCCCGAGACCTCTTCCCTACGTACCTCAAGGCCATCCATTCTAATCACTTGTGACTCAATATTCACATCAGCAACAGTGTCCTGTTCCTGAGTGAATACTGACGAAAAGTATTGATTTAGTGTCTCACCAATCTCCTCCGCCTCCACACACAACTTCCCACTACTCTCCTTGACTGGACCGATACCTACCCAAGTCATCCTTTTATTCCTGACATACCTATAGAAGGCCTTTGTATTTTCCCTAATCCTACCAGCAAAGGACTTTTCATGTCCCCTTCTCGCTGCTCTTAGCTCTCTCTTTAGATCCTTCCTGGCTACCTTATAACTCTCAATCGCCCCAACTGAACCTTCACGCCTCATCTTTACATAGGCCGCCCTCTTCCCTTTCACAAGGGATTCCAATTCCTTATTAAACCACGGCTCCCTCACAAGACTGTTTACTCCCTGCCTGGCTGGTACATACTTATCAAGGACACCCATTAGCTGTTCCTTTAACAATCTCCACATATCACTTGTGTTCTTCCCTTGAAGCCTATTTTTCCAATCCACACATCCTAAGTCATGCCTCACCGCATCATAATTTCCGTGCCCCCAGCTATAACTGTTGCCCTGCAGTGCACACTTATCCCTCTCCATCACTCGATAAAATTCACCGAGTTGTGGTCACTGCCCCCGAAGTGCTCACCTACCTCCAAGTCTAACACCTGGCCTGGTTCATTACCTAGAACCAAATCCAGTATAGACTCACCTCTTGTTGGCATGTCTACATACTGTGTCCGGAAACCCTCCTGCACACATTGGACAAACACCGACCCATCTAACGAACTCGAGCTTTCCCAGTCAATATCTGGGAATTTAAAGTCCCCCATAACATCCACCCTGCTGCTTTCACTCTTCTCCTGAATCATCCTCGCAATACTTTCCTCTACTTCCAACGGAGTATTAGGAGGCCTGTAGATAACTCCTAACAGGGTGAACTCACCTTTCCTATTTCTAACCTCTGCCGACACTACCTCAGATGGCAAGTCTTCCTCCATCACTCTTTCTACTGCCGTAATACTATCCTTGACAAGCAATGCCACACCTCCCCCTCTTTTACCCCCATCTCTGACCCTACTAAAACATTTAAACCCTGGAACCTGCAACAGCCATTCCTGTCCCTGTTCTACCCACGTCTCTGTAATGTCGACAACATCGAAGTCCCAGGTCCCAACCCATGCTGCAAGCTCACCTATCTTATTTCTTATATTTCTGGCATTGAAGTATACACACTTCAAGCCACCTTCCTGTTTACAGGCACCCTCCTTCGAGATCGATGCCATGTTCCTAAACTCAGTACACTCAAGGTCCTGCACCCTAAAGCTACAATTCAGGTTCCCATGCCCCTGTAGAGTTAGTTTAAACCCTCCCAAAGAGCACTAGCAAACCTCCCCCATGGATACTGGTGCCCCTCAGGTTCAGATGTAGACCATCCTGTTTATAGAGGTCCCACCTTCCCCAGAAAGAACACCAGTTGTCCAGAAACCGGAATCCCTCCCTCCTGCACCATCCCTGTAGCCACGCATTTAACTGTTCTCTCTCCCTATTCCTCGACTGTCTATCACGTGGCACGGGTAACAAACAAGAGACAACGACTCTTTTCGTTATAGCTCTGAGCTTCCAACCTAGCTCCCTGAAAGCCTGTCTAATATCCTCACCCCTCTTCCTACCGATGTCGTTGGTGCCAACGTGGACCACGATCTGGGGCTGCTCCTCCTCCCCCTTGAGGACCCGGAAAACACGATCAGAGACATCACGTACCCTTGCACCTGGGAGTCAACATACCAATCGTGAGTCTCTGTCGCCCCCACAAAACCGCCTATCTGTGCCCCTCACTATTGAGTGCCCAATAACTATCGCCCTACCTTTCTCCGCCCTTCCCTTCTGAGCAACGGGGACAGGCTCCGTGCCAGAGGCCTGAACGTATTTGCTTACCCCTGGTAAGTCACCCCCCCCCCCCACAAGTATATGGACTTCAGTGGGGTGTCCAACATGGTACAGCCTGGGAGACTGGTTAGTACAGTCAGATGACATGGAATAAAGAGAGAATTAGCCAATTGCATATAGAACTGTTTACAAAATAGTATTTAGAGGGCGATGGTTAAGGGTTTGTCAAACTGGAGGCCAGTGAACAGCAAGATATCACAAGGACCTGTTCTGTGCCCATTGATTTTTGTCACAATGATTTTGGTGTCAGCGTAGCATGTATTCTGAGCAAATTTGCAGATATCACCAAAATTGGAGGTGTAGTGTACAGCAAAGAAGTTTCCCTCAGAGTACGATATGATCTTGACCAGTTGCGCCAACGGGCTGAGGCGTTGCATATGGAATTTATTCAGATAAATGCGACGTGCTGCATTTTGTAAAGGCAAATCGGGGCAGGACATGTAGACAGATACGTAATATCCTGGGCAGTGTTGCTGAACAAAGAGTCTTTGAAATGAAGGTTGAGAGTTGCATGAAAACAGAGCAACAGGTAAATAGGTTAGTGAGGACTGCGTTTCATATGCCGACTTTTACTTTTCAGCGCATGACATAAGAAATTAGGAGGTCGATTTGCAGCCGTACAGCACATTGGTTTAGGCAAATGTGGAATACTGCGTTTAGTTCTAATCTGTCTGCTGTAGAAAAGAGATTGTGAAACTTGAAAGGGTTCTTTAAGAATGCGACAAGAATATTGCCGAATTTGGCATTTTGAGCTCCAGGAAGAGGCTGAACAGGCTGGGTCTATCTTCGCTGGTGTCAGGGGCTCACGGATGACCTTATCGAAGAATTTAAAATCATGAGCGGCATTTATAATATGAACATTCACAATCTTTCTCCAAGGATGGAGGAGCCCAAACAGAGAGGGCAAAGATTTAAGGTGAGAGCGAAAAAAAAGGTCTTCAGAGACAATGTTTTCACGCAGACAGTGGCGTGTGCAAGGAATTAATAGCCTCTGGAAGCTGGAGGCTGGGACAATTACAACGTTTCAAAAACATCTGCAGGGGTGCATGAATACGAAATGTTTAGAGAGACATGGGCCAAATGCATACCACCCACCCATCCTCCTCCTCTAACCTCCAAAAACAGTTGTGGCAGCCAGACTGACACGGTAAGGTAACTAGTTCATTTCCGAATCCATTTTTTTAGTAGTCACTTCGGCAGTTAGAATACTGGGAATGGGGTTTAGGGCAGGGGAATGTTCCTCCTGCAGAATGTTTGAAGTAAGGGTAACCACTAGTGTCCCTGCTGACTATATCTGTGGGAAATGCACCCAACACCAGCTCCTCGAAAAACGCGTTAGGGAACTGGAGCTGGAGTTGGATGAACTTCCGATCATTCGGGAGGCAGAGGGGTTTATTGACAGGACATACAGAGAGGTAGTCACTCCCCAGATAAAAGAAAAAGAGAGATGGGTGACAGTTACGGGATAGAAAGGGAAACGGCAGGCAGTGCAGAGATCCCCTGTGGCCATTCCCTTCAACAATAAGTATACCATTTTGAATACTGTTGGGGGAATGACTTACCAGGGGAAAGAAGTGGGGCACCTGCTGCTCAGAAGGGAAGAAGGAAGAGGAGCAGAACAGTAGTCATTGGGGACTCGATAGTTAGGGGGGACAGATAGGAGGTTCTGTGGGGACAATAGAGACTCACGGTTGGTGTGTTGCCTCCCGGGTGCCAGGGTCTGTCATGTCTCTGATCGTGTTTTTGGGATCCTTCGGGGGAAGGGAGAGCAGCCCAAAGTCGTGGTCCACATTGGCACCAACGACATAGGTCGTAAGAGCGATGGTGACTTGAGGCAGAAAGTCAGGTAGCTAGGATGGAAGCTTAGAGCTAGGACAAACAGAGTTGTTGTCTCTGGTTTGCTGCTTGTGCCACGTGCTAGTGAGGTGAGGAACGAGGAGAGAAAGGAGTTGAACAAGTGGCTACAGGGATGGTGCAGGAGGGAGAGTTTTGGGTTTTTGGATATCTGGAGCTTTTTCTGGTCCTCTACAAGCAGGATGGTCTTCATCTAAACCAGAGGGGTACCAATATCCTGGATTCGAAATTCGCTAAAGCTATTAAGGTGGATTTAATAATACAGCAGGGGGATGGGAAACAAAATTTTAGGACAGATAAAGAAGAGGATGAGAGTAGGGTGTTCCAAAATCAAGTATCTTCCACTGGCAAGCGAGAACCTGGTTTGAAGCGTGTGTACTTCCACGTGAAGAGCATTCCAAAATAAATTGGGTGAACTGGCAGCGTGGGTTGGGACCTGGGACTTCAATGTTTTGGCCATTGCGGAGACAATGATAGAGCAGGGACAGGAATAGCTGTTGCAGGTTCCAGGATTCAGATGTTTCAGTAAGAACAGAGGAGATTGTAAAAGAGTGGGAGGTGTGTCATTGTTGATCAGGGACAATATTACAGTTATAGAAAGAATGTTTGGGGACTCGTCCCCTGAGGTAGTGTGGGTTGAGGTTATAAACATGCAAGGAGAAGTCACCATGCTGGGAGATTTCTGTAGGCCTCCGAATACTGCCGAATAGTAGAGACAACCAACGTAATTACAGACCAGTGAGTCTCACTTCAGTTGTTGGAAAAGTGTTGGTAAAAGGTGAAAAGTTACAGGAAATATAGCACATAGAACATAGAACATAGAAAAATACAGCGCAGTACAGGCCCTTCGGCCCTCGATGTTGCGACGACCGAAGCCTACCTAACCTACACGAGCCCAATAACTTCCATATGCTCATCCAATGCCCGCTTGAATGACCAAAAAGAGGGAGAGTCCACCACTGATACTGGCAGGGCATTCCATGAACTCACAACCCGCTGAGTAAAGAATCTACCCCTAACATCTGTGCTACACCAAACCTCCACTTAATTTAAAGCTGTGTCCCCTCGTAACAGCTGACTCCATACGCAGAAAAAGGATCGCACTCTCACCTCTAACTAAACCCCTAATCATCTTGTACACCTCTATCAAATCTCCCCTAGACCTTACTTTCTCGAATGAGAACAGCCCCAAGTGCCTCAGCCTTTCCTCATACGATCTTCCTACCATGCCAAGCAACATCCTGGTAAACCTCCTCTGCACCCTTTCCAGTGCCTCCACATCCTTCCTATAGTATGGCGACCAAAACTGCACACAATATTCCAGATAAGGCCGCACCAGATTCTTATACAACTGCAACATGACCTCAGGACTCCGGAACTCAATTCCTCTACCAATAAAGCCCAGTAAGCCATATGCCTTCTTCACTGCACTATTTACCTGGGTGGCAAATTTCAGAGATCTGTGTACATGGACACCAAGATCCCTCTGCTCATCCACACTACCAAGTAACCTACCATTAGCTCAGTAATCCATCTTCTTGTTACTCCTACCAAAGTGAATGACTTCACACTAAGCTACATTGAACTCCATTTGCCACCTTTCTGCCCAGCTCTGCAACTTATCTATATCGCGCTGTAACCTGCCACATCCTTCTTCGCTGTCCACCACTCCACTGACTTTCGTATCATCCGCAAACGTGCTCACCCAGCATTCAAGCCCCTCCTCCAGGTCATTTATAAAAATGGTAAACAGCAATGGTCCCAAAACAGATCCTTGTGGAACACCGCTAGTAAGTGCACTCCAAGATGAACATGTTCCATCAACTACAGCCCTCTGTCTCCTTCCAGCCAGCCAATTCCTAATCCAAACCTCTAATGCACCCTCAATGCCAAACCTCCGTAATTTTTGCATTAGCCTACCATGGGGTACCTTATCGAACTACTTGCTAAAATCCATATCCACCACATCTACTGCTTTACCCTCGTCCACTTCCTTGGTCACCTTCTCAAAGAACTCAATAAGGTTTGTGAGGCACGACCTGCCCTTCACAAAACCATGCTGACCATCCTTGATCACATTATTCCTATCCAGATGTTCATAAATCCTATCCCTTACAAATGTCTCTAAGACTTTGCCCACAACAGAAGTGAGACTCACTGGCGTATCGTTACTCGAGTTTTCCCTACTCCCCTTCTTGAAGAAGGGGACCACATTCGCTATCGTCCAGTCTTCTGTCACTATTCTTGCAGACAACGACGACATAAAAATCAAGGCCAATGGCTCCACTATCTCCTCCCTATCCTCCAAGAGGAAAAGAATCTTTAACCATCTCGTAAAGAATAATCTGATCAGGGACAGTCAGCACGGTTTTGTGAAGTGTAAGTCGTGCCTAACGAATCTTATTGACTTTTTTGCCAAAGTGACTAAACAGGTAGGTGAGAATAAACCGGTTGATGTGGTGTATATGGATTTCAGCAAGGTGTTCGATAAGGTTCCCCACAGTAGGCTATTGTACAAAATGCGGAGGATTGGGTTTGTGGGAGACATAGCAGTTCGGATCAGTAATTGGCTTGCTGAAAGAAAACAGAGGGTTGTAGTTGATGGAACATGTTCATCTTGCTGTCCAGTTAATAGCGGCATACTGCAAGAGTAGGTCTTGGGTCCACGGCTGTTCGTCATTTTTTATGAATGACCTGGATGATGGCTTAGAAGGGTGAGTTAGTAAATTTGCGAACGACACGAAGGTCGGAGGAGTTGTGGATAGTGACGAAGAATGCAATTGGTTGCAGAGAGACATAGATAGGACGCAGAGCTGGGCTCAGAGGTGGCAAATGAAGTTTAATGTGGACGCGTGTGATGTGATACACCTTGGACAGAATAATCGAAATGCAAAGTACTGTGCTAATGGTAAGATTCTTGAGAGTGCAGATGGCCAGAGTGATCTCGGTGTCCATGTACACAGATCACTGATAGTTGCCACCCAGATTGACAGGGTTGTTAAGAAGGCACGCAGTGTTTTTGCCTTTATTAATAGAGGAATTGAGTTCTGGAACCAGGAGGTAATGCTGCAGCTGCACAAAGCTCGGGTGTAGCCAGACTTGAGTATTCTGAACAGTTCTGGTCACCGCATTATAAGAAGGATGTGGAAGCTTCGGAAAAGGTGCAGAGGAGATTTAATAGGATACTGACTGTTATGGAAGGAATGTCTTACGAGCAAAGGCTGAGGGCCTTGAGGCTCTTCTCGTTAGAGAGAAGAAGGTTGAGAGGTGACTTAATAGAGACATACAAGATAATCAGAGGGTTAGATAGGGTGGACAGGGAGAGCCTTTTTCCAAGTATGGGGACGGCAAACACAAGGGGACACAACTTTAAAGTGAGGGGAGATTGGTATAAGACAGATGTCCGAGGTAGTTTCTTTACTCAGAGAGTAGGAAGAGTATGGAATGCTTTGCCTGCAACGTTCGTAGGTTTTCCAACTTTAAATAGATTTACGTCGTTATTTAGACAGGCATATGGACGTACTTTGGAGTCGTGTAGGTTAGATGGGCTTCAGATTAGTATGACAGGGTGGCGCAACATCGAGAGTCGAAGGGCCTGGACGGCGCTGTAATGTTCTATGGTCTATGTTCTATATGGGAGGAGATTAATGTCAATTATCTAGTCGATAAGGACGAATGGAACCGACGGATCTGTTTCTGTGCTGCACATCTTTATGCCTGTGTGGCACTCCGTGGTTTCTGAGATTCCTCTCACTTCAGCCTTTCCTCCATTTGTTGTTCATGTTGTAGACCCAGATGCTGGAATTACAGTTCCCATGCTCCATCAAGAGTTGGATCACCAAACCCTCAGGTCTCCCTGAAATTGTAGGGCAGCTCATAGCACAACCTTCAGTAAAACATCCCCAGCAGCTCTACTGACTTTTCAACATCAGGAGTCAGTCAGTAGCCACTCTGCTACAAATGGCATGCCTGGTGTTTTTGAGTAGTACTCAACTGGCTTCCTCATGTTCCTGAATACACGATCAGCTGACCGGAACAAACACAAGCGTTCAATGGACAGACACAGACCATACTTGCAGACGACACCACAGTTGTTGGCCGGATCTCAAATAACAGTGAATCCCAAAGCAGAAAGTTGTTGTGATGAAATCATAGCAAACTCTCTCTCAATGTTGGCAATACAAAACAAAAGAAATGATCATCGAATTCAGAAAGAATGTAGGTGAACACGCCCATCTACATCAATGGAAATGAGGTGGGGAGAGTGGAGAATGACAAGTTCTTAACAGTGACGAAAACCAACAATATGTCCTTCTCTTACTACGTAGAAGCGACAGCCAAGAAGACACAACATGCCTCTTCTTGCTCAGACTGCTCAGGAAGTTTTTTGTAATGTTCATAAGGGCCTTCACCAACTTCTACAGATGCACCATTCAAATAATACTGTCCAGATGCATAACGGTCTGGTCTGGCTGCTGCTCTGTGCAGCAATGTAGGAAACTACAGAAGATGGTGTGCACAGCCCATTCAATCACGGAGGCGAACCCACATCTATAAACTCCATTTATGGCTTCTGTTGGTGCTGCAATGCTGTCAACATCATCACAGATCCCTCCCACACCGCTAATGCTCTCCTACAAACTCTGCTGTCAGACAGAAGATACAGGAGTTCGAGCATACGCACCAATCCGTTCAAAAGCAGCTTCTTCCCTACCATTACGAGACTGCCTATTGGACCTCTGCAACGTCAAATAATGTTGATCTTGCTAATCTTGATCTTGCTTTGTGCACTTCCTGTGCAGCTATCACCTTGTATGTCTTGCTCTGTCTCAGCAATCAATGATCTGTGTACTCTTGTTTTCTATGATGTTCCTCTACTGCTTCCACAAAAAAAAGCTTTGCACTGTGCTTAGGCACTTGTCACTACAATAAACCAAGTGCCAGATCAGCTGAAATGATTGGTTACATCAAATTCAGAATCTGCTTCACAGAATCAGTCCAGGCAAGGTGATAGCCCACCATTGACAACTGAGCAGAGTTTACTGGGGCATTGCTTAGTAAACTGCACTACCTGCCCAAGTTGGGGAGCTTTAGAAACCTTTGGCAGGACATTAGTGCAATGCTTGCAGTTGATAACTGCTTTGCATGGGGGAATGTGCAGCTCATGTTGTGAGTAACAGTAAATAAGGCTCCCATATGTCTCTGCTGCTCCGTTGCACAAGAACAAGGCAAGTGTGTGTGTCTGTGTGTGTGTGTCTGTGCGTGGGTGTGTGTGCACGCGTGCGTGTTCTACTTGAAAGTCACTGTTTGGGAGAGAACGTGCATGGAGGAAATCAGTATAAATGTGAACAACCGGCAGGGGTTTCGGGAATCGACAAAGACTAAGAGACAGATGTGAGGACATGCTTGAGTATATTAAGACATTGCCAGTTCCAATAACAATGTAGAATAGTGTACGCTGGAATCTCGGATGGACTGGATGTTGGCGTGAGTTTGGATATAAACCGTGGAGTATCGATTCAGATTAACTTCTGCAGATTTGAAGCTGGAAGTGTCAGCATCCGATGATTAAAATCATAAAGACTGTATTTCATTGCTCAACGTTCAAATAGCAGATGGGATGAGCCAGTAAAGAATATTCTCGCGATATAACTAGTTAGAACTAGCAATGGTCAGACTATAGTGTCAGGAATCAGCTCATAGCCAAAGGGATCACTACAGCTGTAATTCACCTGTTTCAGGCACAGAGCTTTGCCAGGTATTGAATGAAGTCAGACAGATGTTTAGTTTGTAACCAGGAGAGAAGACAGTGATCTCCATGATCCCCGTATTGAAATAACAAGGACAGTGATTCCTTTGCTTCCTGGCTGAAGCTCAGTAAATCAAAATAGAGATGCTTCCAGAGGCAAAGAGGGAGTGAATGACTGAATATGTTCACTGATGCAGGTATAAAAATTTTGTGGAGTGAATATCTCGATTCAGAGTCTCAGCAAGAACAAAAGCAGTCGTAAGGACAGTAGACTAAATGTAAAAAGAAGCAGTAGTAGTGTTACACATCGTTCATGCAAATGATAACTGAGTAGTGACATTAGCAGGGAAACCAACTACAGCCAGGATAGGATACTGAACAAATACTGAATACTGTAAAGTTCATATTGGATCAACCATGATAGTGACCATCAATCATCATATATAGAAAATTGTCAAACTGAAGAAACTGATGTCAAATTGAATAAACTCCTGTCCATTGTTGTGATATTCCAGACTATTGTTCTAAGATTATGATCTCCCGTTCCCCTTTCTCTGGAGCTGCTGATCTCTGGTAGTGCTGTCAGCGATACTACTGCTCATACTATGGGATAGCACATTGAACTGAGCCCATTCATCATTAAAGATAGAACCTCTCCAGCGGGATAATTAGAGTTGATGGAGACTGACATTAATCACAGTCACTGAACAAACGGGTTCAGTTAAAACCTTCTTTGCCTCATTATTAATACAACAATTAAAGGAAACATTTATTCATCATGGATGTTGCAGATGAGGGTTGCTGAGGGACTGACTATAAATCTTCCAATTTGTTAATTCTCCCATCTTGTATGTGGGAGTACTGCCAGAACATTGCAGGGTTGTGTATATTCCATATTGTTCATAAAAGGAGACAGAGATAAAATAACAGACCAACTTCTTATAATGTCTATGAGGGAAATTTCTAGATACCATATCCTAGGGCAACAACGTTTATTGCCCATTGACTTTGTGTAAGGCTGCTCCTAATTTTAAGTGCCCCTTTATAAAACTCTTTCAAAACTTGAGATACCATTCAGAGCATTGAGACTGCTCCTCAGGAACAAAAGGGAGCAATTCTATCCACATGTACCCGTTACAGAGGTATAGGAAGAGGCCATTCAGCCCACTTCCGCTTATTATCACTTGAAGAGCTGCAAAGCTGGATTAGTGGCTTATTATTTCAAAGGGAATCATTCAAAACACAGAGATCTGTAACTGCAGCTGTCCATGTGTTACTGAGAGGTCACCTGGAGTACAATTTGTTGTTTGTGTTTTCATAACTGAGAAGGGCAGGATATCCAACAGACGAGTCTGTTACACAGGTACAAGAGGAGGCCATTCATCCTCTCAGATGTGTTACAGATCAACAGGTGGAGGCCATTCAGCCTCTCAGGTCTGTTACTGAGGGACATGAGGTGTCCTTTCAGCCTCTCAGACCTGTTACAGAGGGACATGAGGAAGCCATTCAGCTTCTTTTCCCTGTTACACAATATGTCTTATTTTTCAAAAAATATATGGAGAACAATAGACCTGACATAAGTTTTAAAGTTCGAAATAGATTGAGATATTGTTTGTATATTTTAGACAAGCACTTTGAGAAACTGATTGGGAAAGGTTTTTCGTAGGTGAAGGGACATTTGGAAAGCAGAAGGCTTTCAAGCATGTGATAATGATTGTCCAGCGACAGTATGTTAGTGTTGGTGAGAAGTGCAAAGCTGGTCGGTGCAGGGAATGCTGAATGGCGAGCGAAATTGAGGTTCGGTTCAAGAAAAAGGAGGAAGCATAAATAGGCATTGACAGTAGGGATTGAGTGACGTCATTGAGGGCCATAGGGTAATACTCGAGAGGGAAAGTGGAGGGCAAAATGGGAACATGATCTACTTTTGGCAAAAAGGATCTTGGAAAATCCAAACAGGTTCTGCAAGTATGTCCGTGATAAAAATGAAATGAGGGAGAGAGCCGGGCCTCTGAAAGTACAGCAAGGCTGCGTTTGTGGAACCACAGGAGATGGGGGAGTTATGAACGACTATTTTGTGTCAGTATTTACTTTGCAGAAGGACATGAAATAAAAGGGAAATAAATAGGGATATATTGAAAAGTGTTCAAATAACAGTCGTGGACGTGCTGGATGTCTCTAAAACTCATAAGGGCGGCTCACTCCCTCGGACCTGATCTTCTGTACCCCAGTACTGTATTAGAGGGTAATTGTTTATTATTGAGCCCTTTGCTGAGCAATATGTGTCATGAATAGCCTTGGGCAAGATGCCAGAAAACTACACGGTGGTGAGTTATTTGGTAGTGAAAAGCCATGGAACAGCAGACCAGTCAGCCTGATTGCCATGGTAGGTACGTTGTTGGAGGGGTTCGTTAGGATCAGGTTTTATATGTATTTACAGTGCCAAGGACTGATTAGAGAAAGTGAAAACGACTCTCAGGAAAATGATTGAGTTTTTTGAAAAAATCAAAAAGAATTTTGTGCAAACACAGCAATGAAGGTTGCTTATATGGCCTCCAGTAATGCGTTCGACTGGTTACACATGGTAAACAGGTTAAGAAGTTTAGATTACATGGAATCCAGGGAGGGCTGGAGGCATTTGGCTCAAAGGTAAGGGACGGGGGTGGATGTGGGGGTGGGGTTTGGCAGGGTGCATGGTGATAGAGTGTTGCTTTTTTGGAATGCAGGCTTTTCATTAAAATTGTGCATCAAGAATCGGTGTTACGATCATTGGATTATGTCATATATATCAACAAGTTGGATTTGAATATTAGTAGGAATAGATAGAAAGTTTGCAATGACAACAAAAGTAGCCCAGTGTTATGGTCAAACTTCTTGATGATCCTGTATTTTAACCTTTTGTGTTTAATTCAGAACAACACGCAGAACTTTCTGTGCTGTTTTATTTTTTTAGAATTTCTCTCCACTTGAACAATGGTTTATGTTTTGAGTATTCTGCTCGAATGCATGACCTGACATATCCTTACAATGAGCACCATCTATCTATTTCACCATTCAAATTTCTTATATTTTTATCACACCATGCAATCCAACCCATTTACGTCATCATCGCTAAATATTGATAGATTGCATTCTAACCCCGTCACCAAACCATTAATATAGAGAGTGACGAGTCCAAGGGCAAATATTTGTTGTACACCACCAGTTATATCTTCTGTCCTCATAGAGATATATTAAACAAGACTGACCCTTTTGTGTTTTAACAAATCACTAACCTCTGGAAAAAAAAGGTCATAACTTGTGCAAGACATGTTTTATATGATAGCTTACCAAAGGTTTATCTAATCTAAATACACGGTCGAACGGTTAACTTTTAATAACCTTGCTTGTTACATCCTCAAACAACACAACAAATTTGTCACACACAATTTCCTTTTTCAATAACGATTTTGATTTGTTTGATGCCATTGAGGTTTTGTAAGTCCCCTGTTATTTTTTCTTCCCGTTAATAATCTCAAACATTTCCTAACAATAGATGAAATGCGACCTAACCTATAGCTTCCTGCTTACTGTCACCTTCTATTCGACCTTGAAGCCATTTATCATAGAAACTGTGAATCTACTGGAATCCTGCTGAGAGCTTGGAGATGTTTAAAAAAATGCCAGAAATATCTCTGTTGCAATTTATTTCAAAATGCAATTAACACAACACCAGCTCATGGTGGATAGTTTGTATGTAGTTTCATTCTTTTGTTAAAGACTTTACTCTGAAGGTAAGACTTGTTGCAAGACCTTTCCTGTCGATAAGACATGCGAAACCTCCGGGATAAACTCTATCTACCCAGTGTGATAACCAATGTAAAATGCTGGTTGACATCATCTGCTTTTTCTCACGTTTCTTGACTGGAAATCTCCAGTTTCACCTTCCAAATGTCCCAAAAATACTTTTGCTGCTCTCTTCTGTTTTATTTATTTACACATCGCACTTCATGCTATTTCTCGTTGTTTACAGGCAATTTATTTTCCAAACAGTTTTCTCCAACTTTTTCTGTTTCAAATCGAAAAAATGCTGCATCGTTAAAACAAATTGCAGTTATCTTGCCTAACAGCAGTGTTCATCATTTGGTGTGTTTTTTTTTCTATTGTGCACTTACGTTGACTACTTTTCTTAATCATGAAAGGGTCATCGTCTTACAGATTCCTTTTCGATCAATATGAAACCTACTTTCAGTTAGCTGCCTTTGTTCATGAAATAAGCTTCCCCTTCGTCCTATTTCCCAGCTCATTGTCGATCAATAAGTAAGTAAAAGTGACTGAGCTGCGGATTAGACACTTATCTTTTCTCAAATCGTCAAAGGGTGTGTTCCGGAAGGGTGAGGATGGGTGGGAGCTTCCTCATCTGGTTAAACACATGATCACCTTGACCGTGACAACACTCACTTTCAAAGGATAGCCAGCAAACAAGTTTCAAAGACAAAAGTCACATTTGCACTAAGTGTGATAGACACGGAAGTAAATAACAGTACAAGCAACACTACGGCACTACTGAATTAACAGAGGATGCATTCATGTTTAGGGAGGGTAACAGAGGGAAACACATTTGCTTCAAACATCGCATTAGGCAGCGCTGAAAGGGAGGAGGGCTGGGGAACACATTCATAAGGATTTTGAGGAATAGACTAAATTGAAACGTGATGCCAAAGACAAAACCTCATAAGAATGATCACATGAGAATAGGTGTTAGTGCAGCAGAATTCAGTGCAGGTTAATAAACATCGCAGTGATGGTCGAATGGGGGAGGATAGATCACCGAGTATATGGAAAGTGGGTGAATGGGACAGGGTAGGTCCGTGTGTACAGGGATGATGGACGACTTGGACAGTGTCAGTCAGTGTGTACAGTGGAGATTGGTGAATGGGACAGTATAGGAAAGGGGTGATGGGTGCATGGGACAGTGTAGGACAGTGTGCTCAGGGATGATCGGTGAATGGGACAGTTTAGATCACAATGTACAGGGGTGCTGGGTGAATGAGACAGTGTAGCTCAGTGAGCAGAGAGGTGTCTGGGCAACACGAGTGTGTAGGTCATTTCGGGCAGTGATGATGCGTGAACGGGACAGTGTAGATCAGTGAGGACAGGTTTGATATGTGAATGGGACAGTGTGGGTCAGTGAGGACAGGTTTGATATGTGAATGGGACAGTGTGGGTCAGTGAGGACAGGTTTGATATGTGAATGGGACAGTGTGGGTCAGTGAGGACAGGTTTGATATGTGAATGGGACAGTGTGGGTCAGTGAGGACAGGTTTGATATGTGAATGGGACAGTGTGGGTCAGTGAGTACAGGGTGAATGGTGAATGGGACAGAATAGATCAGTGAGTACAGAGGTGAAGGGTGAATGAGAGAAGGTAGGTCACTGAGTACAGGGTGAAAGGTGAATTGGACATGTAGGTTTACGAATACGGGGTGATGGACGAGCAGTTCTTTGCATATCAATACTTACAGGGGTGATGGGTGAACGGGACAGTATAGGTCAGTGTGTACACGGGTTACGTGTGTTCACCACAGTGTAGGTACGTGACCACAGGGCTGTTGGGTGATGGGTACAGTGTAGGTCAATGAGTTCAGGTGTAATGGATGAATGGCACAGTGTAGATCAGTGTCTACGTGGGTGTTGGGTGAATGTAAAGGTGTAGGTGAGTTAGTTCAGGGATTTTGGCTGAACGAGACAGTGCAGATCGTACGTCCAGGGGTGATGGGTGAACGGAACTGTGTAGGCATGTAACTACAAGGGTGATGCGTGAATTGGACAGTGTAGTCAGTGACGGGAGGGGTGATGAGCGAATGGGACAGGCTCGGTACGTGGGCAATCGGATGATGGGTGAATAGAAGAGTGTAAGTCAGTGAATGCAGATGTCATGGGTGAATGGGGTGGTGTAGGTAACTGATTATTAGGTTGATGTGTGAATGGGACAGTGTATTTCATTGATTACAAAGAATGATGGGTGATTGGGACAGTTTAGGCCAGTAAGTACATGATTGTTGGGTGAGTGGGGCAGTGTAATTCAGTGAGCACGGGGTTATGAGTGAACAGGACACTATAGGTCAGTGAGTACAGGGATCATGGGTAAATGGAACAGTGTAGGTCAGTGATACCGGGAGTGATGTGTGAAACAGACATTATCGGTTGGTGAATACAGGGGGATGGGTTTACAGGACAGTGTGTGTCAGTGATTACCGGGAGTGTTGGGCGATTGGAACAGTTTAGGTCAGTGAGCCCAGGGATGATGTGTTATTGGGGCAGTGAAATTCATTGAGTACATTGTGTCGAGTAATGAGTGAATGGGACAGCGTAGGTAAGTGAGCACAGGGTTGATGGGTGAATGGAAGAGTGTAGCAACGTGAATATCTGGCGTTTTGTGTGAATGGGATTGCGTAGGTTAGTGAGTGTAGAGGTGATGGCTGAATGGGACAGTGTAGGTCAGTGAGTACAGGTTTCCAGCATCTGCAGTCATTGTTGTTATCTTAGTGAGTACAGGGGTCATGAGTGAATGTGATAGTGTCGATCAGTGAGTGTAGGAGTGATGGGTGAACGTGACAACGTAGGTCAGTGCACACGGGGTGATGTGTGAATGGGACAGTGTATTTCAGTGAGTAGAGGGGTGTTGGGTAAATGGGACAGGGCCGGCCAGGGATTACAGCGGTGATGTGTGAACGGGGTTATGAAGCTCATTGAGTACAGAGATCTTGGTTGAACAGGGCATTGCACGCCATTGAGTAGAGGGGTAATAGGTGAACGGGATAGCCTAGGTCAGTGAGCACACAGATGATACGTGAATGGGAGAGTGTACGTTAATGAGTACAGTAGTGATGGGTAAAAGGGAAGTTTATGTCATTGATTACCGGGAGTGATGGGTGATTTGGACAGTTTAGGTCAGTGAGTGCATGGAAGATGCGCGAATGGGGCAGTGTATGTCAGTGAGTACAGGGATGATGGGTGTTCTGGACTGTGTAGGTAAGTGAGCACGGTGTGATGGGTGACTGGGACAGTGTCAGTTAGTGAGGAGAGTGGTGATGAATGAATGGTACAGTGTAGGTAGGTGAGTATCGGAATAATGGGTGAGCGGGATAATCTTGGTCAGTGGC
Source organism: Chiloscyllium punctatum (assembly GCF_047496795.1). NCBI lineage: Eukaryota > Metazoa > Chordata > Chondrichthyes > Orectolobiformes > Hemiscylliidae > Chiloscyllium > Chiloscyllium punctatum. The sequence continues at coordinate 51,466,586 of NC_092789.1, read as the reverse complement.
ACGGGGTGATTCGTGAATGGGAGAGTGGAAGTCAGTGAATGCCGATGTGATGTGTGAATGGGATTGTGTAGGTAAGTGATTATCAGGGGTGGTGTGTGAATGAGACAGCGTAGGTACATGAGTACAGTAATGGTGGGTGAACAGGACAGTGTAGTTCTGTGAGTCGAGGAGCGGTGGGTGAACCGGACAGTGTTGCACAGTGAGCGCAGTATTGATGGGTGAATGGGACAGTGTAGGTCAGTAAATACAGGGTGATAAGTAAATGGGACAGTTCAGGTAAGTGAGTGCAGGTCTGATGGGTTATTGGGACGGTGTTGGTCAGTGAGTAGAATGGTGATGAATGAATGGGACAATGTAGGTAGGTGAGCATTGGGGTAATGGGTGAGCAGATAGCCTAAGTCAGTGTGTACAGGGGTGATGCGTGAATGGGAGAGTGTAGGTTATTGAGTACAGGGGTGATGGGTGAACAGACTAGTGTAGGTCAGTGATTACCGGGATTGATGGGTGATTCGGGCAATTTAGATTTGCGAGTATATGGATAATGGGTAAATGGGGTAGTTTTGGTCAGTAAGCACAGGTGTGATGTTTATACGCGAGAGTGTTGGTAAGTGAGCACGGTGTAATTGATGTTTGTGACAGAATCGGTCAATGAGAAGAGTGGTGATGAGTGAATGGGACAGTGTAGGTACGTGTGCACCGAAATGATGGGTGGACACAAGAGTGTGAGTCAGTGGATACAGATGTGGTGGGTGAATGGGACTTTGCAAGTAAGTGATTATCAGGGTAATGCGTCAGTGTGACAGTGTAGGAACGTGAGTCCAGTGATGATAGGTGAACAGGACAGTGTCGTACTGTGAGTATAGGAGCGGTGGGTAAACGGGGCAGTGTTGCTCAGTCAGTGCAGGTGTGATGGGTGAATGGGACAGGGTACGTAATTCAGTACATGGGTAACGGGTGAACAGAACAGTGTAAGTCTATTAGGACAAACGTGATGGGTAAACTAGACAATGTAGGTCAGTGTGTACAGGGGTGATGGGTGAACCGGACAGTGTAGGTCAATCTGTACGGGGAGAAAGTTGAGTGGTAATCGGTCTGAATTGTAAGATAGGCAATAGAGTTGAGGATGAGCTGAAGGATATGGACAGTACAACTAGGATGTCACTAAGATTAGTATTGAACAGGTCTAGTCTCGATCTACCACAGATAATGACAATGATTTTGTTTTCAGCAGAGGGTCTGACGCACAGGCAGAAATGGAGGAACGTTTGTGAGAAGATTTGTAACTTGGGTGCTCGTTGTTGTGGTTCTGTTCGCCGAGCCGGGAATTTGTCTTGCAGACGTTTCCTGTACAAAATCCCATGCAAGGACTGCACAAAACACGACATAGGACAAACAGGAAGACAGCTAACGATCCGCATTCATGAACACCAACTAGCCACGAAACGACACGACCAGCTATCCTTAGTAGCCACACATGCAGATGACAAGCAACATGAATTCGACAGGGACAACACTACTATGAAAGGACAAGCCAAACAGAGAATAGCCAGGGAATTCCGAGAGGCTAGGCACTCATCCACAGATTCAATCAATAAGCGAATTGACCTGGACCCAATTTACCGACCACGGCAATGGACAGCTGGAACTGACAACCAGAAGCGGCAGATTCAAATCACTGCAAATGCCGGAGGAAATATCACAGAAGCGCTTCACAGGAGGCTCCCAAGCACTGAGGATGTCACCTAGACAGGGGACGAAACGTCTGGTACACAAATTCCCGGGTCGGCGAACAGAACCACAACAACAGAAATGGAGGATTTAATTGACGTGGAAGTAGGTTAATGTCTTATTGATAGAATTGAAAAGTGGCAAGAAACACAGTTCAGTGTGAAGTAGAATGCTGAGGTTGTTCACCAAATGGTTCAGACTTAGTTATTGGCTATGACAGGAGTAAAGTCAGTATGTGTGGGAGATAGTGTGGAGAGATTAACGATTTTGGCTCCTCCGGTTTAATTGCACATTCAGAACTTATTAGTGCAGGAATTATCATGGAGCAGGCGGCAGAAACAGAAATGAATTTAGGGGAACAGGAAACAACACTTATTCCATCGTTGGTGTGATGGTTAGGATAAGTGTTTCACCAATTGAACAATGCTATAATTTCCAACCAATGCATCAACAACACATGGCACAGTTTGCGTAATATGCCGAGCACAGCTCCCCCATTGTCTTCCTGGTTTGGAGATTTAAAATTGCAGTAAGAATGCCATACTACAGTTTTACAAGGCATTCGTGAGATTGCATCCTGAATCCCATGTGCAGATTTGGACAGTAGCTTTTTTTGTGTTTCTGTAAACATGTTGGCGATTGGCTAGAGGGAGAAAAATTGTCAAGCTGGCCTTGTGTCCATGGGTGTTCTGATGATTGAGGAGTGACTTTATAATTTCCTGTAAAATCTTCACAATGTGTGTGCGATAATGATCAATTAGCTCATTGATGAGTTTTCAGCCAATATGATTGGTCAGTGCTTAGCACTGCTGCCTCACAGCGCCAGGCACTCGGGTTCAATCAATCCTAATCATATTGAATATCAGAATGGAGAGGCCAAATGGCCACTTCAGATCGTAGTCCCTGTGGAACTCCCTGTACAATTACTTTCTGGATAATCTCCTTTTCATCAATATTAACTTCATCTAATTATTTGCAAGTACGTCTTGTGGAATCTATAATGTGTTCTGTGGAAAGTCAGCAATGTTCCTAAGGCAGCATCTTCTAAAACTACAAACACATCCATCCGAAATGTAGAGTGCAGTAGACACATCAGAACACCATCACTTACGAGGTCTCCTCCAAGCCACTTGCCATCCTGACTTGGAAATATATCAACATGTCATTGTTCGTTCAGGGTTTCTCCAAATCCTGTAACACCTCTCCACCCACCCCCACCCCCACTCACAACCGCCCCACTGAATGGTATTACGTGTCAATCTACACCAGCTAGACTGCAGCAGACCAACAAATAGCCGACTGCCATTTTTTCCCGGCAACTTTGGATAGAAAATATACCCGGGCCCAGCCAATAACACACACAATCCGTAGACATGTTCAACTTAATACAAGTTACTCAGTTCACTGGTACTGCTCGGTGATTTTCTCTCCTCCATCCATAATGCCAGAAACAATGTGTGCTCCTACCCTGGAACAGGTAACCTGCATGACCTAATGGATACATCGATGGATAGCATCCTGGGAGGTGATGGAAATCAAACCCATGTCTGCCTGGGAAGTTCCACATCATAGAAATTTAATACAACTGTGACGGTAAAGGCCACAGGAAACACTGCCCTCAACTTGGTCTGACACTGAATATTTAGCTGGAAGTGGTGACCCAGCTCTGACGCCACCACCTCTTTGAACCAGGCTTGACTTACTCTGCTTTTCCAATTTGATGGGAAACGTTTCCTGCAACAGTCAGGATTTATCAGGTGATCACAAACTGCCTCATGTCCTCAACTACCCCACCATCTTCCTCCTATTTCTTTTCCGAGCGTTTCCTCTCTGCAGGCTTTGCTTAGATTTCACAGACTTTGTGGCTCCTCGTTGAATCTATGCCAAAGCTCAAACACAACCGCGACGAAAGCATGCACCACACCGACACAACATTTCTGATGGTATAATTGCATTACGTTTCAAAAATACAGAGGATGCCCATTTGCTACTTAACAAACCAATCGCCTTTCCTTAATTTTGTACCTTTATGTTCATTTGCCTTTCTTAAGAAAACTTGCAGATTTGAAAATTGGACATTTCCTCTTTCCATGGAAGTCTTTGACAGTGTAGCTCGTACTGAAGTACAGCTTCTCTAACACAGGTGGTGCCTGTTGAGGTAAACACCACACTCAGACAAAGAAACAGAGGGAAAGGAATTCACTTGAACAGGGTAATGCACGTGTACGGAAATGGAAACAATTTTCTGGACAAAATGTTAAGGCCGAGGAAAAGGACTCATCTTTCTTTTCAGTAATCGTTTAAGACATTTGGGCAATATTGGAAAGAACAGCTGTCCTTGTCAGTCCTGTAATTCCCTGAGTTGGGAGGCTTGCTCATTCATTGTGGAGGACAAGACTGTGGTGATGGAAATGCACAGTCGGTCAGGCAGCATCAGAGAGGCAGCAGAATCGACGTTTACAGCATAAGCACTTTGTTGGGGTGTCCTCGGATTCTGCCTGACCGGCTGTGCTTTTCCAAAACCAAACTCTTTGACTCTCAACTCAAGCATCTGCAGTCTTCACCTTCTCCTAATCCAGAGGACACGTCAAAGCTAATGACATTTTTGCTTTCCGAAGTCGATATCACTACAATCCCGTGGTGTCCCAAGAAATGGACGTCTGTTGGCAGAACAGCAGGGAAAGCTCCCTGTTGAATTTTTACTAGTAGAACCGGAGAGGGAAAAGTACTGGAATACTTTTGCATAGGAAATATGTACAGATAAGTCAGCAGCTGAAGTGAGACTGAGATGGAAACAAGGGATATTGTGCAGTTAATGATGTACAGTGTTATTTCTGGGGTAAACATGGAGACAGAAGTCAATTCAGGGCAAGGTTACTCATGGAGGCTGTGAACAGTTTGCTTCCTCCTTTGGTTTCAGGTTTAAAAATGTTTGATAAGAAATACAGTTTATAAATGGAAATGATTACAGTTGCGTCAATCTTTTCTGTCCTATTTTAAATAAATAGGACAGTAATTCAAAGCAACAAGTTAAGTAGAGTTCATGGTCGGATAGAGAGACTCACCAGGAACACCAATGATAGCGAGGATAGGAAAGTATCCAGCTTGGATCAGCCAAAATACAGCCCAGAGCCGACGGGATAATGGCATTCCATCACGAGAAAGCCAGAGAAGACCCAAAGGTAAACTCCTGTACATTGTTGGAACATTCCAGTCTATTGATCTCAGATTCTGGTCCATTGTGCTAACGTACCAGTCTGAAATGTTAAGATTCTGATCTCTTGTCTCCCTTGCTCTGCAGCTGCTGATACCTGTTCGTTTCGGAGGTGATGCACAAGTTCATACTATGGGGTAACACATCGAGTGCAGTCCCTTATTAATAAGAGTGATAAATCCTCTAGCGACACGTTTTGAATCCTGGAGAGGAATATTAATTACAGTCACTGGGCAAACAGCTCCATTTAACTCCTTTCAATTTAAAACATGTTCTCTCACAATAAACCTAATATTTAGCCAATCTGGGGAGAAGGCATTGCGGACGATGTGGGAAACATTTGTGGAAATAGGAGAGGGAATGACCAGGGTCATTCTATCCTCAGAGGACACGATCGATTCAGCAGATGATTGAAGAGTTGTAAATCTTATAGAAAATAAAATGATATGAACACTGGAAAAATACCCATTGTTTTCATAATCATCAAATCATTTTGGAAATTTTAAGAGTACAAGATCTGGAGAAAAGAGTTGCTGTTCAGAAAACATGCATTCAATAAACGTTTCAAACCCAGTCGACTTGGAGGCTGTCAAATTACCTCCTCTCTAGACAAAATAAAAACAAGGGCAACTTGTAAACTTGTAAAAAAAGAACATTGTGACATAGTATAGCTTGTTATCTGCAGGGGTCCTTGTATTGTGGAGACGTTGCAATGCTTTGGTTGAGAATATATGTTAAGATAGACATTTTATATTTCTGATAGAGGTAAATACCCCGAAGAGCTCCGACGATTTTCTGGTGCTGCATTGGCTTCTCTTATGCGTTGTCAAAATTAGTTTATTAACCACTTTAGAACTGATTCAGTTTTGCCTTGGTTTCTTACTTCCCTCTACACATTTTGGTATTCACTCTTGTGCAGTTTAATTTTACACAGCTCAAAGCCTCAAAAGCCGCTTTTGAGAGTGAATGATATATTTAATGTACCTGACCTGTCAAATTATTTGCATCAGGCAATGCCTTCAGTATTTGCACGAGACTTGCGTCCCAAATGGCAGAAAGAATACCTCCAAAACATTTTTTTCTCAAATTTCAGAGAGTTGCTGGTAGGTCCCTCATACACTGAGAATCAAGAGACAGGGTAAGGTTTTAACAGTTTATGGTCCCTCCAACTTAGAGGCTCAAAAGGAAAGGGTTTTCGGCCTGTAGTTGGGAGACTGTGCTCACAGGACACAGGGCACGATCAGCCATGCTGGTCCATTATCCTGAGTAATGTACAATAATAATAGACCTCACGGACGGACGTTTGTCGTTGAAGGTCCTGTTTATCCCGAAGTTGTCATAAAAGTGCACATTGAGTGCACCGATCTTCGTAATTTATCGGTCAGTTGGACCGAGTTCGTCAATGAGTGCAGACCAGATGTCTGCACTTGCGAAAAATTATTGAATAAGTTGTAGCTGTAAGCCATCGATATATAACTTTAAAAATGAAAGCACTAACTCGCAGATAAACGTTGCACTCCACAGATGCAGACAGGATAGAAGTATTGAAATGAGGATTGGAAGTATAGACTGAGAAACTAATTATTTTTTTCTCTCTTTACAGGCAATACTAGCAAGATCGTTTTCTTGCTTATGCCATGATTTCTCGAGCTTTTTCTACAGGTTCTTTCAATTATTCTCAGAAGGTACAGCATGGATGGTTAAAATTGAGAAATCTCTTTTTAAGTAAAATAGTTATTTACGTAAATCAAGGGAAAAGGGATAACTAAAGAGAGAAAAAGGTTCCTCAAGGACCAAGGTAGTTATATACGTGTGGAAAGGCAGAAGATGGGCGAGGTCATCAATTAATACTTTTTCTCTATGTTTAGCGTACAGAAAAGCATGAAAACATGGGATCTTGTGGAAGTTGCTGGTCATTTGTTGGGGCCGTCCATATCACTCTCAAGGAGCTGTTCGATATATTAAAATGCTTGAAGGTGGCTAAATTTCATTTTCCTGCCCAGATAAAACTACAAAAACTGCAAGTGACGAGAGAAGAAATTACTGGAGGCCTGGCTGATATTTTTGCATCAATGTTAGCAATGGCCCCGTTCCCGGATGATTGGAGCGTGACGAATATTGTCCAATTACTCAAGAAGGACGGCGAAGGAAAATTGGGAACTGTGATTGAATAATGTGTAAATTTTTGGTAGGGAAGTTGCAGGAGAGAATTCCGAGAGTAAAGGTTATTCTTTCCTTTGCAAAGGCAGGGTTTCATTCGGAACAATCAGAATGACTTCTTGCGTGGGAGAACATGTCTGAAAAGTTTGTTCAAGTTTTTTGGTGAAGTGACCAGCATGGTTGACGAAGGAAGGGCGTTGGAAATGTCAGGAATGGATCTCAAAAATGCCTTTGATAAGGTTCAAAATGGTAGGCTCATCTAGATGGTTAGTTCGCATGGAATACAGGGAGTTCTAGCAAATTTATTACACAAATGGTTTGATGGGAGCAACTCCCAATGTTCTTCCAAAGTTTAATCTGTCTTCAATCGCCAATACCTTCTGAATCATTCGTTATTCCTTTTCGCCAGACGCACAATTTCACATCTTATCCATGGTTCCACATCCTTGCAATTTCTATTCCTCATTTTGACGGGAACATGCTTCCTCTGCAATTTTATCAACCTCTCTTTGAAAGCCTCCCTCACATCAAACAGTGAATTTAACTTTAAACAGCTGCTCACAATCTGCATTCCAGAACTCCTGCCGGATTTTGACACAGTTGTCCTTCCTAATTGTGCACTCTTCTTTTGGGACCACTGTCGTGTTTGTCCACGAGTATTCAAAAAATTATTGAATTGTGATCACTATTCCCAAAATAACCCTCAACTGAACGTTCAACAATCTGGCTAATCTATTCTACAAAACCTGTTCCAGTTTGGCTCCTTCCCGAGTTGGACTATTTACACACTGCTTTAGAAAACACTCATCGATGCTTCTCTCATATTCTGCTCCATCTGGACCTTTGACTTTAAGTGGATGCCTGTCATTGTTGAGAAAATTAAAATCTCCTGTCACCACCACCTTGCTGTCCCTAAGTCTTTCATAACCTGTTTCCATGTTTTTACCTCGAACTCATGTTCGCCATTGGGAGGCCTGTCACACACGCCCAACATTGTTACTGCACTCTTCCTATTTCTGAGCTCTGCCCATTGCTTCACTGCTCGAGTCCTCCATAGTACCCTACTTCAGCATAGCTGTGATATTCTCTCTGACCAGTAATACAACTCCTCCTTCCCTTTTACATCGCTCTCTATCCAGACTGAGCATCGATTTCTTGGATACTTAGTTGCCAATCATGCTCCCAAGTCTCAGTAATAGACAACAGACAAGAGGTGTAGCAGTAAGCCATTCGGTGCTTCGAGCCAGCACCACCAATCATAATGATCATGGCTGAACATCCACAATCAGTATGCTGTTCCAGATTTATCTGCATAACCCTTGATTCCATTATCTTTAAGAGCTCTATCCTTCTCTATCGTGAAAGTATGCAGAGACTTGGCGTCCACTGAATCCTGGGGCAGAGCCTTCTATATATTCACCACAGGGAGAAAGTGAGGATTGCAGATGCTGGAGATCAGAGCTGAAAATGTGTTGCTGGAAAAGTGCAGCAGGTCGCTGCCTGAACTGCTGCGCTTTTCTAGCACCACTCTAATCCTGCAGAGCTGCAGAATCACCTCTTTGTTCCTATACTCAATTCATCTTGTTTTGAAAGCCAGCATGCCAGTAGCTTTCTTCATTGCCTGCTGTACCTGCATTCTTGCTGCCATTGACTAATGTACAAAAATACCGAGATCTCGTTGTACTTCCCCTCTTCCTAACTTGAATTCATTTAAATCGTAATCTGCCTTCCTGTTCTTGCCACCAAAGTGGTTAACCTCACATTTATCCACATTAAACTGCATCGGCCATGCATCCGTACACTCACCTCGCCTGTCCAAGTCACCCTGTATTCTCGTATTATCCTCCTCACATTTCACCGTGCCAATCAGCATGGTGTCATCAGCAAATCTGATAATATTACTTGAATTATCTTCATCAATATCATTGATGTATATTGTGAACAGCTGCGTTCCCGTATCCTTACCTGTGGTACATGACTGTTCAGTACCTGCCATTCCGAAAGGGACCTGTTTATCACTACACTTTTCTCCCTATCAGCCAGCCAATTTTCAATGCAAGTCAGTATTTTGCCCCAATACCACGTGCCCTAATTTTGCTCACTAATCTCCTATGTGGGATTTTTATCAAAGGTTTTCTGAAAGTCCTGGTACACTCCATCTACTGGTTCTCCCTTGTCCATCTTCATTTTTACAGTGCAACACTTTCCAGATGTCAAAAAATTCCAGATGATTTGTCAAACGCGATTTCCTCTTCCAAAATCCATGCAGACACTGACCTGTTCTGTTACTGCTTTCCAAATGAGTCGTAATTTCATCTTTTATAATTGGCTCCAGCATTTTTAACACCACTGACGACAGGCTAACCGGTCTATAATTACCAGTTTTCTCTCTCCTCCTTTCTTAAAAGTTGGGACTACATTACCCACCCTACAATCCGCAGGAACTGATCCTGAAACTACAGAACATGGAAAAATGATTACCAATGCGTCCACGATTTCTGGAGCCACCTCCTTAAGTACCGTGGGATGCATACCATCATGTCCCGATTAATTTACCAACCTTCAGACCTAACAGTCTATCCAACACTATTTCCTGCTGAATAACTTCCCTTCAGTTCATCCATTACCCGAGGTCCATTAGCCACTATTACATCTGGGAGATTGCTTGTGTATTCCCCAATGAATACAGATCCAAAGTACCTATTCAACTCATCTGTATTCGCAATAGCATTACACTCCCTGTTACTAATTCCAGCCCTGCGTTCATTAATCTTACCTACTGCACATCTGGCGTTACAATAAATGCACCTCGCACAACGAGTCACTTTATATTCATAATCCATTTCTTGACTAACCTTCTTCTTAGTCCCAGGTGTCCACCATTCCAATTTTTAATAGTCCCAACTCCCCCAGAACTGATCCAAAAGTCCCAAAAGTATAAACACCTCCCTCCTGCACCATATCTCAAGCCACGCATTCATCCTGCATTTTCTTTTTCATTTCTACTCTGACGAAAGTGTTGCACTGTTAACAATCTTGAGATTACTACCTCTGTGGTCATATGTTTTCAACTTAGCTCCTACCTCCATAAGTTCTGCTTTTGAATGGTCTGCAGCATATCTGATACATTCTTGGTTGTGTCTGGGAGGCAACATACCATTCGGGAGTCTCCTTTCGACTACAAAATCATCTACCCCTGCCCCAAAAAATGTCCGTTCTCTCATGGTCCCAGAGGGCAATTTGACTGCTCCCACTCAGCACGGCGTTCTGTTGGGCAACATCCCTTTTTCCAGTGTATCATTGCTGCCTTTATACACGACGACACTGATTGTTCACCACCCTCTTCAGAATGTTCTGCACTCGATCTGAGACATCCCTAAGTCGTGCACCTGTGAGGCAACACGCAATTCAGCAGTTTCGTGTCCGATCACCACCTACTTACCCACCCCCTTACAGTCCAGTTCTCTCTGACGATCGCACTTCAACTCTTTATTTTCACTCGTGTACACAGCAGAGCTAGCCACGGTGCTATGAACGTGGCTAATGCTGCCTTCCCCGAGTAAGGTATGTCTCCAAACAGTATCCAAAACGCTGTATCAATTTTGGAGGGAGATGACCACATGGGACACTTGCACTACCTCCCTTCTTTTTTTTTGTGCTGTTTTGTCACCCATTCATTATCTCCCTCAGCTGAGTAATCCTCAGAATACTACCTCTGAGCTCTTCCCTATTAACATAGCTCCATACTCTCTAAATGCTGCTGGTAGGATTTCAAACCATTTTTTCCCTTTATCATCGGTGTTTATGTGCCCAACGACAACTTGTTGCTCACTCGTACCATTTCGAATGGTCTCCGTCCGATCTGATACATTCCTGGGTGTGTCTGGGAGGCAACGTACCATTCGGGAGTCTTGTTTTCGACTTCAAAATCGTCGATCAATCCCCCCCAAAAATCTGTTCACTCACGTTCCCAGAGGGCATTTTGACTGATCCCATACAGCACGTCGGTCTCACCACAATAGCCACTGCTGCAAATGAGGGCCACTGACGCTTGAGTTGATCCCTATTTAGTTTGGAAGACTTTCCATCGCGGCAGCCCCCCGATCTTCTCTGTGTCCCACCTCTCCAGAAAAATGTGAGTTTTTAATTGGGAAAATGTGCCTTCCCATCAGCTCCTTGGTCCTCTCTCTCACTCTCTCTTTCTCTCTCTCTCTCTCTCTCTCTCTCTCTATCTATCCATCTATCCAACGATCTATCCATCTTTCTATCTCTCTCTCTCTGTCGCCTCCCAAAAATTGGTTACCGCCCCTGGCTAACGTGTAATCCTGTAAAGCTCCGTCTGACCCTTTCCTCCTCAACCTTAAGTAATCTTCTTCTTCCTCTGGACTAGATGTTTCACATTTCTTGTGATCCAATGTTATTTCATACTACCATCCCTTTCTTTCCTCACTTGGATAGCCACCCTGTCATTCACATTCAGTCGGTGCTTCCAAAACCTTCTCCTCATTTTAGTTATGCATTTGCCTGCGAACATCGGTTTCCAGTCTAGGCGCCCCAGTTATTACCTAATAGCATTGTAATTCTCACTCTCCAATTAATACCTGCTGATCCCATCTGCTCCTTTCTCTCCATGTGGAGAATAAAGGTCAGGTACTTGTATCACTATTAGCAAAGTGCTCTCCCACTGAGAGATCCGACAACTGGCCTGATTCGTTGCCAAGCAACAAAATAAATTTGGCATGACCTCTACTCCAACCGTATGACACATTGCATCAGGAACCCTTCCTGCATAAAACTAACAAGATTTCCATCCACGCTATTTTAATTGAGTAGATTCCGAAAATTATTAGGGACTTCAAAGTCACAAATTACAAAAACCATGTTACTTCAACACTTTTCAAATGTCTGTCTCACAATACGCTTCTCCCTGTATCTGTTGGCATTTGATGTCCGACGAAAAACTTCCAATAAATTGACTGCTCCTTTCCAATTTCTGATTTCCACCCATACTGATGCGACAGACAAAACCTCCTTGATGATCTCCCTTTCTGCAGCACTGATAATATCCATGGTTAGCTTTGCTACTCGTTCATTTCTTTTTAAATTCCCCCTTACCTATTTTGAACCATCTATACTCTGGAACACTCAAGACCCTTTTCAATCTCTGTGATATTCAAATCTCCGTAATGAACACAACATCATAGTTCCAAGTACGGATTCATGCTCTGAGTTCGTCGCCGTTGTTCCTCGTACTATTGCGTTAAAATAGATACAGTTCAACACATCACACTGGTTGCACCTTTCCTCTCTCAGTTGCCTATCCTTTCTCACAGACTCTCTGCACGCTGCATCTGGGTGTTCATTGCATACTCCACCGACTGATCCGCAGTTGAGTCTCCCATCAAACCCCTCACCGCCCCCCACCCACCCCTAGCAGCCGCCAATATAGTTTAAACCCTCCAGTAGAGCTCCAGCAAACTTCGGGCCCAAGATATTGATGCCCTCCAGTTCATGTGCAAACCGTCCTTCTTGGGAAAGTCCCATCTTCCCCGGAAGGTAGCCCAATGATTCCCATACCTGAGCACCCCCCTCACACGCACAAACACACACCAACCCTGCAGCCACGTTTTAATCTACTCGAGCTCTCTATTCCTAACCTGAGTACGAAGTGCCACCAGTACCAATTCTGAGATTACTACTGTGTTTGGTTTGCTTTCCAGCTTCCAACCAAATTTCCTGTGTTCGCTTTTTAGTTCTTCTCCCGTTTTCCTACTTATGTTATTGGCTACCGATGTGTACCACAACGTCTAGCTGCTCCACATCCCCCTTAATAATCCTGCAGGCACGAAAAGTGACATCTCTGACCCTGGCAGCAGGAAGGCAAAACCGTTCAGGAGTTTCAATCAAACCACAGAATTTCCTGCCTGTTCATCGCACGACTGAATCTCCTACAGTATGACTCTGCAATTCTCCCCTCTTCCGTTCTCAACCATAGAGCCAGGCTCAGTGCCAGAAACGTGGCTGCTGTGCCTTAATACTTCTGGATTGGTCACGCCCCCCTCCCGAGTATCCAAAACAGTATTCGTATTATTGAAGGGACAATCATGGGGTCCCCTGAAATATTTGCCTATTTCCTTTTCCTCTTGACGGTCAGTGAAACACATTTATCCTGTAACATAGGTGTGACGAACTCCCTGTAACTCAGCAATGTTTGATTTCACGTCTGTCACAGGGTTTGTGGAGTCCTGTCAAGTTTAGACCATGGCGAATGTTGAACATGTCCATTTTATTAGATACAACTGAGTCGTTATAACGTGTTAGGCAGTCTTGCACTGAATCACTAAAACTGTCTGGGGTGGGGGTGGGTGTGTGGGGTGATGGTGGCATTGGATGTTGAAGCTGCAGTTAGTGTGAGTGATTGAATCTTATGCGTGCAGCATGACTGTGAGGATATGTCATGGGTTTGTTTTTGGTTTTGTCATCTGTTCTAGGACAGTGTCACCCGCCATACATATATTAAGGTAGTGAGAGTGGCCGGGTTGTTTATCATAATTTCAACCAGATAACATGGTACCAGTCAGCTTTTCCTGTGGCTCATAGAACCATGTAGACCGAGTGGTTTGCCTTATTCACTGCAGAATATTTACTATTGACCTAATATTTATGGGAAAGAACGTAACAAGGTATATAGATCTGTAGCATTACTTGTTATCCTAAAGAGTTATTCGACCGGGCAAACATTGCTATCGAAGTACGTTTGCTTCCTTTCCTTCTTGTCCGTAACTTGACTGCTGCATTCAGCTGATTGGCCTTGACATTGTCAGTGCGATGCCGCACTGCGTTTTTTTTTGTAGATTACGGCAGAGAACGCAGTTTATGTGAGGTCGAGGCCCAATAGGTAGTCGATTCCATTCAGGGGTCGGCATGTCATCAGTGTATGGGAGGTGTGCCCTGGAGATCAGTTGATGCTATTGCGTACCATTCTGAGGACAAACGAACGTATTTCTTCCATCTTTTATGTTTCTTCCACACTGTCTTCCCAATCATCCCCGTTAGGTTGCGGTTTCCTCTTTCCATGGTCCCAATGAATTGTGTTTGGTGTACAATGTGGAATTTATGCTTGATTTGCGTGACTCAGCCAGTGAAATGGGTTCCCTGATCTAACTTGATACTGCGGGGTCGACCCCAACCTATTCTGTTTGGGCATGTATTTTTGCTTTAGCTGTATTTAACCTAACAAGAAAAGCATCAACATCTTTTGTGGAAGTACCTATGGTGACAAGGATGTAGGTATATACATTGGCAAAATGTTGCAGGGAACCTATATAGTCAAGTGAATCTATTGTCCAGGGCCTTTCCACTTTGCCAATTCTCCCTTTCGCTTGTACTTGTACGGATTGCTTTGGTCGGAATCCCGACAGTGTACTGCATCTCTATGTATATTAGGTCACCAACACAGTCATTTTAATTGCTCTGTAGTCACTTCTCTGCCCGGCATGGTATTGATAAACAATTTGGTTCCTGTCTTGAGTTGAGAGGAGATAGATTCCTGATTTTAGAAATAACCCATCCCGTAGTTGTCAGGAATCCTTCCAACTAACTTACGCACCTGAGTAAACTCTTGCAACAACTTGTTTTAAGGAATAATCGCGGTGTTGTGCTTGCCTAATGTCCTCTATGTTGGTCTGATTAAAAGTGACTGCATTGGCCTGATCACCTATGGGTGTCTTCCAGAATACTGCTATATGAGCCCTTATTTTGGCTAATTCATCTGCTCTGCGGTTAACTTATGGGGATGTCCTGTCGTTGCTTCTATCTTTGATTATGCAACATTTCCTTACACTGTGGGCTATAATATGTACTTTATAAGGGGGTTGATGGTCATGGTTTCCCATCAGCAGAAACAGAACCTCTAGATTGCCAAAGCGGTAAGATTTCAGTGAGGGTATTGGATAAATGCATGCTGTCCGAATGGTATGTGCGGGTGAAGGGAACTTATCAGGATGCTAATTACATAGACTATTGGATCATATCCAAAGAGGCATTGGCAACCATGTTGAAGGCAGGGTTTTCCTTAGCTGTACATTAATACAAGTGCTGGGTGACGTCGACTCCTCAAAATAAGGGTGTGAGGCGCCCCCGTGACTGGTGCACAACTCAATGAAAATGATCGAACTGAAGATGGCATTCAATTGACTCAAGTCAAACCCAAATTTGTGCAACATTAACACAACAAGGTTCTAGCCATCTTTTTTGATGATTGCAAACTTCCTGGTGGTGGGTGCCATTAGTCTGGATTCTGCGGCATGTAAAGAGCATAGTCACATTGCTCAAGTCTCAAATTAGTTTCCTAGCATGTTTTAGTCCTCCATTTTTCATCAAATTCAGCATAAACTTTATATTTTGAACATTCACCACACACCTGGAATTTCTGATGGAAACGAAGGAATGGAAGCTGTACTCAGAATGTAATTTGTGCAGATAGGTTCTGGGAGCTTTTGACGAGTCGGTTTGGAATTTGCTTTGCTCTGTATCTTATTTGTGTTCGACATAAATCGAGTATTTTGTTGCAGTTGTTATTGCAGTAGTTATCAGCATGGATACCCACACACCCAGATACTTAAACCTAGGATTTAAAAATCGTCCGAACTTTCAACCGAGAAGATGGCGAATTCTTATATACGAATGCAAGCATTCATGTTTTGAAAATCATTGATAGAAGTCAGGAGCGTGTGTCCTTGCAGAGGGAAAATGCGATTTCCACAAATGACCTGAGGGACATTTGGGCACCGCGGGAGTTGGAGTGCTTTTCTTCGACCTCAAATTCTATTTTGTTTTTGATCTGTACCGTCACCTTCACATTCCCTTCACCTAAGTATTGCTCCAACCGAGCTCTGCTGACACAAGTTCCATGGCCGCATGGCTCAATAACAGTAGTGAGTGAGGATTTTTTTTAAAAACACATTACCCAGAGATTAGAATCATTTCAGAGGACTTACCCCGAACTGGCTGCTCGCAACCAGTGTGCTGTGGGCAAAAGGCCAGGAAACTCTGGAAAAAAAACCTTGCACAGAGATGTGGGCACTGAATCCATTAGGATCCTGAAAATGG
This sequence comes from Chiloscyllium punctatum, assembly GCF_047496795.1. NCBI lineage: Eukaryota > Metazoa > Chordata > Chondrichthyes > Orectolobiformes > Hemiscylliidae > Chiloscyllium > Chiloscyllium punctatum. Next base: position 51,450,373 of record NC_092789.1, on the reverse strand, counting down.
ATAGAACAGTTTCAGCGTGAAGTAAAACAAAGTGGTCCATAAGCATATGGAGTTGAGGGCGTTTATCACGATTCAACTCCAGCTTTCACATTTTTCGATCAATTTGTTGCTGATCTAATAATAACGTCAAACGCACAGTTCCATCCAAATCAGCAAACCTTCACGATATAGGTGGAATGGGAGTGAAGTGTTTTGAGTTTTCGAATACCTATCTGGGGCATTTGGTAAAATTACCTTTGATGTGGAAAAGGGCTTCTCAAATTCAAGCATAACTGTTTGAGATAAAATTGATGAATGTTGTCCGGCTCACATGTCAGATCCAAAATTTCATAAGATCATAGATTTTCTGGCTATGGTGTCAACTACAAGTCCCACCTGCCCTGGTGCACTTTGACTCGAGAACGGAATAGTTGCAGTCGGTCTCCGAAATAAATGGAGTGCAAGAGCCATGTTGTGCTTATGTTACACTAATTTTAAGTGCCATATCACTGTCAAAACTTATGCGACCCTCACTCCTGCATAGTTATTTCACCTTTATTGTCATAAAACAGTCCCTGCTTTCTTTAGTGCCGAAGAATCGATCAATTTGTTTTAAGATTTTTATTTTGTCATGTGCAGTCAATTATAGACGTATGGGAATACAGTGAATATTGCATAACGTTGCCAAACATGGCACCATCTGATTTGATAAGATATCTCGGTTAAAGAGAAAGCTACGATGCAAAGTAGTTAGAGAAAAACAGGAAAAAAAGTAATGTATTTTTGACAGAATAATATAAAAATAAAATAACTGGAAATAGTATGCATAATTTTTATGGTATCGTCTATGATAACAAAGGAACAAGTTAAACGTTCGCCAGACTTTGATGAGTCCTCCGCTTCTCTCGCTCTGCTGTTTGTTGCCGCAGATACATTCACTGCTGCTGATGCTGTGGCTACCCTGAATACCGCCGCTGCCTCGGCAATATGCATAGGAATAATCGTCTTGCACGTGTGGCCGAAATACCAGCATAAACCGCAGAGAGACCTGGCGTGGAGCTACCAAGAGTCGTTGGGGACGAGACTGGGACTCATGACGCATGTCAGGAAGACCAGGACACGAAAAGCCCTGAACTGCGGAGAGACCTGATTGACATTCACAAGGGAACAACCAGGAAGAAAAGAGAAAATAACCAGGAAAAATGAGAAGGAAACTGAAAGAGCAGAGAGTTCCTGTTGGAGAGTACTACTCCACTGCGATAACACGAGATTATCAACTTTTTTCATGTTAAATCAAAGGCCTACTTCTGTCATATTGTGAAGATAGTTGCAACGACCACCGCGTTGATGGAGGTATGGTTGTTGACTACATCGAACTATGTTTGCTTTCATCACGCTATCCAAAGGATTCCCTATTTTGAAAACGAGGCACTGTATTACTTGACCACCAGCAGCTAGTGATCTGAATCGTTTTACTATTTCGAGCTCTCCACACCCTTCCCAATCTTCATTACTCTGCCACTAAAATTGGGCAAATGGATGTCTACAGTCGATTGCAGTCCGTTCAGTGAAAATGCCACAGCTTAAGTAACCCAATGTTGTGCAATGCAAACAGTTTTTCTGTTTACCCTAATACTTGTAGGAGCATTTGAAAACAATTAACATGGTGAGAAAAGTGTTTCGTACGTTTGAGGCAATTCCTTACTTCGTGGAAACAACAAAGGTTTCTGCTTCCGCTGGCCAAACATTGCTAATTTAGTGCTGCGTAATGTGAGTGGTTAAGTGCACGACATTATTGGATTTGTTTTAAAAAATACACATTTCTTTTCCTTTTGTTGTTTGTGAGAAATTGTAAGGCATAGCTAATTTTAGGTGACATGGCAGATTAATTTATTATTAATAATAAGAGGTTAGGATCTCGGTTTCCATCTCAAAATGTTTGACGATGTCTGTACTGGTCCAAAACAGGTTGGAGGTTCTTGTCGTGATTAAAAACAGTAAAATGTCTCAATTTCGAGAAATGTCTTTTTGTTGATACATTTTCAGGATTGGAATGTGAACGAGCGAATGTTGCGTCAATGGAAATGTAATGTCGACCACAGTACATTGTGCTTGACAAATGCAAATGAAATGAAATCTGGACAGGGCCTCCCATACTTCAGAGATATGAAGACACCAGAAAGTCAAAATTGCGTGTTCACTGGAACTTACATTTTCTTTCACGTTTTGCATAAGCATGTGTGCGTGTGTTCCGTAACAGCAAGTCAAACACAAAGTAACCTTATTGTTTGACAGTAATATGATATTGTTGTCACTTTGAAAAAGATTATTTTGCCATTTTGTGTTCAAGACAGATTGTCATGGCAGAGGCGTTAAAATTCTTACGTTGTCAATAGCAGGGGAGTGCCCAATTCTCTCAGTTCAGGTTTTGTTCGACTTTGGTTTGCTTGTCACACTGAGAAGCTGGTGGTTTTGTTGTAGAAGACCTTGTTGCAGTGGAGACATATGGTTCCTCGCTGATCTTTCTCTCTGAAATCTCGCCTGCCTGTAAGAACTTGCGTTTGAATTTACATTTTGCCAAGGGAGGTGCTGATGGAATGTTAGAGGAACGGGGATTACTGTGTCAGCTCAGCTAAGTTTCCAATAGTTAAGCTATTTTAAATTCTGCTTACTTTTACGTTTCAACTGTACTTTCTAAATAATTTATTTTCTGCTTAAAGCCGTGTGGTTTTAATAGCTGCATAATACCTAAAATATCCACTTCATATCCTCTTTAAAATAATAAGAGTTTAGGATCTCAGTTTCCATCTCAAAATGTTTGACGATGCCTATACTGGTCCAAAACAGATTGGAGGTTCTTGTCGTGATTAATTCGATGATTGTAATTTGGGATTTGGGTTGTTGCACTTAAAGTGGTGGTTTTGAATGTCGTTAGTTCCGGGTTTCGAAATATATTAGTTTAAACATCACTCGATGTAGACCTGTTAGGGATCTGTTGAAGGAAACCTCAGCTTTGCTTAACTTTGAAAGGAGGGATATAAGAGTCTTTCTCATTTCATTTGAGAATGTGGTTGAACAAATGAGTGGCCAGCGTGACATGGGTTTTGTTCATCCGAACAACGCAGTTTTGTAGAGGTAAGGTATTTGTATCACTCTCAAAGGCGGTATCTGATGAGTATGAGGACTAAAATAAAGCCATCTGAACTGCATGTGCAAGAGGCCGACAAGACAACATTTCAGGAATTTCAGCAGGCGCCCTTGTCAAACCTATATTGAGTTTGAAAGGATCAAACAAAGTAATTTTTATAAGTGAATTGGGGCTTAAAAATTAGATCAAACATATGATGCTCTGAGAGAGAGAATTATTTTTCAAGGATTTCAAAAAGTGATTTGGAGAAGTAATAAGGACCAAGTGGAAGTGCAGAGAGTTAAAAGAACAAGATTAGCAGCTGGAGTGGCTGATGAATATGAATTACTTCATATATCAAAGTTTGGCTTCCAGCAACAACTTCACTTCTTGTGGGATAGACATTTGGGATACCAAAATTCCTCACGTCAAAAGAGGAAAGAAGGTCTTGATGCAAATAATAAAATTAGCTTATCACAGGGTAAAAAGGAAAGCCACGAAGGGTAGAGAGCAGTTGAAAGGCTCCGGTGCTTTCACGACTATAAGTTAGGTCACATAAATTCACAAAAACGTCTGGGAAGACAGATGTACGAAAACATTTTGGTTGGTGAATTTTGAGAAACAAAGAACAAAGAACAAAGACAATTTATATGCCCAGGAAAAGGCCCTTTGGCCCCCCAAGCCTGATCAGATCCAAATGTGCTGTCTAAACCTGTCGGTCAATTCCGAAGCATCTGTATCCCTCTACACCCCACTTACTCATGCATTCAGCCCGATGCATCTGAAATAAATCTACCGTGGCTCCCACTACCAACTCTGCTGGCACCTCGTTCCAAACGCCCACCATTCTCTGTTTGAATGACTTCAACCTCTTACCTTGAAAGCGTGACCTCTCGTTATTGAATCCTTCACCCTGGGAAACAGCTTGTCTCTATTCCTTCTGTCTATAAAGTGGTAAAGGAAAGGAAAGTTGAAGTTGAAATGCTGCAAAGGAGTGGACAATATGGTGGTCAGTTGTTTAACGAGGAAATGCCATAATTCTTCAAATGTATTCAATGTGGTCATTGATTCGAGTGATGTGGTTGCCGGCGCGGTATTCTTGCAAGATGATGCCGAGAAGACAATAAGACATTTCAATATTTCTCCAGTTAACTGAATATTCATCAACAGAAATATTCCACAACTGAAAAAGAGACATTAAGCTCGATATTGGTTTGAGACCAGTTCGATATTTATTTTGCTAGAAATGTTTCTGAAACCTGTCAAACATACTGATCATGACCCATTAATATTTTGGAGAAATTTAAGAACAAAAATTGCAGACTGTTGAAATGGACCCTCTTATTGCAGCTATTCAATTTGAAAAGTACACATGTGGGAGAACGAGAAAGAATAATTGCCGATGCATTGTGAAGAATATGATGAAGAAAAGAACTGTTCAGTGACAGAAGTAAACAAACAGAAATAAATGCTGTCGAATACTCAAAGTAATGCGTCGGTATTGTCGTGTACCAGCAGAGTAAGATGAAGGGTTTAAAAAGAAGCAATGTTTGCGTATGGATGTTTCTTTACTAAAGGTGTGAGGAAGCTGTCACTTTAAAAGGTTATTTTGTCCTTTCTGTTTTTCAACAGATGATGTAATTTTACTGATGGCAGGGGCGTGGTCATGTCTCCCAGGACAGTTTCTTTTTCTATTCTATGCTTTGTTTGTGACATTGAGAAGCTGCAGCATTGGCGAAAAAATCCAACCTTCAGTAGTTGCTTCTTGGCTGACTTTTCCATCTGAAATCGCTGCTGCTTGTAATAATCTGTGTTTGATTTTACCGTTTGTCAAGGGGTGTGTTAATCGTATGTTACTGGAATTAGAACAGCTCTTTGGGTTATTTGGTCTGTTGCATCAGTCAAGTTTCCAATAGTTATGTTCACCTAAATTTTGTTTTCAATATAGTCCATTCCGTAAGAAAATATTCTTATGGTGAGCCTATGAGTCTGGAAAAAGTGGGAAAAACTTGAGAAACCGTCTCGTTCACATGTGGCTGCCATCAAAATATAAAACAGCCTGTCAACAGCATGACTGAACAAGCTTGGGCATCGTGATAACACACATGACACAATTGTTGAGTTGCACATCCATGTTGCTGTATGTAGGTTTACTAAACTGTTGAAGTCACATGAAGTTATTCAGCCGGGCTTAGTATTAATGCCAATTTGTATTAAGCTTGGAGAAGTATTTAAAAGCATCTTTCAACTCACCTCTGAATTTAGCCTGTGGGACTGCGTAAATACAGGTATTCGTGCATGAACTTAAGAGTTGGAGCATGTACCCGCTTTCCTGCAGAATAAATTTGGGGTCATTGGGATTGGAACCTATCGAGTAGCTGTCACCAGAAATTTGCACAAGTAGAAAATGTACAATATACGTTAGCCACAACAAGCTGAAACTGCCGGAGATGGCAAAGAGTAAAACGATGGACTTTCTCCTGCTCTCCATTTCTGCGTCACGTTTATTAATTTCATTGCTGTGGGATCGGAGTCTCCTCCGTGCTCTACTAGCAACTATAATGTGTCGGACTGTCAATGCATTAAAGAGCAAAATAAGGAGGAACGGGAGACATGGAGTCTGAATGCGGTCAAAAGTGTCAAACAATCTGCATGCAACCGAAGTGTAAAAGTTCTGTTTTATGTTGCAGTACCAGCCTTTGCTATCAAGAATATATAAGGGCTCGTATATGAAGTAAAGTGGAATGTTAATCAAACAGCATAGCACGCACACAATTCCTATAACGACAGGTGCTACTTTTTCTGTGCAGTACTCCTTTTTCTGCTCCTGGGAGCAAATGGTCAGAAACCGATCAAAGGTGAAAGCGACAGTCAACCAGACAGAACAGTTTCGGGAACAGTAGACGAGAAGAATTATCAGACGACATCCTGTTGTGGTGTTCAGCAAACTTGCTGGAAAATAAATTGCCAGACGCCGACTTAAAATCACTGCAACAATAATAACAACGAAATCTGTTGCTGCCATGGTGACAAGGTACTGAGTGATGCATCTTGAGAGACCACATCTTCCTCAGGACAGTATCACTATGGTCACCAGGTTGGCTGTAAGAAATAGAGAGTGAGAGAACACGAGTGAGTGTGAGAGGGAGACACAGGGAGAGCCAAGACATACAGAGACATACAGAGACAGAGACTTAAATACACACAGAAGAACTGAAAAAAAATGAACATTGTCAGATTGGCGATGAGATGACAACGGATTTGCAACAGTTACGTTGGATTCGACTTAGAAAATTAGTATTTTCCTATTAACAAGAATGTCTGCCACAAATCATAATTGTACCCACATTATAAAGTATTTGAGAATCTTTACATTTCGATCTTTCCTATTCTATATAAATATAAGGGATTGAAATCCATTTCAAAACCAAATGGATAGAGTAACAATGCTAAAATGGCAACAAAAACATTTTCAGGCATATCTGAATATTATAAACAACGATAATAACCTTACCAACAAGAAATAATCCTCTTCAGCTGATACATTCACGATGTTTTCCTGTAGCTAGAATGGTTGGTATTCATTTATCATTGCATAAAGTTCAATATCATACGCAGTTCATTTTGTTCTGAGACAAATCACTTTGAATACTAATAGGAGTTTCACGTGCCATTCAACTACCAGCAATTTGACATCTCAAAAATGATAAAAATGAACGTGCTTCAAAATCTCACTTCCTAAATCACCATATATGGTGCAGTGCAGTCGGTTTGAAGTGCAATGCCTACTGCAGGTAAACACTTCAAACAACAACCTTGACTGAATATCAGGAAAACAACGTTGATCACTTGATCAATCATTATTCACTCCCTCCAGCAGTAGTAGAAAATAAAGGTTGTTATTATCATCTACAAGACTCACTCCAAAAATTCACAAATATCCATGAATCAGAACCCTCTTTACCAATGGTCCGTACCTGGAGGAATGGCAAGTACACCAGATCATTGTGAATCTCAGCGTCTGCAAGGTCACTTTCAATTTTCTCATCACTCTGACTTGGAAATTTATTGTCTCACCTTCAGTGCAGCCATGTCACTAGCCTGGAACTACTTCCCGAACTACATTTCGGTGTACTTGCATAAAATGCACTACAGTTGCCCAAAACGACAACATAGCCAACACTTTCTGAAAGGAATCTACGGTAGTGTAATATGTGCTAAGCCAGCCAACTGTGCAAATATTCCAGGAAAGTATAGTAAACAAAGGTTTGAAATGAAAATTGTCCATAAAATACTCACTTAAATTACATTTAGCAGATGTGAGTGCTAACATGTCTGAAATAAACAGCTGAGTTAACCAGGTTGTGAATGTAAAAGAAAACCCTCGAAACTAGAATGAAAGCCATTGGTTGTCATTGTTCTCTGTCTCGGTCAATCAGCTAACTTTAGATTTGAATACATTACAAAGCAAAATAGTTGTATTCCGATGTGCTACTGATTAAATAAGACGTTCCTGGACAGCCATAGAATATAATAAATACACAGCGATTGTCTGTACACGTGTTTAAACATCAGTATACCAAGTATTTTCATTCTCATAATTTACCTGGAACTCCGAAAGCTGCAAGTGCAGAGTAATAACGGACAAATATTGGCGATTTTGCAGGAACATGCATTTTCAATAAGAACAATGAATTGTTTTCCTTCACGGAGAAGCAGACTTTAGAACACTTACAATATTACATCAGCTTTTTTGGGAGGTTCCGGATAGGGGATGAAAACCTGGGACAGTATCTCACTAACTGTATTTAGCAAAGATATTCTATCTCATTTCCATTTTATTCCGTTTCTAACAGGATACCCTGAGCTGACCGATATCTTATTGTTTCCTGATGTAACAGCATTATCTGGCTTTGGAATTACACTGTGCGTCTTTGTGTTTCTCTCTAATGTTTTGCACTGCCTTCCAAAAGTTAAAACAGTGAGTGCAGATGCTGGAAACCAGATTCTGGATTCCTGGTGCTGGAAAACTCAGCAGTTCATGCAGCATCCGAGGGGCAGTAAAATCGACGTTTCGGCAAAAGCCCTTCATCAGGAATACAGTCAAATGTCTGAAAGGTGGAGAGAGAAATGAGAGGAGGGTGGGGGTGGGGAGAAATCAGCATAGAGTACAATAAGGTAAAAACAATGACTGCAGATGCTGAAAATCAAATACTGGATTAGTGGTGCTGGAAGAGCACAGCAGTTAAGGCAGCATCCAACGAGCAGCGAAATCAACGTTTCGGGCAAAAGCCCTTCATCAGGAATAAAGGCAGTGAGCCTGCAGCATGGAGAAATAAGCTAGAGGTGGGTGGGGGTGGGGAGAGAGTAGCATAGAGTACAATAGTTGAGTGTGGGTGGGGATGAAAGTGATAGGTCAGGGAAGTGGTTGGCAGAAGGTAGCAAAGTGTACAATGGGTGGATGGAGTGGGATGAATGTGATAGGTCAGCGAGGAGGGTGGAGTGGAGAGATGGAAAAGAGATAGGCAGGTAGGACAAGTATTGGGGATAAAGATATGCTGGAACTTTGGAACTGGCGTGAGGTGGGGGAAGGGGAAATGAGGAATTTGTTGAAGTCCACACTAATGCCCTGGGGTTGAACTGTTCCGAGGCGGAAGATGAGGCATTCTTCCTCTAGGTGTCAAGTGGTGAGGGAGCGGCAGTGAAGAAGGTCCAGGACCTACATGTCCTCGGCAGAGTGGGAGGGGGAGTTGAAATGTTGGGCCACAGGGTGGTGTGGTTGATTGGTGCGGGTGTCCGAGAGATGTTCCCTAAAGCGCTCTGCTAGGAGGCGTCCAGTCTCCCCAATGTAGAGGAGACCGCATCGGGAGATACAATAAATGTTATTGGTGGATGTGCAGGTAAAACTTTGATGGATGTGGAAGGCTCCTTTAGTGTCTTGGATGGAGGTGAGGGAGGAGGTGTGGGAGCAGGTTTTGCAATTCCTGCGGTGCCAGGACGGGAGGGTGGGTTGTAGGGGGACGTGGGCCTGACCAGGTAGTCACGGAGGGAATGGTCTTTGCGGAAGGCGGAAAGAGACAGGGAGGGAAGTATATTTCTGGTGGTGGGTTCCGTTTGGATGTGGTGGAAATGTCGTCGGATGATATGTTTTATGCGAAGGTTGGTGAGGGGGAAGTTGTGAACCTGGTGGGTTCTGTCCTTGTTAAAGTTGAAGGGGTGGAGTCTGAGGGCGGAGATGCGGGATGTGGACGAGATGCATTGGAGGGCATCTTTAACCACGTGGGAAGGGAAATTTCGGTCTCTAAAGAAGGAGGCCATCTGGTTGTTCTGTGGTGGAACTGGTCCTCCTGAGAGAGGGAATACGGGATGGCATTTTTTCAGGAGGTATGGTGGGAAAAGGTGTAATCCTGGTAGCTGTGGCAGTCGGTGGGTTTGTAAAACATGTCGGTCTACACCCTCCTGACCTACTCGTTACAAACATGCCCAATGGGAGGAAGACATCAGCCTCCTGTCATTCTGGTCCACTGGAAGCTATGTAAGTCACATCAGGCTCATCGTTGGTGCTATTTCTCCGTCGCCCACAAAACACCAATGTGCTCCTTCGTTCCAGTCACTCTTTTCCCCCCACTCTTCTTTGTTAATTGTTACCATCTTCCCCTCATCTGTCCTCTTCAGTTACTCTTTGAGACGTTTGGAAAAGCTTCATTATTTTCAAACCAGGTGAATAAGACCAGGCAGCATCTGTGTAAGATGAAGAGAATGTGGTTTAGAGGAATGACAATTGTTTTTATTTCAACCAGAGGTGGTAAAAATTCAGAAAATGTTATCCAGGAGGGTGTTGGAGGCGTCAAAAAAGATAATATTCTAGAATTTTTCTTATGTTGACATTAGCTATGGTTAAAACAGTCTCAAAGGTTAAAATCTTTTGACGTCAAATACATTGCCTCTGTTACGTGTTCAAACACTGAAACCACGTTACCGCACATACTTTTTTTTCCTGTTCAAGCATTAGTTGCCATTATCGTGGACATGGCTGCGTTAATATGTGTTTTTTTTTTAATATGGACTGTACCAAGGACAGCTTATGTTCCGAAATAACTGTGTCGCTGGTGGTGATCATCAGATATAAATAGGTGCATCGCAACCTGTACTTCAGAAGCCAATGAGCAGTAATTCATTAGTCTAAGAAAAAATGCATGCTCCTCCAAAAGCAACGATTTTTTTTACACCAGTAATCCACCGTTGTATTGTTCGGAGTTTCAGGTAAATTGTGTGCATTCAAGATATTTGACATACTGATGTTTAAATGTGTGTTCACAGAAAATCATGAGTTTTATTATATTGTCAGCCGATTGATAAACGTCTAATTTAATCAGTAGAGCGGTGGAATACAATTACATATTTTCGCTGTTCATGCATTCAATTAGAAAGTCAGCTGACCCTCCGAGACAGTGAACACTGGAAAGTAACGTCATTCATTCTCGTTTGGAAGGCTCTTTTACAGACACAATCCGGTTCCCTCAGACATTTATGAGAGACGTGTTGATACACATATCCATTTATGTATTTGACTTGTTACCTTTATGACTATTTTTCATTTCTAGACTTTGTTTTATGCATTCTGTTGAAATTTGTGCACCGTTGGCTGGGTTGGAAAAGATTACCCGGCTGTCAATTCCGTTTCTGTGTTAAGTTGTTGAATTTAAACTGCATGATTTGGAAGTGCCGGTGTTGGTCTGGGGTATACAGAGTTTTTAAAAAAGAGTCACAAGAAACTAGGCTAGAGTTCATCAATTCTTTATTTCAAGCAGGAGATTTCGGAGCACTGATCCTTCATCAGGTGGTTGTGGATTACAAGATTGTAAAACCGAATTTATAGCAAAAGTTTGCAGTGTGATACAACTGAAATTATTTGTTGAAAAAGACTTGGTTGAGAAAAATAAAATAAGTAATGAAGACTCAGTCTTGCCTTAAAAAAGCTTCACGTCTGAGAAATACGAGAGGAAATGTTCGGATTATATTTGGTGCACACATATATGTCGAGGGTCACGTGCTGAGTACGATATTAAAATTCCACTCATGTAACATCCGCTAATAATAACAAACAAATTAACATTTCCTGGTATTGTGGCCTTTTCTTATTTTCCCGTTAATAGGTGGCAGTGCCAGTGGCGGACTCTGGTGAACAAAGTCAAAAATCACACGACACCGGGTTACAGTCCAACAGGTTTATTTGAAACCGCAAGATTTGGGAACTCAATGTATGAGGAAGGAGCGGGAGCTACGAAAGCTTGCGGTTTCAAATGAACCTGTTGGTCGAGAGCAGGTTTCTTTTGGTTTTTGACTTTCCCCTTCAAAAGCAACAAAAGCTGTGTTGCTGAAAACCAAATAAGTGTAGGAATTTGAGGCAGTCAACAAACGAGTAAAACTGATTTTTTTAAACTGATCCATTAATGTCATTAAAAGATTACCCACGTTTAAAGTATTGCATTGGAAACCTCTGTTCGGCAGGAGAAATCGTTTTCATTTTCTGGAAACAATGATGTGCTTCCTGAAACACATTTTCGCACCATCATATTTTCTTTAAAATCTTATAGATATTGGGGCAAGGCACAGATTTGTTTGTATTGTATAGCCTTCTACCTCAATAAAGCTGCGACTATTATGTTATATGGAGTGCAATCGATTGGTTAAAATTTAGTGGCAGAAGTTGAGAGTTGAGGAAGTCCAAATGGATAAAATGAATCAGATGATTGTAGTTGCTTGTTGTCAAACAACTCAGTCCCAGGTTATGAAAACAGGTAATCCTCAGGGTAATGTGATGAGACTAAATGCATTTCACTGTTGATGAACGAACGTCACTCCGCCAAAGTGGTGATCGTTCCATCTCCAATCACAACCTGACAGCCACAGCAGTCTCATTTATGACGAAAACGTTGATAATCAAGAACAATACCGGTCCGATGGGAGGCCCTTTGCTCCATCTCCTCTCTTCTCACATTTCCCCTCATCATATTTATTTATTTTCCCTTTGGTCTCTGGATGGCTCTAAGCCTGACCTCTTCGTCTATCATGGCCGATCCCAGCCTGGTTGCCCGCGGCTCATGTCTGTTCCCGGGCTTGTCTCTCATCAGCTGTTTGTCCCACTCTTTTCTCCGAACAGTTCATGGTCTGCCGCAGCCTTGTCTCTCAGCAGCTCATGGCGGTCCCACTCTGTTCCTTGAGCAGCTCTTGACTGGTCCCCCATTTTATTTCAGCAGCTCGTAGCAGCCCTAGCCCGGTCTCTCAGCAGCTCATGGGGGGTCCACCCTGCTCTCTCAGCAGTTGATGGTGGGTCCCATACTGTTCTTTCAGCAGCTCATCGTGGTCCAAGCCGGTTCTCTCCGCAGCTCATTACAGCCCCACCCTATTCTCTCTCTGTCGCTCACGGCGTGACCTACTTTGTTTGCACTGCAACTCATAGCTTGTCCTTATCTAGTCTCTCAGCAGCGAAGGGCGGTTCGAGCCTGTACTCTCAGCAGCTCATGGCTGTCCCAGACCGGTTTCTCAGCGGTTCCTTGGGATCAAAGACAAGTCTCGCAACAGCTCATCACGTACCCAGCCTGATGTCTCACCAGTTCATGGATGTCACAGCCTGCTCTTTCAGCAGCTCATGTTTGCTCGCAGCCTGTTCCCTCGACGGCTGGTTGTGGCTCCCGTGTTCGTCGACAGTGGCTCATGGTGGCTTTCAGGCTGATCACTTCACAGTATATCAGCTGACCACTCATGGGTTTAAAGCAGTATGTCAGCTGATCACTCATGGGTTTAAAGCAGTATGTCAGCTGATCATTCATGGGTTTAAAGCAGTATGTCAGCTGCAGCTTCGGCACCAGCAACAGGTAAGTGTTGGGTCGTAGTCGAGAACACACAGCAGAGCGAAATAAGGGGAGGAGTCATCAAAATCTGTGAAACATTTAACTCATGACTTGATCAACCTAGTTCAAACTATTCTCGATTTCTTCATTTTTCGAATATTCTATGAAGTTATTCTTAACTTTTTGACTCTTGTTTCGGTTTCTATTTTGTCCCTAAGTTTTTAATTGTGCCATCGCACTTGGTACCTAAGATGGTGTCATTGTGGTAAAGTTAGACAATTCTCACTCTTCTCCGAACTGCTATACATGACTAATCAGCACCAATAAGAATTCAGATAATTTGAAACAATAAATATGACATGATTGCGCAAGATTGAAAAAGTGGCTTAAATTCTGACAGAGATACGGCGTTTAAAATTAATGCATCACACAGATCACGTTTGTCGTGTTCTAAAAGTTTTTTTTTTAGAGAATGTGAATGCAGACCTAATGTCATGGAGCCAAAGGGCATCGAAGCAAGCAAGAAAGTGGATTTGTCACACGAGCCATATCATCCACGGTCTTATCAAATTATGGAACTTGTATAGTGGACCAGACAACTTATATCAGTTGTTTACTTATGTTTGAGTAGTTTAACAATGTCAAGAGGTAATTTTAACCTAATATTCCCTGGTTAGTTGTTGGGAAAATCAAGCATTCTTCATTCGAAATATCCAACGATACACACGCTATGGAGTGAGAGGTTGCTGATATCGCTGGAACTGTGGCTTTGAGATTATAATTCAATCAGCCATAATGTTGTGGAATGAAAGTGCAAGCTGGAGTTACTTAGTTTTAACATCTCTCCACTCCATTTGTTTGTAAACCACTTCATCTTATTCCATTCTTACACTTATCTAGTTCTTTTCAATTTATTAATGAATTCAATGCCCCCATCTTTTTGCACAGAACTGTCACTATTTGAGACCAAGGTATTTGTTCCCTCATCTCACTGCTATTATTTGTTGTTTTTTTAAAACCACAGTGTATTTTCTGTCGACCATGAGCTCAGAATCACTCCTCTACACGAAGTGGAATCATATCTCCTGGATTTAGCTGTGTAGCCGGGTGGCCAGAGCAACATTTTTAAGCCGAGTTCAGTAATGGCAATGCCTATGTGATAGAAAGAAAGTTGTGAGATCAAATTGGAGCGAAAAATAAAGCGCTGCCCATCCCACTGTGTTTAGCTCTCCCAAAAGGCATGTTTGAACACTGCAGGCTCCCTGCTCAAAGACACTTTCTCACGACCTTTATCAATGATTAAAATATAAGCACGACTGCTTGCATTCAGAGACAATTATTCACCATTTAATTCTTTGAAAGTACGAATGATTTTTAATATCTGGTTATGGGGGGTCAGGGAGCATCGATATTCATGTTACACAAACCTTTTGGTCTGATATAACAACAGAATAATTAATGCATGCGGAACACAAATAGATTCAGAGCAAAACACTGAGAGTTAGCACCTGTTAGCATCCTGCCCATATGCTTCCAAACATTTCATGATCATATGCCCATTCAGATGCGCTTTAAATGTTGTGATTTCCCAGCCTCCACCACTTCCTCTGGCAGCCAATCCACAAACGCACCACTATCTGTGTGAAAAGATTACCCCTCAGGTCTCTACTATATCTTTCCCCTCTTACCCTAAATCTATGCCCACTAGTTCATAGACTCAACCACGCCAGGGAAAATATCTTGTCTATTTACTCTATTCACACTCTTTGTGATTTTATAAACGTGTATAAGGTCACCGACAGCCTCCGACACTTCTGGGAAAACTTGCACAGCCTATTCAATCTCTTTCCTATTGCTCAAATCCTCCAATCATGGCAACATCATTGGAAATATTTTATGAACTATTTCAGGCTTCACAACAAGCTTCCGATAGGAAGGGGACTGGAATTGGACTCAATGTTGCAAATGTAGCCTAACCAATGTCCTGTGTACCTGCAACATGACCTCCCAACCCCTGTACTCAACAGTCTGACAAATAACGTCATACGTACCAACCACCTTCTTCATAGTCCTATATATGTGCGGCTTTAATTTTAAGGAGGTATGAACCTGCACTCCAAGCTCTCTTTCTCCAGCAACACTCCCTCAGACCATCCCATTAAAAGTAAAAGTCCCGCTCAGATTTGTTTTCCCAAAATGCAGCACCTCACGTTTATCAAAATTAAACTCCATCTACCACTCCTCAGCCCAGTGGCTCATCTGATTTAAACCACGTTGAAGTCCAAGGTTCGGTGTCCACTCCAACTCCCATTTTCGTGTTATCTGCAAATCTATTAACGAAACCTCTTAAACTCAGACACAATTATTTGTATGAATGACGAAAAGTAATGGACCCAGCACCAATCTTTGTGGCACTCCACTGGTCAGGCCTCCAATCTGAACAACTACCCTCCGCCAACACACTCCATCCTCTAGATTTGTGCCAGTTCTGTAGACAAATGGCAGGTTCTCGTTGTATTTCATTTGATCTAACTTATTAACCAGTCTACCATGGGGAGCCTTTTCGAATGCCCGATTGAAGTCTATATAGATCCCGTCTACCGCTCTGCACTTATTAATCCTCTTTGTCACTTCAAAAAACTCAATTTTGTGAAACTTGATTTCCCATCCATGTTGACGATCCGTATTCACTCCTTGCCTTTCTAACTACATATCTATCCTATTCCCCAGGATTCTCTTCATCAAATTGCCCACCAGCGACGTCAGGCTCACTGGTCTATCGTTCAATGGGTTGTCCTTACAACCTTTCTTGAAAAATGGCCCCACGTCAGTCAACCTCCAGTCTTCCATCAGCTAACCTGTGACTATCGATGATACAAATACCTCAGTAAGAGGCCCACTCATCACTTCTCTAACTGCCCACCGAGTTCTGGGGTGCACCTCATCAGCTCCGAGGAATTTACCATCTGTTATGCTTTTCAAGACGTCCATATTTTCCAACATGTCACCATTTTTAGCACCCCCCCCCCCACTCCATCTGTTCCCTGTCATTCTTCACAGTAAAAACGGATGAAAACGACTCGTTTAATATCTCCCCATCATTGCGGCTCCACACAAAGGCCACCTTGCTGAACTTGGAGGTGTCCTATTCTCTCACTCGGTATCCTTTTGTCCTTACCTTTTGTACTTTTGTACTTGATAAATGGTCCAATCAAATACACTCAGAAACTTTTGAAACAAATTAAATTCACAGAAAATTTTCCTTCTTTATTCACATTCGAAATTTTAGGGCTGCCACTGCTCAGCATGTCGTACGAAGAAAGGTTTCCTCCAATCTGTCCAAAACCGAAATTCTCCAAAGCCAAATGCAGAGCTTGATGACATACAGTGAAAATCCATGTCTACACTGTTCCATCAAAAAATCCTGGCGTTTTTTCAGAACTGAAAAATAAAACGACAAACTGCATTCAGTATGGAAGGTGGTCAAATAAACACTCATGTCGATCCAGACTTCCCAATTACCTATCCAGGTAATCCCAATATCCAGTCTTATCTCCATATCCCTGTAGCGTCAATGTGTTTATTATTAAGATCATTTAATCGAGTAATTGCAAGGGAACGTTAGAAATGGGAGGTCTTGGGAGTCAAGTCGGTAAGAGTGAGAAGAAAGGATGAGATACAGGAAATGTGTCGGAAACATTTGCTATTTCACGCTGTGTTATAATTAGACTTAGTATTAATCAATTCTAAGTTCAGATAGCAAATTTCATTCTTTTTTCTACAACTGCAAAATTGAGAAAAGGTTGTTTGCGATTAATCAGTTAAATGTTTGATTTCTTTATCTCATTCAATTGTCTAATCTTGAACTTCTTCTGGATACATTTTCACAAATGCCTGATTTTATTCAAATGAAGGGTAGAAGCAACAACAGCAGAAAAGATGTTGGAGTTCAATTTGAAACAAGGATTATTGTACCAATATTGAGCAATGTTACAAATAAAAAGACAGCTGTGGAAAATCTCTTGCAAGAGATATTACAATCGTTTCTAAATTAAAATTTCAGTTTTATCAAAGAAGCATCTCAAAGGAGGTCAATATTCAAAATAATGGCAACTTCATTAAATTTTTAATTGACTGAAGCTGAAGAAATGTCACAATTTTGAATGCATTAAAATGTAATTTTGGTGGTATGAATGCTTTCAAGCATTTGGATTTGTATAATGCTTCGAAGATCTTGCTACATCTTAAAATGTGTTAACATGATTGACGTGTGTGATGTTGCTGCTCCTTTTACAAGTGTCTGTTGACTTTATTTCCAGGAGGCCGAAAAGAAAGTTTCCGAAATGCTTGCGGGCATGTACTTGAATAAGCTTTCACGTTATAAAAAAAGAGTGTACAACCAAAAGGGAGTCGCCAGTCCTGCCAGCTCAGCTTCAGTCTGTTTTGGTCTGGCTTGATTTCAGAAACCATTAGTTGGACAGCAGCTGGATTCAAAGAACTCGGTCCATGTTGATCCTTCCTCTCCCTGACGTCTCTCCTGCCAGACCCTGTGTTTTATTTTACTGTTTTGCCAAGGGGTGTTCATGCATATTGTTGCAAGTAGTTGGAAATACATCATTACGTTTGGATAATCTGTTGGGTTTTTGAATAGGTTTAGTTATTCTGTGTTCTCTTCTCATTCCAAGGGATTTCATTCCGTAATCTTGCACATGAATTCCGTTTTGTTTAGAACAGACTGGTTGCTCTAATTGCATCAGCCCTGGAATATCCACAACTCACCTGTTGAACAGAACCATTATAGTTACAGTCGGGGTTTAAATTTTTGAAATTATTTTGTGTGGGCCTGTGTGTCCTCGTTCAAAACACGTGCCTTCGTTCATTCTAATCACCTCCACTAACGTCAGCGATTCGTCAGGTGAAGTCCACAAAGCAAGATTCGACAACCAGATATGACTATTATTTTGATTAATTAATAAACAATTATGTGCTGGAGTGAACTGACTTTTTTCCGAACATGATCATTAGGAGAATTCTTGTCCATTCAATGATTTAAAAAGAAGTACATCTGACCATCCCTCGACAAATACAGACCAATCTGTTGGGGATGATTTTCACAATATTTCAGGATTATTCACCACGATTTCAGCCAGCTTCAAAGGGATGCCACCACCAGAAACATGTTTCCTTCTCTCTTGTCAGCCTTCCGCAGGGAACTGTTTCCTCTGGTATATCCTGGGCCGCTCCCTATCCACCATCGACCTCTCACCTGACAGCATTATGGCACATTCCCATGTAACCACAGATGGTGTATTACCTGCTGGATTACTTCGCCCCTCCTCAGTACTTGTGGGCCCGAAAAATCTTCCCTAGTGAAGCACGGATTTATCTGCAATTCACTCAGTATAATTGTATAGTCTAGTACAATTGTTGCTCAATGTAATGTGCTCTATATTTCCGAATCTAAGCACACACTGAGTGACTGCTTTGTGAAACCCAAACATTTCTTCCACAGAGCTAAATTCCATAGTTTTCCTTTGCCTGCCACTTCAAGAATATGACGCACATTCCGAGTCAACATATCCATTACAGGTTGCTGCCATGCTTCAGCGAAGTTCAGCGCAAGATTGAAGAATAGGACTTGATTTCCTGCTTCAGAAATATACAGCATTCTGGGCTCAATATCGATTTCAGCAATTTGAGCCCAAATGCTTTCCCCAAGTTTTCCTCCATTTGAACAGACCCGCCCTTACTATCACACAGTCTACAATTAAGCACAACCCCTTGTTAGACACAATTAGAAGCCGTAAGATTTATAAAGGTGATTGCTATTCCCATTTTTTTGGAGCCAACAGGTTTGCATTTCAATGGGCTCTATATCTCTACCTATCATTTACTCCTGACCTCCTCTCGCTTCTCTGCATTCTTTTTAGTTTAAGGTGCTGCCATCATTTCTTTCGAAGGATCACTGGACTCAAAACGTTAAATGATATCTCTCTGCAAATACTGCCAGACCGGCTGATTCTTTCCAGCAACTTCTGTTGTTGTTTCTGCTTTCCAGCTTCTGCAGTTCTTTCTCGGTTGTGTTTCATATGTTGTGTCTTCATATTGCATTTTCTTTTCTTTGATGTTTCCCGAGTCTCCCAAATTCTGTACGGGTTTGAATCATTATTGTCATGTGAATGTTGCTAACCAAGACACCATTAAGTGTCTGTCCAGAAAATAAATAATGATTTCAAGCAACACGTTGAAGGCTTTCATCTCAGTCAATTTGGATTCACGTATCAGTTCCTGTTCCAGCCTTTGTCTAAGTGAAATGTTTATTCGGCAATCCCAAAGGCCCTGAATTGAGAAGTGTATTACTTAGAAATGAAGTGACTTGTGTTACAGAATTGATAACGTGATAAGATTCCTTCTTTCCAAGGATTTAGTGAGCCATCTGCTGTTTTATGTAAGACCTTAGTAACTTAGTGCAATTACATTCTTGTTTAATGACAAGTGTACTGAAAAAGACAGGTTAAGTATTTGATGCCAGGCCAATGTTTTTGCTTAGGTCTTCCAGTAACTCGGCATCGTACTTCTTCCTTCACGTTCACTGCTGCTGGAGAGAGATTGCAGCGAACCCCTGCAGTGTGTATGTATGGCATTCAGCCAACCGATTGCACATTGAAACTCTGAAGTGCGACCCCTTCAGACCCGTATTTAATTCATCGAGGCGACATTATAGGCAATTGAGCATGGTCAAACTACCGAAGCTGCACATTTGGTAGAAACCTAGACCACCAAGAGGGACGCTTCGTAGACACAGGAAAAATGTTCAAACTCCACAAAGAATTTAACACGAGGCTGGAATCAAACCAAGTCCCCAGCTGTGGTTAGGCAGCAGTGCAACTCACTGAGCCACATCTCCACCACGTAGCATCTGCATTAATTAGTTTTAGCCTTTGTATTTAACCTGTAAAGTTACTGACAGCCTGTCTTGATATGTCTGGTTGTTTTGTACTGATATTCTGTTTTCTAACTCATTTATGGACAATTGTTCGTTACTTTATGCCTTTCAAATTGCTCTCACTCCTGAGGAATATTTTCTGCCTTCCTTCCTAGTGATTTGCTTTGGCATAATGCAATCTTAAAATTAATTTGGTAGACATCGTCCATTCACATTTTCAACTGAGATCTTCAAGGCATGTGTGTCTGATGCACACTATGTTGAACTGATTTAAATGTCACCCATTGCCCGTTCATAGTTAAGTCATTTGGCACATTTTCGTAATTCAGCGTCATCAATTTTCACAGTCATACCTAGATGTCACACCCTTATCAGATTTATGCACCAAGACTTAAAATAATCATTTCACATTAATTCATGCTGTAGAACACTAATACATTAACGCAAATATATCATAAATTTTCACTACATTGAAGTTATCTAATTTACTTTGTTATTGCGTATTGTTTAATCAAACATAGAAAAAACCGAAATGGTATATGAAATTGAGGTAGCAATTTCAGATATCATTCAAACAAACACAAAAAATTACTTTTATTTCCATAATTTTGAAAGATTTCTCTTCTTTTCTCCACAACGACCAATGATACCGAGTAAATTCAATGTAAGGCTTGCAAATCAATATGTCGGTGTCACAAGCTTCAGTTATGGAGAATAAGAAATGGAAGATACCATGTCGCCATGCCAGGCAAAAGGAAACAGAAAGTAAACTAACATTTTTTGATACGTTTTTATGGGACTTTCGGCCCATACAACAGGTTCGCATTCACGTGGTCTTCTCGAGTATTCTGAGTACATTTTGAGCCAAGGCAGATAGCAGATGAATGGAGTTGTCAGAGGATGATTTGGATGACACACTATGCGAATAGAAGTAAAAAGAAGAAAATGGCAAGAAATTGTACGAGGTCCACGAACAAATTTATTGTATTTTCAATGTAGGTATTCAATCTGCTTCTCCAAGCAGATTGGAAGCATTACAAAAGCATTACAAAATTCGTAAGCTTACAAAAGCTAGACTTCAGCAAACATTGTGAAGATTAGATATCATCTGTGAAAATATAAATTGTCGTCTTCCTTTTTTAACAGCATTAGCTAAGTTACATGCTTGGCTATTCACTTGTGGTGAGTTGCCTTTTTATTGCCATTCCTCAAGGTTGCAAAAGTGGATATATTACACATTCTTCAGTTGGTAGATCCCGTCTAACGAAAGTCAGTGTACAATATATAGTAAATGTAAGTTGGTGCCGTTTTGGTTGGAGTTTTGCAGTAAATGTTACATTCATTCTGTTTATTGCCACGAATGCATTTGTATTATTCTTTTCAATGAGATGGTCAAAACGTAATTTAAAAAGAGGCAACCGTACATATTTTCCAGCGAGTTATGTGATTTCTTTTACCAGTTGAATAGATCTCTGCTGTGAAAACCAATTGCATTACTGGATTACTGTTTTATGTTCAGAGATATCCGTGAAACATGACATTGTGTTTTTTTTTTAACTTTAAAACAGATCATATTTGGTGTCAGCAGAAAGTTTGATCAAGTTTATTTTGGTGGATCAGTTGACTTTTCTGATTTGATTTATAATCCAATATTCGACTCTTTCTTGAGGCATGATATTGAGACAGTCTGCGTCTTCAGCAGATCTCTCGCATCCTCCTGGGGACTTAATGTGAATTTGTTTATAGTCATAAAATCATACAGAATTTAAGACAAACGCTTTGGTTCATCTGGAAAGTGCCAAACAGATGTGCTGAGAGACACGAGCTCCATTCGCCTGTGTTTGTCCATATCACTCTCAGCAATTCCTATTCATGTATATGCTCAATTTCTTAACATGCTGTAGTTCTGATCGCTGCTACTGCTTTCTCCACAGACGTATTCCATAAATGCACTAGCACCAATTTCAAAATTTGTTCTGCAAGTAAGTTTAAATGAAAATGAGAAGTCCGAGTCCAGGTTTCCCTTAAAGTAAACTTACAGGCTGAGTCGGACGTTGGGAAGGCAAATACAATGCTGTCATTTATCTCGAGAGGACCGGAATGTAATAACAGCGATGAAATTCTGAGACTTCATAATGTTATGGTCATACCACATTTAGAGTATTTGAGCAAGTCTCAGCCACATATGCCAGGAAACATGTATTCACCCTGGAACAGGTTCAGAGAAGATTTACGAGAATAATCCCAGAAATGAAAAGTTTAACGTAAGATGATTGCTTCATGGTGCTGGGACTATACGTACGGGGTATAGAAAGATGGCTGGGGGATTCATTTGAAATTTACAGAGCACTGAATGGCCTGGACAAAACGGAAAGATGTTTCCATTGGTAGGACAACCGAGGATCGAGGGAAGAGCCTCAGATTAAAGGGAAGACACTTTAGGATTTGATAAAGGGAATCGTTTTATGGACCAAAGCGAACACACCCGAACATATATTGCGAAGGCATTTGAGACTGTAATATCTAACTTATTTTAACACTAGGTGTGAGACTTTATTTTAAGATGAAATTCGATTATGCAAACTGTTGGTTATTAAACGAAACGCTTTTTACATACACTGTAAGTAAAATGCAGAAAAAAAGTTACAAGAAGAGAAGAAAAAAGCTGATTTTACTGAATCTCTATCGAAATCACTAATAAAATAATATATTAACGACGACTAATTAACCGTTGCAATACATTTAACATCACATAAACACAAACTTGGCAAAGGCAGATTCAGCAAGGTCAATTTTATGACATGCCATTTTAGTAGCTGAAAGAGAATCCCAGCCTTTACGTCTAACAGAGACAGGAATAAGATCTCCCAGATCCAGTTTAAAGATACCAGTAAAGGCACCTGAAGTCAACAACTTGACAAAAAACAGGCCCGGGGCATATTGTACCTAAGAGTTCAGGCCGCTTCGATTGTTCCAAATTCAAAAAAAAACAAGGCCCCACAAGCCGTTTACTTTACAGATTTTGATACAGAATATTCAGCATCATTTTTCATTTACAAAACTTAAAGTCGTAATATCATCACATTTGCCATGTCCTTCTTTCAAGTTTACGAGAGTTCAATACCAGAGGAAATAAACCATTGATGAGACAGGTCAGGAGATAAGGAGATAAGTAGCAACTTCTTTACCACAGAGAGAGGTGAATCTGTGGGATTTATTACCATGTACGGCTATGGATGACAGGTCACTGAGAATTTTTAAAACAAATATAAACACGTTTTTGATTGCCAAGGTGATCAAAGGTTGTGTGGAAAAGCAGTAGACAGGGTTCAAAACAAAATCTTTCGTTCAGTATGAAATGGAAGAGCAGGCTCGATGTGCCGATTGGCCGAATTTCTGCTGCAGCTTTGGGGTCTTAAGATCTTACAGGACATGTTCGTTTACAGGGGTGGGGGAGTGGTGCTGGTCAGTATGGGATGTTCTTTGATGTTAGTGCAGCGATAATTGACCGAACTGCTTTCTCTCACACTGTCGGGACTCTCTGGATTAAAAACTGTCCTGTCTCACCAAAGGCTTATTTCCTCTGGTATTGGACTCTCGTAAACCCCATGTCTTCCAATGCTCCTTATTTTGCTGCTTCATGTCCTGATTGCCAGACACATTAAGTTTTTGCCACAGGAGACCGTAGGAGACACCGATGACACAACAATAAAATTAATAAATACGACACAGAAATGAAGAGCATGAGGAACTCCATTGCTTTTGACTTTGCCATTTCAGTATGTTTCGTCCTGTTTTGTCTGACATATATTGCACATTTTCTACTTGTGCGGATTTCAGGTGACAGCTATTGGTCGGGACAAATCCCAATGACCCAAACTTTATTCTGCATTAAATCAGATACATGTTGCAACTCTTACAAACATGCACGGATACTAGTATTTATGCAATGACACAGAAAAAATTGACAGATGAGTTCAAAGATGCTTTCAAATACTTCATCAAGAGTATTACGACATGTCACATACAGTGAGACCGGCTGAAATACTTGAAGTGACTTCAACACTTCACTAAAGCCACACACATTCTTATGAATCTGCAGCTCATAAATTCTAGAACGTGTATAGGCAATGATCGACAAACTAACCCACAGCACCTCTTTATATATTTGTGGTAGCTACCTATGACACAGATTGTTTCTCAAGTTACCACCTCTTCTGCCAGACGCAAAAAGCTCACAATAAGATGATTTCCGTTTGAAATGGATTTGATTGATCCATGTGTAAAATCTGGAGGGAAGGATATCTATAATCTCTGGTAAAATCTTTAAGATAACTTTGTTTTGCATTTTTACAAAAATGTACACAAGCAAACAAAGATTGCCTCTTCGCCTAAACGTCAGAGAATAAAAAACAAATGTAGTTCAAATTACAGTTAAAATTATGTAGTGACATCCTGGAAGTATTTAAACTCTGAAGTATGGGAGAAAAGATTCATATTACATTGATCAGCTCTGACACCTGAAATTAGTCATTCCGTACAATTTGTCAAAATTTAAAAAATGAGTAAACTGCGAAGTTTTTTGAAAAAAACTAATTCATCAATTTCATGCACGTGAGTATCCATATATCGCAGTTTTGCGATGGCAAAATTTCGCCAGCAGAAGGAGATTTTTTTCTAGTTATCATGACAGGAAAGATCTACTTCTTCGAATGCACTGAAAACTTTCTCTCCCCGTATTAAATTGTTAAAAGATTAGTCTCTGGAGATCTGAAAATAAAGCACAGAACCGTTTGCATTGCGCGATATTCTTTAGGAAATAAGCTGTTTGTAGTTCAGGGACTGCAACATCTTGCAGCAGTTTACTTGTCCAATTTTGTTCCCAGAGGTTTTAATTAGAGGAGATGGTTGCAGTTTCGGTCGGAGCAAAAATAACTCAGACGTTTGTACTTACTGGAGGTCAAGCAACGCAGTCCCAGAAAATCAAACCAGAAAATCATCAGGGTAGTGTCATAAGACCAAACATATTTCGCTGTTATCAACGATCGTCTCTCCATCAATGTGGGGATTACTTCTCCTCACTTCACATTGTGACACAAGCAGGAGTCTCATTTTGTATGGAAAAGGTAATTCTTAGTATAAAAGTGACGGAATTGGACACTGCGACGAGAGTTCCTCCACTCTCCATATTTCCTACTCATTTTCTCCGAGTTTATTCTGCTTGTTTTATCATTTTGTTTTTCCCGCTGCTCTCAGTTTAGTCTCCATGCGCCTCCAGACAGATCCTGTCTTGGTCTCTCGGTGGCTCTCAGTCTGGCCTCTCCGCAGTTCGTCACATGTCCCGAGCTGATATCTCGGCAGCTGTCAGCCCGATCTCTCGGGAGGATGGCAGTTGGTCTCTCGACGTTTCATGGCGGTATTTTAGCTCGGCGTAGGAGTGTATCCTGCCGAAGTATGTACCCTCAGGCACGGGGAATTATCGATGAGGCTGCAATTTCAACAGCACCGATTCTGTGTGTGGTGGTGGCGTCGAAAGCAGACAGCAGAGCGAGATGGGCGGACGCATCATCAGTTGAATGGTTCACGTATTCCTTTAAGACCTAGTTTAATCTGTGAGAAACGTTCATGTAAACTGTTGCCAAATTCTTTAATTTTCTAATATTCTATGAAGGAATACTTAGCTTTGTAACTCATGTTTCTCTTCGTACATTGTACCTTAAAACTTTTGTGCCGAGGTAATGTGCATCTGCGATGGAAACATCTGTGCCAACATTATACAACTTTCACTTTACACCTTCACTTCAATACTTAACTTCACGTCGTAAATAAAATCTTAAAAAGTGAGTTCGCCCGTGACTAGACCAGCTGTCAGTTTGCAGAAATAAATATGACACGGCCATGCAAAATTGAAATATTAGCCAAGTTAAAAAGGTGACACGGCTCTTAAAATAAGTGTAGCACAAACATAGCAAAGCTCTATCGCTCTGAAAGTTGTTTCATTTTAAGAAAAGTGAGTGCAGACCTTCAAGCGCACAATCAAAGGGTACTGGCGCAGGCAGGAAATTGGAGTTGTCAAAAAAAATACATTATCCATGATGTTATTACATTTTCGAACTGCTGTGTCAGCCAGACAACTGCTACTGGTTTTAACTCATGTAGTTACGCTCTAGTACACAGTTTAACAATATCAAAATATAATTTTGCCACATTTGACCGAGCGTGTTATTGGGGAAAAAAAAGATTTAATTCCACATTGCCACCTGTGTACAAGCAAAGGAGTAAACAGTTTTTTGAGATGGATGGAGTTTTGGGTGTGAGGTGACAATTAGATCAGCAATAATTTAATTGACCGGATGTGGAAGTTGAATTTACTTCATGTTCAACTCCCTGAACTCCACATTTTGTAAAACATTTATCTTACTTTACCCGAAAAAATTAATGAATTCAAAATCCATATCTTTTCACGAGTACTCTGAACCATTCCTGAACGAGTTTGTCTCCTCGTCGTCTGACTTTCTTTTTATTTTGATCTGCATTCCATCCACTGTGCCGAGCCCACTCGGAAACTGTCTTCTGAAATGAGCTGATTCTAATCTTCTGATTGCATTTTTTGAAACATTCCCACATTATTGTGATATCGCCATCTCTCCCGGGAGCCGGAGTCCAGCAGAGCCCATTAGGGGCAATGCCTACGTGAAATTCTAAGTGGAATGTTGGGATTAAATGAAAATAGAATTGAAGTGGTGAATGAAGGAGTCCACCTCCCGCGATGAGCCACTCTTCCTAAAGGGATTTATGAATCCTTCCTCTTCAATGACTCCCTCTCCAGGCTTCCATGACTATTGGCGCTTTTATATTGACTGATGGAATTACAATATAAGTATGCACGAACTGCTCCATCGAAAGTTCGGATCAATTTTAAAATCTAGGAATGGGTAACTGGGAGTTTTGGTGTTCATGTTAACAACTTCTTCTCTTCTAAGACAACAACCACAAAATACTCAATGAAAGTCAAACGCAAATAAGATATAATGCAAATCACTTCCCACCTTACACAATTAAAAATATACTCCCAGAGTATATCTGCCCATATTAAAATCAGAGTAAAGTTTATTCTTCTTTGTCCTGATTGAACAGCCCGGTGTTTGGTACTAAGAAAACATTCGGTGTATTCGCCGAAAAACGATATTTCCTGAATGCAGAAACTGGACTTGATTAAATTCAAAGTTAAAAAATCTCGACACGGTTCCACTGTTCCATCAAACAGCCCCATCTCTTGTTCAGAAGTAAAACAGAACAAATAATGAAATGCAGAATGATACAGTACATAGAACATAGAACATTACAGCGCAGTACAGGCCCTTCAGCCATCGATCTTGCGCAGATCTGTCATAACAATCTGAAGCCCATCTAACCGGCACTCTTCCATATACGTCCATATGCTTGTCCAATGACGACTTAAATGTACTTAAAGTTGGCGAAAGTACTACCATTGCAGGCAAAGCATTCCGTACCCTTACTACTCTCTGAGTAAGGAAACTACCTCGAAAGTCTGTCCTATATCTATCGCCCTCAATTTTAAGCTATGCCCCATCGTGCTCGCCGTCACCATACTTGGAAAAAGGCTCTCCCTGTCCACCCTATCTAACCGTCTGGTCATCTTATATGAAATATTAAGTAACCTCTCAATCTTCTTCTCTCCAACAAGAAAGCATCAAGTCCCTCAGCCTTTCATCATAAGACCTTCCCCCCCATACCAGGCAACATCCTAGTAAATCGCCTCTGCACTCTTTCCAAAGCTTCCACATCCTTCTTGTAATGCAGTGACCAGAACTGTCCACAATACTCCAACTGCAACCGCACCAGAGTTTTGTAGAGCCGTAGCATAACCTCATGGTTCCGGAACTCGATCCCTCTATCAATAAAAGATAAAACACTGTCTGCCTTCTCAACAATCCTCTCAAACTGGGTGGCAACTTTCAAGGATCTGTGTACCTGGACTTCGAGATCTCTCTGCTCATCGACACTATGAAGAAACTTGCCATTAGCCCAGTACTTTGCATTCCGGTTACTCCGACCAAAGTGAATCACCACACACTTGTCTACATTAAACTCCAATTCGCACCTCTCAGCCCAGCTCTGCAGCTTATCTATGTCTCTCGGTAACCTACATCATCCTTCGTCACTATCCACAACTCCACTGACCTTATTGTCGTCTGCAAATTTACAAACCCACCCTTCTCCGCCCTCATGCAGGTCGCTTGTAAAAATGACGAACAGCAGTGGACCCAATACCGACCCTTGCGTTTCACCACTCGTAACTGGACTCCAAGTTGAGCATTTCCCATCAACCGGCCCTGTCTTTCTTCTTTCAGCAATCCAATTACTGATTCAAGCTGCTATGTTTCCCACAATCCAATTCCTCCACATTTTGTACAATAGCCTACTGTGGTGAACCTGATCGAATGCCTTGCTGAAATCCATACACACCACATCAACCGGTTTACTCTCATCTATCAGTTTGGTTACCTTCTCAAAGAACTCAATCAGGTTTGTGAGGCACGACCTATCCTTCACAAAACTGTGCTGACTATAAAGAATCAAATTATTCTTTTTTTGATGATTATAAATCCTATCTCTTATTATCTTTTCCAACACTTTACCAACAACTGACGTGAGGCTCACTGGTCTATAATTACAAGGAATATCTCGACTCCCCTTCTTGGTTTGGGGAACCGCATTTGCTAACCTCCAGTCTTCTGGCACTGTTCCTGTAGACAATGACGTTTTAAATATCAATAACACAGGCTCGGCAATCTCCTCCCTCGCTTCCCAGAGGATCCTAAGATAAATCCAATCCACTCCAGCGGACTTATCTATTTTTGCACTCTGCAGGATTTCGAATATCGGTTCCTTGTGAACCTCAATCCCACCCAGTCTCGTAGTCTGTGTCACCGTATTCTCCTCGACAACATTGTCGCTTTCTGGAGTGAACACAGTCGAAAAATATTCATTTAGTGATTCCCTTATCTCCTCTGACTCCACACACAACTTCCCACTACTATCATTGATTGGCCCTAATCTTACTCTCGTCATTCTTTTACTCCTTAAATACCTATAGAAAGCCTTAGCGTTTAGCCTGATCCTATCCGCCAACAACTTCTCATGTCTCATCCTGGCTCTTCTGAACTCTCTCTTTAGGTCTTTCCTGGCTACCTTGCAACACTCAAGCGCCATAACTGAGCCTTCACATCTCATCCTAACGTAAGACTTCTTCTTCCTCAAGACCACAGATTCCACTTCCTTCATAAACCACGGTTCTGCGCTCTGCAGCTTCCTCCCTGCCTGACAGGTACATCCTTATCTAAGACACTCAGGAGCTTTTCCATTAATAAGCTCCACATTTCTAATGTGTCCATCCCCTGCAGTTTCCTTCCCCATCCTATGCTTCCTACATCTTGCCTAATCGCATCGTAATTGCCTTTCCCCCAGCTATAGCTCTTGCCCAGTGGTTTTCACATATCCCTTTCTATCACTAAATTAAACATAACAGAAATGTGATTACTATCACCAAAGTTCTCACGTCCTTCCAAGTCTAACACCTGGCCGGACTCATTACCCAGTACGAAATTTAATATCGCTACTTCCCTTGTTGGCCTGTCTACATACTGTGTCTGAAAGCCCTCGTGCACACACTGGTCAAAAACTGATCCATCTATCCTACTTGTACTATCGTGCTCCCAGTCAATATTTGGAAAGTCTAAATCCCCCATGACAACTACCCTGTCTCTCTCACTCCTATCGAGAATCATCTTTCCAGTCCTTTCGTCTAACTCTCTGGAACTATTCGGAGGTCTATAGAAAACCCCCAACAGGGTGACCTCTCTTTAACCTGTTTCTAACCTGAGCACATACTACCTCAATTGACGAGTCCCCAATCATCCTTCTGCAACTGTAATACAGTCCTTGACCAAAAATGCCACACCTCCCCCTCTTTTGCCATCTTCTCTGTTCTTACTGAAACATCTAAATCCTGGAACCTGCAACAACCATTCATGTACCTGCTCTATCCATGTCTCTGAAATGGCCACAACCTCGAAGTCCCAGCTACTAACACATGCTGCAAGTTCAGCCACCTTATTCCGGATGCTCCTGGCGTTGAATTAGTCACACTTCAAACCAACTTCTTGCTTTCTGGTGTCATCGTGCGTGCATGAAACTTGATTTTGGACATCTGTTCTCTTAACCTTTTCTATACTTGAATTACAATTTTTGGTTCCCATCCACCTGTTTGATTAGTTTAAACCTACCACAATAACCTTAGCATAATTCCCCAGCATACTTGCACCCCTCTGTGTCAGGTGAAGACCATCCTGCTTGTAGAGGTCCCAGCTAGCACAGAAAGAGCTCCAATTATCCAAAAATTCAAAACCCTCTCTCCTACACGATCCCTGGAGCCACGTGCCTCTGTGGACTACGACATGTGGCTGCTCCCCCTCCCCCTTAAGGATCCTGAACACACGATCAGAGACATCAGGAACCATGCAAACTGGGAGGTTCACCAACCGTGATTCTCTATCGTACCCACAGAACTTCCTGTCTGTCTCCCTCACTATGGAGTACCCAATGACTAATGCTCTGCCCTTCTTCACCCTTCCCTCTGAACAGCGGGGACTGACGCTTTGCCCGAGCCCTGTGCCCCACTGCTTTCCCCTGGTAAATCGTCCGTCTCAATAGTATTCAAAACGGTATATTTACTGTTGAGTGGAATCCTTGCACTGCCTGCCGGTTGTCTTTCCGTCCCCTGACTGAAACCCATCTACCTTTTTCTTGTAACTGAGGAGTGACTACCTCCTTGTAACTCCTCTCAATATCCCCCTCTGCCTCTCGAATGATCCAAAGTTCATCCAGCTCTAGCTCCAGTTCCCTAACCCGATTTTGGAGGAGCTGGAGATGGGTGCACTTCCCGCAGATGTCGTCAGCAGGAACACTCGTGGTGACCCTTTCCTCTCACATTCTGCAGCAGGAACATTCAACTGCCAGATCCTCCATTCCCAGTATTCCAAATTCCCAAAGAGACTGTTGAAAAATAAGGAATAAGAGTAAACTTGCTACCGTACCAATCTGGTGCACAGAACCTTTTTTTTGTTTAGAAAAGGACGATGAGTGGGAGACACTACCCGACTAATGCTTCGGGTAACACAGGCACACAAATTTACGACTTAGCAGATGCTCTTCGCTCCTCCCTCGCAGCTCTCAGCAAATGTAGGCCCGACTCACGAGGTAAGTCTCTACTAATGCTGGAAAACTCACCCTTTTCAGCAGCCCTCGCTTCACTACTCCTTCTATCCTCGTTGCTCCGGCAAAATGGAGTCCGGACTCCCGAAGAAAGTCACATTTAAAGCTGGAAAACTCACCCTTCTCGGCAGCCCTGGTTTACCACGCTTTCTCTCCTCGCCTCTCTGGCAAAATGAAGGCCCGACTCCCGAATTAAATCCCGAAGTAATAATGCGGGAAAACACTCCTTTCCCGGCAGCCCTCGTTTCATCACGCCTTCTGTCCTCGCAGCTCTGGCAAAATGGCGACCCGACTCTCGAGGTAGGTCACTTCTAATGCGGGAAAACCCATCCTTCCCGGCAACCTTCGCTTCATCACACCTTCTCTACTCGCCGCTCTGCTAAAATGGAGGCCCGACACCCGTAGTAAGTCCTTTTTAATGCGGGAAAAGGTATCCTTCTCGGCAGTCCTCGCTTCAGCACTACTTCTCTCCTCGCCACTCTAGCAAAATGGAGGCCGCACACCCGTAGTAAGTCCCTTTTATTGCGGGAAAACTCACCCTTCTCGGCAGCCCTCGCTTCACTACTCTTAATCTCCTCGCCGCTCTGGCAAAATGGAAGGAGGCTTTCTGAACTCTCATGTCTACCTGGCTGCTGAATTAACGAACCAACTAATCCTCGTAACCAGTTCTATTTTTAGATTAGATTAGATTACTTACAGTGTGGAAACAGGCCCTTCGGCCCAACAAGTCCACACCGACCCGTCGAAGCGCAACCCACCCATACCCCTAATCTAACACTACAGGCAATTTTAGCATGGCCAATTCACCTGACCTGCACATCTTTGGACTGTGGGAGGAAACCGGAGCACCCGGAGGAAACCCACGCAGACACGGGGAGAATGTGCAAACTCCACACAGTCAGTCGCCTGAGGCGGGAATTGAACTCGGGTCTCTGGAGCTGTGAGGCAGCAGTGCTAACCACTGTGCCACTGTGCCACCGTGCCGCCCGTATCCTTCAGCCAACAATATCTGGTTACAAATGAAAATCAGGTTACAGAGAAAGTACAATAGCTATTTGAAGCGACAGGGGATGCAGTAGTCAAATTGCAAAGACTGGGATGCAAGAATGAGATTCAGGAAACATCAAAGATACATTTGCTAAGTCATTAAGAATTTTCGTTCGAGTTGACAATGATTGTCTCTAAATACAGATATACTTCTGTTCTTTTCGTGCGACAGCAAAAATTGTGAAAAACGCTCCTGAGAGAAATCAGTAGATATATGTGCACGAGTGTCTCTATGAATGCTGCGCTGTGTCCACTCAAATATTTATTTACTTTATCACATTCAATTGTTTAATCACGGACTTCTCTTTCTGGATTTATTTTCATTTCAAATAAAGTGTAGAAACAACAACACTTCAACAAATATTTAAAACAAATGAAAAGGAAATTGCACCAGTATTGACTGATGTCGCAAACACGAACGTAACACCGGCGGGTCACTTGCAAGCGGTATTCCCATTGTTGTAAATTCAGTCATTGTTTTGAACGCTCTGTTCGCATAATTAATGCAGCAACTCAAACGAGGCCAGTATTCCTATGAATTGCTATTTGACTGACGGTTTTTATGCAATCAACCTAAACAAATGTCCGAATTTTGAACGCATCTGCAAGCCGTTTTTTAAAAAATGTTTTCACGCTCTTGTATTCTATAATGCTTCTAAGCTCTTGGAGAGTCTCAAACGAAGTAAGCTTTATTGATTTGCCTTCATTGCAGTTTATATACATGCGCTCACATTTGACATGCTAGAGTGAGGTTGTGCACAGAAAGCTTCCACAGAAGATATGACAAATTAATATATCAATGATCATTTCAGTTAACGAATGAATTCAGTGTTTATTTACCAGAGAGAACTCACATACTTTTATGAATAGAACGAACTGGGAAATCTCTTATCGAGTCACTGATCAACAAAGAAATGCATCTGGCCATCTCTCAAACAACAATGACCGTTATTTTTTTCAGTATTATAAGCCACAATTTCCACTACCTCCAGCGGGATGCAACAACCAGACTCATACCTCCCTCTCTCTTGTCAGCCTACCGCAGATACCATTCTCTCCCGGGCCCCCTGGTCCATTCCTCATCCATGTCTGACACCACAGACACCAGCCCCCACTGCGACATGAAACCTTCCCTTGCAACCACAAAAGGTGTAACTCTTGCCCTGTACTCCATACCTCAGCTTGTGAACGCAAGCTTGCTTTATTCTTTCTTGGCCACCTTCTCTGCACGATTTAGCACTGTCAGGAATCTGGAGATGTTTACACCGAAATCCTTCTCTGTGCCAATGCTGCTAACGCATGTATTCTATAATTAACACCTGAATTTGACATGACAAAATGCATCAAGTGAAAACTACCATTCCATCCCACCTCTCTGTTTTCTAGGACCAAGCAAGTTCAACTCGCCAGCACAGCACGGATCCCACGAGAATGTCCATTTTGTTCCAGCCTCTCGAGAGTACGTTATCAAATGCCTTTTAAAAGTCCACGTGAAAAACATCCATTGCCCTTCCCTCATTAACCGTCTTGTGTCCTCTACAAAAAACAAATCCAGTTGCAAAGTTGAACGTTTCAGCAGAAACCAATGCAACCTATCGCTAGAATTCAATTTGCTTCCAAATTTGAATTTACCCGGCCAAACAGTCTCTTCTCCAACACCTCCAACACTGACATAACCAACGATAGAATAATTATTGAGATTATGTCTGTTTGATTTCTGACACAAAGGAAAATCATGAGTCATTCTCCAGCCCTCTGGAACCTTACATGTGGTCAAATATATGTGTTAAGGACGCAGCTTATTCTTGCTTTGTCTCCAACAGCATCATGGGACAGATCGCATCTGGCACTGGAGGATTTTTCTGTCATAATGCATTTCAAGATACCCAAAATTAATTCCTTCATTACATTGGATGGGATTGAATGCGGTTGTGGAAAAACATAGCAGGTTAAGCAGTATACGAAGGAGCAGGGGAGTTGACGTTTCGGGCAGAAACTTCCATCATGAGTGGGAAGGGGAACGGGGCTGAGAAACAACAATATTTGGACTGGGGGAAAGGGAGATGGGGTGGCAATATTTGGATGCATGACCGATGTCAGTGAGGAGGGTGGAACATATAGAGAGAAAGGATATGGCCAGGGTAAGTCAGGTCAAGTGAGCGGGGTGGACAGAGGGCCACGCCTGGAATGAGGTTCGAGGTGGGGAGATTTGGAAGCTGGTGACATCCATGTTGAGTCCATAAAGTTGTAAGCTACCAAGATGGAAGATGAGATTTTCTGCTTCCAGTTTGTGTGTTGCCTTGTTTTGACGGTGGAGGAGACAAAGTATGAACATGTCATGGCAGGAGTGGAAGAAGCAGTAGAACTGCGTGGCAACCAGGAGTTGGGGTTGAGTGAAGCATGCAAACCAATGAAGTTTGCTGAACTGCTCCCCCAGTTTGCACTCCTCTGTTCAACGTAGGTGAGGCCACATTGGGAGCAAAGTATGCCGTAAATAAATTTCAAGGAACGGCAAATAAGTTTTGGATGGACTTGGAATGATGCTTTGGGGCATTGGACAGAGGTCAGAGGGGTGGAGCGATAGCAAGTTGTGCACTTCCTGCGAACACAAGCAAAACTTCCAGGTGTGGAGGAGTGGTTGGTGGGTTTATGGACCGAATGACGGAATGGTGAGCAGATGGGGTGGGGAAGCAAATTTACTTCAGTGGTGGCGTCACACTGCAGGTGGCAAAAATAGCGGAGGTTGTTGTGTGGGATTTGGAGATTAGCTCTTGGGGCAGAACGGTGGCTCAGTAGTTAGCACTGCTGCCCCACAGGACCAAGCAGTCACGTTCGATTCCCGCCTCTGGCGACTATCTGTGTCGAGTTTGCACATACTCCCCCCACCTGCGTGAGTTTCTTCCGGATGCTCCGGTTTCCTCCCATAATCCAAACATGTGCTGGTCAGGTGACTATGCTAAATTATCCAAAGTGTTATGTGCTTTACTCAGGTTTAAATGTTGAGAAATGTGTCTGGGTAGCGTCTCATCGGAGGACTGGTGTGGAAAATGTGGACAAAACGGCTTGTTTCCATCCTATAGGGAATGTCATAGAAAGTCTACTTGAACGTAGGGACCAATGGAAACCTGTCCTTGTTGTGGTTGGAGGTTGATGGTGGTGGTACTTGTATGCAGCGTTGTTGTAGATGAAGTCGATGCGGTTAAGGGGCATCATAGATCACGAGGGAGGCGAATTTACAGTCCTTGAATTATGAAGACACTTGCAATGTCCTAGAGTGGAATCGTCATTTAAGGAGCCCATAGAGAGGAGACGGAACGAAATGGCTCATGGGATTGCACCTTTTCAGAGGTAGGGTTGGAGAAGGTGTAGTTGAGTTAGCTGTGGGTGTCAGTGACTTTGAAATTGATATCAGTGCTAAGTTGATTGTCGGGAATGTCGAAATAGATTTCCAGGAAAGGAATGGATTTGTCAGAGATGGCTCAGGTCAATTTGAATTCAGGGTGAACAGTGTGGGTGACGTTGATGAACGACTTGAGCTCGGCTGTCGGAATCTCCAATCAACACTACAAGCCGGTGGACAGCTATGTCAACTCCCCCTCCAACTCCCTCAGTGACATGTGCATACTGGGTGTCTTCTTCATTCAAAATTGCACAAGCAAACTGTTGGAAGAACATCTCACCTTCCAGTTCTGGAGCTTACAACCTTATGACCTCACATAGAATTCCACTGCTACCAAATCCCCTCGATAATCTCCACACCACTCCCTTGACCAGGCCAAATCCGTCTATCTTCCCTCACCTCTATGTGCATTCACCTACCACCATTCCACCTACCGCCTATTTACCTATCTTTCCCAAAACCCATCCCATTTCCTCTATATATTTCTCAGCCTGCTTTACCCTCCCAGGCCTGATGACGGATCTTGCCAGGACGTCGACTCTCCTGCGTCTCTTGTGCTGCTTGACCTGCTGTATTTATTTCACCACCACATTTGATCAGACTTTCCAGCATCTGCAACCCACACTACCTCCTTCACGATGTTGAACTGCTTGAGAGTATACACACACTTTTTCCTAATCTCAATATTCCTCATGTCCCCCTCTTTGGAGAACACTGATGCAAAGTACTCATGAAGGATCTCACCCATTCCTTGTGGTTCTGCACATAATCCCATTACTTTAATCATGAGTGAACTTATTCTCCTCCCACCTAGCCTCTTGCTCCTAAACATTACATGTATATGAATTGCCTTAGGAATCCCCTTATCTTTGTTGTCCAAGGTTACCTCAAGGACTCATTTTGCACTCGAACTTCCCGGATTCACTTCCTTTCTAGGATCGATATATTCTTCAAAACCTGGTCTGTTTTTCTTAATTGCCCACAAATTGGATAATTGCTCCCTTATCTGATGAATTTGAAAACCTGTCATCAAAGGTTCCAGAGTCATGCCATTCTTGTCCATCGTTTTCACAGGAACATGCCAGTCCAGCACTCGAAGCCGTTGATGTATAAAGGAGTCCAGGAAGTCAGATGTTGATTTACACTCAAACAGTCTATTCTCAACCCACAATATCTGATTCTTGACTAATTCGATTATAGTTAAACTTGCCCCTAATTTAACAACTTCAGCCGATGTCGAGTGTTGTCCTGCTTCACAAGAATTTAAAATCTTACGCAATTATGGTCACTGTTCCCACAATAGTGGGAGTTTGATGACATTGACTCTCAGCAAAATCATTCAAAGGATATCTCCCTCAAAACAGCTGTGATACGCTCTTGAACCATTGATGCAGTCTTCATACTTTCTGACCTGCTGCTCTGGTTCCGACCTATCCCTCACTAATACTCGAAATTAAACACTCCCGAGTGCCGCTATCAAACTTCACTCCCAGGATTTTCGTGCCAATCCAGTTTACTTTCAATCAGTCCTTCTTGTAAAGGTGCAGTTTCAATTATATAGTTGTGAAATGCTGCACTTTGGAAAGCTAAAACAAGGCATGACATATAAACGTAACATTAAGGTTCTGAGGACCGTTGCTGACCAAAGAGGATTTGGAGCACATGTTTTAAATTTCTTGAAAGTGTAGTCTCAGGTCGATAGGATATTGCAGAAGACATTTCGTACGTTATCATTTGTTGTTCACACCATTGTGCACAGGAATTGGAAGGTCATGTTTTGGTTGTACAGGACATTGGATAGGCCACTTTTGAAAAGTTGCTTGCAATTTACAAGGATGTTACCAGGTTAGAGGTCTTCAGATACAGGTAGAAGATAAAAGGGCTGGTTCTGTTTTTTGTTTTTTCTCCAAGTATTGGGGGCTGAGAGGAGTCCTTATAGAGTTTTATAAAATCAAACGGCGTATGGTTAGCGTAAATAGGCAAAACCCTTTCGCTGGTTTGGGAGACTCCAGAAAGAGACGGCACAGGAATAGTGTCAGAGGGGAAATATTAAGCGGAAATGTATGAGGTGATTCACTTTGGTAGGAGTAACAAGAAGATAGAGTACTGAGCAAATGGTAACATTATTGTCAGTGCAGATGAGTAGAACAATTTCGGTTTCGATGTACATAGATATCTGAAAGTTGCAACACAGATTTAGAAGGTTGTTAATTAGGCATATGGTGTGTTAGCCGTATTTGAACGAGGGTTTGAGTTTCGCAGCCTGGAGGTCATGGTGCAACTCTGATAAAACACTGGTGCAGCCGCACTTAGAGTATGGTGTTCATGTCTGGTCACCGCAGGAAGGACGTGGAAGCTATGGAAACGGTTCAGAGGAGATTTACGAGGATTACGTCTGGTATGGACGGAAGGTCTTACGAGGAAATTGCTGAGGGACCTGATGACGTTTTATTGAGAATAAGAAGGTTGAGACGTGAAACATACAAGATAATCAGAGGGTTAAATAGTTAGGACAATGAGATCCATTTTCCTCGAATTATGATGGCGAACACGAGGGAACATAGCTTTTAATTGATGGTCGGTAGATATGGGAGAAATGTTAGAGCTATTTCATTTACGTAGAGAGCATTATGGAAGTGGAACGCACCGCCTACGACAGCGGAACCCTCGCCAAATGGTCATTGGATAAACATATGTTTGAAAATGGACTAGTGTGTGACAAAGAAACTTCAGATTGTTTCCACAGATCGGTGCAACATCGAGGTCCGAATGACCTGTACTGAGCTGTATTGTTCTATTTTCTGCGTTCTGTTCGAAAGGGACTTAAGTGTCAACCTTTTGGCGCAAAGGTTCCTGTGTGTCTAGAATTAGCTTCCAGGGGAAATGGTGGAGGCTGATGAAATAACAACATTTAAGAGACATCGAGATGAATGGCTGAATCGAAAGAGTTTCGAGGGATATGGATCAAGTGCTTGCAAATGGGACTAAATTAATTTAGAATATCTGCGTGGCATGGGTGGATTGGACGGAAAGATCTGTTTGCATGCTGTACATTTCGTGATTCGATGATTCTACGTCCCACCTTCTCCAGAAGATATCTCAATGATCTGCTTTCCTTTAGCTTGCCCAGCCCCAAACACACATGCCAGCAAATTAACCATGTATTCAATATGCTATCTCTCAGGTCCTAGCCTCATTTACACGTAGTATGGAAAGTAATCCTGACATTATTACCAAAAGTTCCTTCCTTTTAGACCGAACTACCAGATTTTTGTTGCAGGTCTTCATACCAATGTCATTCAGGCCAATTACTTCTGTTTGTCTGTTGTGGACGTTATTATGGCAGTAATGTAGTTAACTTAGTGTTGCCACGTATGCCCGCGGTCATGTACATTGCATGATTCGATGATTCTATGTCACATGGTTATAATGGATTGCCTTGTTATTAACGTTGCAGTGATTTTAAGTCGACTTCTGGCAATTTGTTTTCTAGCTAGTTCACAAAACCTCACGCGGGGACGTCACTTGATAATTCTACTTATCTATGCTTCTCGAAACTGCACTGTTTGGTTGACTGTGGCTTTCAACTTTGATCAGATCCTAACAATTTGTCACCAGAAGCACAGAAAGAAGTTCTGAAAGGAAAAATGTAGCAGCGATAGTTATAGGAATAGTCTGTGTGCTATGCTGTTGGAAAAGCAGTACATTTCACTTCCGAAGTGAGGCCTTAAATATCATTAATAACGTAGGCTGGTACAGCTACATAACAGCGATCCATCATTCACCACTTGTTAGGAAATTGCTTGACAGTTTTGCTCACATTTCAACCCCATGTCTCCTTATTTTGCTGTACAGAATGTGAGACATATTAGTTAGTCGAACCCGAAAGAGACTCGGCTGCCACAGCAATGACATTAATAAATGCGACACAGAAATGGAGAGCAGGAGAAAGACCACCGTTTTGCCATCTTGGGCAGTTTACTCTGTTTTGTGTTGAACGTACGCTGCACATTTTCGACTTGTGCGAAGTTTAGGCAGAAGATACTCTATCCGTTCCAATCCCAATGACCCCAAGTTTATTCTGAAGTAAAGCACGTATATGATACAATTCTTAAATTCATGCACCAATGCGAGCATTTATGCAGGGACACAGACAAAATTCAGAGGTCAGTTGAAAGAAGCTTTTAAATAATTTTCCAACCTTTACGAAATGTCATAAACAATGAGTCCGGCTGAATATCATGATGTGACTTTAATCATTCAGTAAATCCATACGCAACATTATGAATCTGTAATTCAGCAATTCTAGAAAGATTATCATCAGGATGCCCAAGCTTGTTAATTCACACCAATGAAAGAATAATCAAACAGCAACCCGTTTTTAAAATATTGATGGCAGCCAAATGCGAAATTGATTTTTTGTTCAGGATTTGCCTCTTCTGCCGGCCACAAACGCTTAGCATAAGAATACTCCCTTTTGAATTAGATGCGTAAGCTCTGAATGGGAAGAAACTCATAGTCCCTACTAAAAGTAAATGTCATGGTCAAGGCCAGGATACCTTCAAAATATTTTAAGAATGTAACCCAAACACTTACTTCTTAGGTTTATGCAGATATGAAGTTGCCATTCCAGGTAAGATGCAACAGGTGAAACCTCTCGTTGTTAAGCACAACAGAAATTATGTAAACACTAACTGTGAAACACCCACAAAGGAAAAAGAAATTTAGAATAACTTAACTATTGGAAAGTTAATTGTCCAGAAAACCAACTGAACGAAGGAGCTTTTCCAATTTACGTAACATCACGTTAACACACCCGTTGCCAAACGTTAAATCCATACACAGATTATTTCAGGCAGGCGAAATTTCCGATTGAAAAGTCATGCAAGAATCATCTCCTGAAATTTGGAACCATTTACCATAACAGCAATTTCTCACTATTACAAGTAAAGTAAAGAAGAGAGAAAAATTGACTCGGAGAATTGGCCACTCCCTTGCCATTGTTAATCTGTACATTTTGGGATATCAGCTATCACGACGTCTCTTGGAAAAAAAGAGGGAAAATAACCTTTTAAAGTAACAGCGTACCAACAATAGCCCCCTTGAAAAAATCTGTTCACAAAGATGAATTCACTTTTAAAGCCATTAGTCTTACTTTGTTAATATACTACAGTACATATACATGATATTTCTGCTGCTTACTCCTGCCACTGAAAACCTCCATATTTTCATCCAAGTATCGATAATGCGTCGCAAATTGCGCTGTCTCTTCTTACCACGTATAATTTTCAAATTGAATACCTACAATAATAAGGTCCATTTAAATAATCTGCATTTGGTTATCCTAACATTTCTCCTTTGATGAGTTTTGATCGCTATATATAATTGTCACAGGAACATTCCCAGCAAAATAAATGTCACGATGCTATAACGTCAATACCGAGATCAAGGTCTCCTTTTCAATTGTTGAATACTTCTGATGGTAAATGTTCACTTTCCTGGCGAAATATCGACAGGTCTTTCAATCTTCTCGTAATCTTCCTGCGAGAGCACAGCACCAATACTCACATCACACTCATCGATATCCCTCTTGAATGGTTTTGTCTAATTAAGTTTAGCTAATACTGGAGCAGTCGTTAACACAGCTTCCAGAATGTCAAATGCCTTTACACAGTCTGCCGTGCACTGAAACGTTGTGCATTTTCTAAGTAGTTCAGTGAGTGGAGCAGTGCGCTGCTCAATTCAATACGAATTTCCAATAAAACCCACTCAATCACAAGAATCAGGTTTCTGTTCTTTTCGTCGAGAATATGAGAAAAACCGAATATCATTTGTTTTCACATTACATCGTGGGATCTGTCCGTATTTGATAACAAGGATCACGAATATCATGTGAGCTTTAGAACATGCATAGAACGTAGATTGCTATAGCACAGCACAGGCCTTTCGGACCTCGGTTTTGCGCCGACCTGTGAAACTAATCTGACTTCTAGTTAAAATCTCCAATTCCATGACTATCCATCGGTTTACCCAACAATTGAAATGCCCTTAATGATGGCGATTCGACGAAGTTTGCAGGCAGGGCGTTCCAATGCTACTCTCTTGGAGAAGAACCGACATCTGACGTCAGTCCTCTCTCTATCAATTATAAATGTAATTGTTGTTCCCTCGTGTGAGCCATCTCCAACCTAGGAAAACCACTCCCACTCTCCCCAATATCCCATCATTTGATCGTCTGTTCTGTCTCTGTCAAGTCACATCTAACTATCTTCTCTCAAAAGAAAACAGCCAAAGCCCGCCAACTTTTCCCGATAAGATGTTTCGTCCATACTCGTCAACATCCTGGTAAATCTCCAATGCACACTTTCCAAAGCTTCCACATGCTTTCTATAATGCCGTGACCAGAACTGTATGCAATGCTCCAAGGGCGACCGCACCAGAGTGTGGTATTGCTGCAACATGATCTCATGGCCACGGAACTCAATCCCTCTACGAATAAAGACTGATCTATCGTGTGCCTTCTTAACAACCCTCTCAAACTGGGTTGCAACTTTCTTAGATCTATGCACCCAGACACCGAGATCTGTCTGCTCATCGACACTACGAAGTATATTATCAAAGTGAATCTCCTCACACTTTTCTGCATCAATCTTCATTGGCCACCTCTCAGCCCAGCTCCATAGCTTATTTAATAACATCTGTAACCTGCAACATCCTTCAGCACGATCTGCAACTCCCCTGTATTTAGTTTCATCCGAAACGTAACCCACCTATCCTTCAACACACATTCATCCAGGTGATTTGTGACAATTACAAACGGCAGTGGCCCCATACCAGATCCATGAGGGAGACCACAAGTAACTGAACTCCAGGATGAACATTTTCTATCTACCACCACAGTTCGTCTTATATCCGCTCATCATTGCTTGACCCAAATCGCTGAATCACACTCAATGCAA
The DNA here is from genome assembly GCF_047496795.1 of Chiloscyllium punctatum. Classification (NCBI taxonomy): domain Eukaryota; kingdom Metazoa; phylum Chordata; class Chondrichthyes; order Orectolobiformes; family Hemiscylliidae; genus Chiloscyllium; species Chiloscyllium punctatum. Next base: position 51,407,763 of record NC_092789.1, on the reverse strand, counting down.
TGTCTCTGTATTTTGTGCAATTGCCTGGCGTGGGTAACATTTGCAAACGCTTCACTGAACTCCATATTCACCATGTCAACGGTTTTACCATCGTCTAACTGCTTGATAAACGTCTCGAAAAACTCAATAAGCTCTGTGAGGAACAACCTACCCTCCCAAACCAGTATTGAATATCCATAATTAAATTACTCCTTTCTAGATGATTATAAATCCAATCTCTTATAATGCCTTCCATCTACAGGACGACAACCGAATTATGGTCCCTAATTGCCAAGGATGCCTCTCTTCCACTTCATGAACAAGGGAACCACATTTACTATCCTCCAGCCGTCTGGCACTATGCATTAGACGATGACGCCATAAACATCAGAGCGGAAGGCTCTGTAATCTGCTCCTGGCTCCCAGAGAATCCGAGCATAAATGCCATTCGGCCCAGGGACTTATCGATTTTCACACGTTCTAGAATTGCGAACATGCCCTCCTCATGAACCTCAATCCCGTCTAGCCTAACAGACTGTATCTCAACATTGTACTCAACAAAATTATCTTTTTCCAGCGCAAAAACTAACGAGATGTGTTCATCTACCGCCTTCCTTATATCCTCGGACTCCACTTACAAATTCTCACAACTGCCTGATCGTGCCCCAGTCATCTTTTTAAAATTTCAGACACACCTATAGAAAGTTTTATAGTTTTCCTTCATCTACCTTCCAACGACTTCTCATGCCCTCTCATGGCTCTTCTATTCTCCCTGTTTAGGACCTTCCTGCCTACCGTGGAACTCACAAGCTACCTAGCAGAACCTTCCCGCCTCAACTTTACATAATCCGCCTTCCTCCTCTTGACAAGAGATTCAATTTCCTTTGTAAACCACGGTTCCCTCACTCGACCACTTCCTCCATGCCTCATAGGTATATACATATCTCGGGCACCTAGTCGCTGTTTCTTGAACAAGCTCCACATTTCAATTGTGCGCAACCCCTGCTTTTTCCTTCTACATCCTATGCATCCTAAATCTTGCCTAATCGCGTCATAGTTGTCTTTATATCTATTTATAACCCTTGCCCTGCGATATATACCTATCCCTTTCCATCACGAAAATAAGTGCAACCGAATTCTGGTCACTATTACCAAAGTGTACACCTCCCACTCAATCTGAGACTTGGACTAATTTATTGCATAGAACTAAATCCAATATTACATAGCCGCTTGGTGGTCTATCAACATATGGTATCAACCAACTCTCCTATGCATTGGACGAATACTGACCCATCTAAACTACTCGACCAACAGCAGTTCCAGTTACTAGTTGGAAAGTTAAAGTCCCCCATAAACGCTGCGCTGTTACTTTCGCTCCTGACCAGAATTTTCATTGCAGTGATTTCCTTTTCATCTATGGAACTTTTCGAATGCCTATAGAAACCTTCTAATGGTTACCTCTCTTCCCTAATTCGGACGACAGCCCATTCTACCTCAATAGACGAGTCCTCATCAAACATCCTTTCTGCCACTGTAATTATTTCCTTCACTAACAATGTCACCCCTCCCCCTCTTTTACCATATTCCCTGTTCTTACTGAAACATCTGAATATCAGAACCTGCAAAAACCTTTCCTGTTCCTGCTCTATCCATGTCTCTGCACTGGCCACAGCATCGAAGTCGAAAGTAACAACCAATGCTGCATGTTGACCCACCATATTCTGCATGCTCCTGCGCTGACCACAGACACATTTGTAACTTACTTTCTGCCTGCCGGTGCAATTTTGCGACCTTGATTCCTTACATATTACCTTACTACTCTCAACATCCTGCACACTGGAGCTACAATTCAAGTTGCCATTCCCTTGCCGAAGTAGTTTAAACACTCCCGAAGTGCATGAGTGAAATTCCAACCATCACAGGCTATTGGTACGCCTCTGGTTCACGTGTAGACAATCCCGTTTGTAGAGGATGTAACCTGCTGGTTCCATCTTGTATTGACAATATTACTTTGGGTGTGCTCCAGTCATGGCAACTCACTTCGAATATGTTACCTTAGAGCATTCGTTCAATCTGTTTTTGAACACTTGACAACTACAAAAGTTGAAGTCTATAAGGATACCGTTTAATTGGAACAGGATTACCTTTTACTGCATCATACATAATTACATTACATAATTACATAATTACACTTCCCAGGTTAATCTCATGCAAACTCAATAATTCTTTTAGGTCGTGTCGTTTTTCCCTTTGAGGGTAACTCAATAATTAATTGCAATTGTTGACAATATCCCCATTTTCCAATGTAATTTGAGGAATGTCCAATTTTGAATGTTTTGAACTTGATTCTTCACTGTATGCTGTGACCAGGAAGACATTTGCTGTTGTTTTCTTTCCCAGTCAGAATGCATTTTCAGCATATTCACATAACACTCTTTGTGAGATTTCTTCCTGTCTGGAATCATAATGAAATAGTTCACCTCACTCAATCTCCTTTCGATCAGATAAGATCCACTACACTTATCTTTCAAAGGTTTATCCCTCACTGGGTGTAACACTAAGAGTTTATCTCCGTTAGAAAAGTAACGAGTTTTTGATTTCTTATCTGCTTCCTGCTTTATCATATAATGTGATAGTTTTAAATGCAGCCTTGCCTTCTATTTAAACATTCTCCAACATTTGACACATGATCCGAATATGTGATGTCTGAATTTTGTATCTTCAGTTTCTTCGTAATCAATTTTGATGTACTCTGAATTCATGAACAAAAATTGATTCAAATGGTCTGAACTTGGCCGATTCAGTTGGTACATCTCTAATGGCAAAAAGTTAAAACCGAATTCCCTCATCTAAATTATCTGGATTGTCTTGACTGTAAAGCTTGAACATTGTCGTTCATGTCTGATGCCAGATTTCTAGCAATCCCGACGATTCCTGATGGTCCGCAGTGGATTTGAATTATTTAACTCATCAGATTTCCGGAATTACCTTGAATAATTTTGATTTAAGTTTTAATCCTAATTCTGATTGTATTTGTACGGTTTGTGAATATCCAGGGAATAATTTGAGCTACGCCTCTACAATGCTTTTAGTTGAATTATTGTGGAATGGAATGGCCTCTGGGAATTTTGTGGACACATCCATTATTGTTAACAAATGCTGATTCCCATTTTCCCTTTAGATAGGCGTCTTACGCAATCAATTAAATCATTCCTCAAATGCAGGAATAGGTATTAAAGGTTTTGGTTTTATTGCTACCTGTGGTTGTCCAATTACTTGATATTTAAAACGTCCTGCAAATTTCACTCCCTCCTTATGCAGTCCAGGCCAGTAACAATGTTTTTGTATTTTAGTTCGAGCTTTTCTTCCCCCTAAATGACCTCCTACTGTTAATTTACGTGCCAATCACAACACCTATTTTCTGTAACCCACTCGCAATACAATGTGATGAACGTCTGCCCATTTTGCAAGTGCGTGAATATGGGATGTCGCCATTTTCTCATCAAGACCTCATTTTTAAGATCCGAGCACTCAGGGATACACTCAGATTCCACTTGGATATATGCTTTTTGCGACAATTGCAACAGATTTTCATCATTCTGCTGCAAAACAGTTAAATTTTCCTGAGCTGAAAATGTTCACGTTCTCCTCCAGCTGTTTCTGTTTTGTCTGAACCAGTAAAAACAATCCTGATAATTCTACTTTAACTGCCATATCTCTATGCACTGATTTCTCCTTCCAATTTAACTGGTGATATTATGACCTTGTTACCATATAGTGAGGAATGGAAAACGGTATATGTTTTCTATATTACCGAAGTTGCCTGATTTTCCACTTTCTTTTCAACCATAGTTGGCTGCAGTCCTACCTCTGACAGAGCAAAATTGTTAGCATTCATCCTTCAGAGAGTTCCTTCACAACCACTCCTCCACATTTCACTGGTCACTCCAACCTCACTCTACATAATTAACCAATTCTTGTCTCACCATGAATTCCCCGTACGAGCACGTTTTCTGGTAATTGACCTTCCGAGTTACATTTCTCCTCATAGAGTCAGAGTCACAGAGGTATACAGAATGGAAACAGACCCTTCGGTCCAACCTGTCTATGCCGACCAGATATCCCAACACAATCTAGTCCCACCTGCCAGCACACAGCCCATTTCCTCCAAACCCTTACTATTCATTTACCCATCCAAATGCTTCTTAAATGTTGCAATTGTACCAACCTCCACCACATCCTCCGACAGATCATTCCATACACGTACCACCATCTGAAAAAGTTGGCCCTTAGGCCTCTTTAATATCATTCCCCTCTCACTCTAAACCTATGCCCTCGAATTCTGAATTCCTTGACCTCATCTTTCAACATTATCTCTTATCTTTCAAAGCTGTAATTACTTCACCTGCTGCTCCTGCCTATGAACAACCCTAAACTTTGCAAGCAAATGGTTTAAGAAGATCGCGCACTCCCTAATTAGCAACATTCCCACCAGACTGTAAAGTCAGGTGCAGCTTTTCAAAAAGAACTGTGCCTTCCTTTTCCACTTTAACCAAATTCACTAACTATCCTGTTTTCCGATATCTGCCTTCCCTGAGCTTTTTCTCACCACCCATTCAAAGTGACTTTATGTGGCCTAATTTATTGCAGTGAAAACACCAGATATTTTTAACTTCTCTCTACCCTTCATAGTCAGATTTTTACCATCTGGTAAGCTAACGTTATTATTTTCATCAAGATCTACTTTCCCCTTCCGACTATCCGCTTCATAGATTTCTATCCCTCAAGGATTGAAATTGATGTTGGAAGCCAAAACTTGATGTATGAATCAACTCATATTCAACGGCCATTTCAGCTGCTAATTTTGCTTTTTTAAATCTCTGTTCTTCTCATTGATTCTCTCTATCTCAGGAAGTCAAGTTTTGAAATCCTTGAAATTAATCGTCTCTCTAAGAGCGTCATATGATTGGCATACTTTAATTCCCTTATGTACTTATCAAAATTACTTTGGTTGCTACTTTCACACTCACTTTTGGTTTGAATAGACTCCCTGGTTAGATTCCTCAAACGTTGTCAGTCGGTCTCAGGCACATGCTGACATGCACTGCAGATGGATTTCTTTACGGCCTCATAGACCCCAGAAACCTCCTCTGATAGTGATCCAAATACATCATCAGATCTACAGAGCAGCTTTGTTTGGATCAACAAATCTCATGTGACCTCTGGCCGCTTAACTTCTTTCTCCAGCTTTTCAAATTTAATGAGAATAGCTTCGACATCTCTGCTCTCAACTTTATGCAATGTTTGGATGTATTTATACAATTCCCTGCAAGGCATTTGGCGACTACATTTGTGTTTGAACAATATCTCTATCTTCCTCACTAAACCTACCTTCCACATTCATCTCCATTGATTTCAGGACTCTGCTGTGTGAGTGCAAATTTCTGAATTTGAAACTCTCTCTCGCTTTCTCCTCTCTCATTTTCCCCTTCTTCTCTCTTTTTTCCACTTTCTATGCTCTCTCTCTCTCTCTCTCTCTCTCTCTCTCTCTCTCTCTCTCTCTCTCTCTCTCTCTCTCTCCAGTGGTTCTCCTGGAGCCTTCCAATACTTTTATATTTTTTTGCAAAAGCGATCTTTCCTTTTCTTTTTATTATGCCAGGGCAAGTCATATTTTCCTCTATCCTCTTCTTGAAACGGTCATTAAAACTGTTTTGTTTCCTTTTTATGTTCAAGCTGCATCATCTGCAATTAAATTCTCGTCATTTCCAAAGATTCTTTAACATTTCCAACAAATTGTACTATCGAGCAATTGCTGTAATTAGGTCGCCATTTTTCAAATCCGAAGGCAACTCTGACTCTCGTTTGACTGTAATTTCCAGCAGGTTTGCCTTGGTCATCTTTTGTAAGCCCCAAAGTCACTTTTTCTAATCCAGAAAACTCAAAGTGACTCAATGACCTACTACTGCAACAAGTGCTGTTTAAAACAACTGACTTCAACACCTGGAATTACAGGCATTAAAACACTGTTGTGGATCTGTTCGCCGAGCTGGGAATTTGTCTTGCAAACGTTTCGTCCCCTGTCTAGGTGACATCTTCAGTGCTTGGGAGCCTCCTGTGAAGCGCTTCTGTGCTGTTACTTCCGGCATTTATTGTGGCCAGTCTCTGCCGCTTCCGGTTGTCAGTTCGAGCTGTCCGCTGTAGTGGCCGGTATAATGGGTCCAAGTCGATGTGTTTGTTGATAGAGTCTGTGGATGAGTGCCATGCCTCTAGGAATTCCCTGGCTGTTGTCTGTTTGGTTTACCTAGAATTCCTGGAAGCATGGCACTCATCCACAGACTCTATCAACAAACACATCGACCTGGACCCAATATACCGGCCACAACAGCGGACAGCTCGAACTGACAACCAGAAGCGGCAGAGAAAGCCCACTACAAATGCTGGAAGAAACAGCACAGAAGCGCTTCACAGGAGGCTCCCAAGCACTGAGGATGTCACCTAGACAGGGGACGAAACGTTTGCAAGACAAATTCCCAGTTCGGCGAACAGAACCACTACAACGAGCACCCGAGCTTCAAATCTTCTCCCAAACTTTGAATTAAAACACTGCACTCATTTCTCTATTTTTTAAAATATTGTATCCACAAATACATAACTTTTCAACGCGTCCTTTCTCTACGTCCTTTTTTGTCAAAGCAATTTGCTTTTACAATTCTAGGTGCCTTCTCACCTGAGATGACACTATGTATGGCAATTGTATACAATTTCCGCTGCACTGCTGTACTTCTGTATTAGAATACGCACGACTATAATAGCTAAATTAAAAATGGTTCATTCAGCTCTATATCGAAACTATGAGGTGTGGACTGTAAAGACAGAGGGAAAGATCGTAAGGACTGACTCAATGCAGACGCTGTGCTAAAACAATTGAAAATGTCAGACTTGTTTGAAACAAATACGGTTGCGTTGACATGAAACAAAAACAAAATGAAATTCAGCCAATCAGATTAAACTACGCCCCAGTTAAGAAAATCCAATCGAATTTGAATTTATTTTTTTGATAACATCAAATCAATAAAATGAACCGATGCTTTGACGTATAATGCCGAATGTTCTGAACAGTTAGGAAGAATGGCACACATCACCAACAAAACAAACTGTCAGCTGAAAGATATCGGTCCATAATTAAAGTTGTGCAGCAGGCGACCGAAAAAAAGACGCAAGCAGAAAATGCAGACGAGAATCTACAGAGGAAAATCTACCAAGAATAATGGATAGCTGGCTGGATTTTGAAACTTTAGAGTTAATTTTCCTTTGTCATAATTGGCTTATTTTCAGCCGAACAGTACCATGGAATGGCACTTAAAGAAAGGGCTAAAAGTATGAATTTGGAAACAGGTTGTGGTTTTAATGTTCTCTGTTGGACTGAAAGAATACAAGTGCTTTTTTTTACTTTAAAAAGTGAAATCTGGGATAGTTCTTTGCCTCTTGAAATTTAAAAGATTGTGCTGCAAGATAAGATTTTCTGTGTGTCTGGTTTAAACTTGCAGATGAGCTATCCCCTTGTCGTAACACAATAAATGTGACTTGGCCGTGCAAGATGAAGATAGTGGTTTATGGTATGACTGTGATATCATCCCAGCTAGGTATTCAAAATTTCAAAACCTTAATTTCACATTGAACTTAAGTAGCAAACGTTTGGTAGTTTGGATGGAATTGTAGGTTTGTAGTGACAAATCGATTAACGACGATTTTCCAAAGAAACGTCCAAGCCAGAGTTAATAGTGTTCACCCCGGCAACTACATATGTTTATTAAACTTCCCTCTCAAACGTGGTCTATCAATTTTCACGTTATTAATAGATTCAATGTCCACAGCTTTTTTCCATTTCTGTACAAGTTCTTTCACTCATCTTCCGACTTTTCTTTGTTTACATTCCCACAGCACACTAGCTGTAACGAGCCAGCTCGGAGTAAATCGTCTGAAATAAGGAGATTCTAACCTTCTAGCGATGTATTCTTAAAATTATCCCCGCACTACTGAGGAGAAATATAGCATCCTAGCTCCCCGATACACAAATACCCCTCAAGGCATTCATAAAAAATCTCGTCTTCCCTCTCGAAGGACACCATCTCGTGACCTATATATTTTTTTTTGAAATAGCTGCTGTGATTAGAATATAATTATTCACCATGTACTCTGTTGGAAGTGCAAATGATTTTTTAAATCTGGATATGAGTATCGGAGAATGTGGGTACTTTTGCTAAGTGTTTGTACCATGAATAACAACTGCAACAAGATACTCGTTTCATGTCGAACACTAATAAGATACAGAACAGAACACTTTCCAAATTGCTCAATCATAATTTCCCAGAACATATCGGCACAAATTACATTCAGAGGAATGTTTTCTCTTCTTTGTTCCCATCGGACCTTCTATGTATGTTTCTGATGGGCTGTTCAAAATACAACGTTTATGACAGATTTAATTAAAAGTAGACAAGGACTAAAGAATTGTGGAAACTAAGGCAACACACAAAAAAGTGACTGTGCTATTAAACATGCCACAGAATCTAGGCTGTCTGCCGCGACCAACAGGATGTTTGTAACCAGCATGAGAGTTGAAGACCGAAAATATGAATCTGAATTTGGAGTTGAACTGAATCAGCTCGATCAGAAACATCGAGGTGTTTACCAGTCAAAGGGCCGCTTTACACCCTTATTTAGAAGAGGCTGCGTGCACCGAGCATCTGCAGTAATGGATATCGAAGGATCATCCTGCTATCAACATGGATGCCAATGCCTCATTTGGTCCAATCAATCAGCCTGTATCTTCACCCACCGTGATCTGTTCCATTCACGCGCAGATATATGTTCGGACAGTATGTAAGTATGCAAACGCTTCACTGAATGCTTACCACTTTGGGAAGCTCGAGGTTTTTTTTCCGCTGATGTGAAACCACTATCATCACCCCCTCACTGAACAACTGCAGGCCTCACAGTAATCAAAGATGGAATTAATCACAGGGGATCCCATAATGTAAACGCAGAGCAGAAAAATGCGCCAAAGTACGGCCTTATGTAGGAGTTTCCTGGTGGACAACCAGATGTAAGCAGCCAATGCTGTCAATCTAAGTCAGTAAAACATAGAGGACGTTAGACAGGCACAACGCCGTGATGATTCCTTAAAAACAAATTATTGGAAGAGTTTACCCAGAAGCCTCTGCCAGATGGAAACGTTCCCTACACGTAGGTGACAGGTTATTTCAAACATCATGATTGCATGTCGCCTCGACTGAAGACAAGGACCAAATTATACAGAAATATCATTATAGGCTCGTGCACCAGTGAACAAAACGATTAAAATCTGTGTGTTGGTGACCGAGTTGCATCGAGATGCAGCACATAATAAAGGGAACTCTTTTGTCTCCGCCTAAAACAATACAGACAATTACACGCGAAGGGGAGAACGAAGAAGTGGGAGGGCCCCGGACAATACTTTAAATTCACTTCACATTTCCACTGCCAACGTGTGCCAATGCATATATCTGCATTCTGATCATCATAGGTACTTTCACAAAATGGGTCGATGCTTTCCTTGTTATTTAAATACAACCAAAGCAACAGCATATATCATAACAGAGCAGATATTTACAGGATGGGGTCTACCTCGCAGTAACAAGTCAGATCGATGAATTCATTTCAAAGGCTGAGTCATGCAAATTGTGATAACTATGTTTGGTATCAAGCAGAAATTCCACATCGTATACTAAACAATTTAGTGGGATCGTGGAAAGCATGAACCACACCCGAAAAGGGATGACTTGGAAGACGTTGCAGCAGAATAAGAAAAGCTGGGAGACAATACTTCTGTTTGACCTCACGATGGTATGCAACACCATCGTCTGATCTCCAGAACCAACCTCACACATTCTCATGACAGGCTGACACCTGAAGGGAGGCGAATACCTATATGGCCTCGATCTTACAGAACCAGAATTCACTGTCCTCGTTAACAAATACGCAGTGTGGGCTCACACTGGGAACATCAAGACAACTCAGCTAAATGCGCCTGTCAAATGAAGGACGAGAAGGAACGTGAGCAATGTGTACTTCGATATCAAAGTTTACCTTTTTTGTATTTGATTAATCTCTGGAAAGTGTCGTTTTCTCATATCCTATTTGCATCAGTTTAGTTGCTCCAGTGTATGTTGGGCTTAGATTGAATCGGGATGGTCCTGCAGTCATTGCATTTCATGTTGTGATCCATCACAACAGGATCAAAAGGAGGGCCTTGGGCTGGAGGGGCCTCTCAAAAACATGAAGTTTTTGATGGATTTCAAGAAAAATGGACAAATAAGAAAGAATTCTGGGTACCTAAGGTGAGCATTAACAAAAATAACAGTGCTATTACGCATGCTGCATCAACCAGACAGGCTGCACCTACCAACAGCCAGTTAGCAATGAACTCGGTAGTTGCCAACCCACCACACACACCCGAATCAGGTTGGAATGTCATCGACAGAGCGAATGGAAACGTCGAGGTGAGTAATAGATACAGGGGAGCATTACACTCTCAATTGGAGGGTTCTACATGCTACCAGCACCTGTAGTCATGGACACCTAAGGACTGCCCTGCCATCAACATGGCAATGTCTTTTTGGGCCGGATTAATCAGCGTGACCTTGCCTGATTGACCCATTGGTGAATGGTGGAAATTCATTCAGATGGGCGCGAGTACTTTTGCATATAAGAAATAAGACCAAGCTATGCTCTAGGCGGTCCATAATGAATAGACACACAGAAGAAATGGCATCTGAATTCTTCGGGACAGTACCAAATGAAAAGAGAAATGGAGCAAGGACAAGTTCTAATGTGGTGGTAAGTGATCATTAAATACTTTCAGTGTGGAAACAGGTCATTCTGCCTGACAGGTCCACACTGACCCTCTGAAGCGTATCCCACCCAGACCCACTTTTCGACCCATGAGTCTACATTTCCCGTGATTAATGCACTTCAAATAAACACCACAGGTCACTACGAGCAATTTAGCAAGGCCAATTCAATTAATCAGCATATCCTTGGCTTGTTGGACTAATCTGGAGCTCCCAGAAAAGACCCATGCAGAAATGGGGAGAATGTGCCAACACCATGCAGATGTTCGGCCGAGACTGTTATCAAATCTGTTTACATGGCACTGGATATTTTGCTCCATCTTCAGTTCAATTGCATTCTGTTCAAGTGTACTATTTCTATCAAGTGCACGCAACAAACCCGCCCAAAACGCAGCCTGGACTGCACTGGTTCGAACAGTCATTCTGAGATTAAAATCCCCCGATTATTGCCATGCATTTTTTACAGGCATTACTTATTCATTTAACGCCACCACAGTGTGATATTATTATTTGTTGTTCTTTTGACTACGCCTAAAAGTGAATTTTTTTGTCTTTGAATTTTGTAATTTCCACACAAATGGATTCCAACTTATTATGATGTCGTTCTTGAATATCAGAGCTGAATCACTTCCCTCACCTTCTTGTGTGTCCTTCCAAATTCGCTGAACGTCTGGAGATGCAACTCTCCATCGTGACCATCCTGTAACCATGTCTCCGTAATGGATACTAAATTATCTTCATTCGTGATGAGTTGTGTTGTTAACTCATTGAACCTTATTACGAATTCAGGTAAAGTGCCTAATGGCAGTATTCATATCCTCATGATTTCCAATATATCTCATAATATGTCCATCCCTTTTTACTTCTTTCATAATCTGAATTGTAGTTGAACCCTCCTGCATACATGCTAACCGGCTGCTTAACTTTTTTTTACATTCATACTTCCTGTCGTTTTCCCTTTCCCTCGCCCCTCTTCAAGTCCCTATTTCAAAGTACGCATGAGCACCGTATTTATACTTCCGAGAGATCACCAGCTCCAGATCGGTTCAGATGCAGACTTTCACATCAGTACAAATCTCCCCTGGTTCCAAAACAGATGCAAATGCCCTTAAAATTGTAACATTGACATTTGACAGCCGGACATGATATGCCGATGGTCACTTTTCTGTAATACCTAACATGTTTTAACAATGTGGCTGTATTTGTCTCAGCAACTTGGAAGTCGCCTTTTTTTGGACAAATATAACTTGGATTAATTCCCACTTGGAGTACTTTGGTCAGATGTGATCAGCACACCTTGGGAAGCATATATTGAACTTGGACAAAGCACGATGTTCTCTACTATGTATGTCAACAATATGCAACGAACTGTTCAATTCATTAATTCTATTAGCTCGTGCATACCCTTGTCAACCTGAACATTGCAAGGGCACACCTGGATCATTTGTTAACGCTAGAAGCATCCAGAGACTTGGGAAGGAATGTAGCATAAATTAACGACACTATTCACTATTTCTTGGACTTCAAGACTGATGTTATTTAGAAGATTACAGAAAATATGACCTGCTTTGTGGAGAAGTTCGAAAGCTGAGGTGTAATCTGATCGAAATCATTAAACAAATGGAACATTTAAAGAGATGGCATATCCACACATTGGGGGCTCTAGAACTGAGGATACAATCTGTGATTCATGAGGAGACTGGGCGAGATGTTCAGAAGAGCTGCTACGCGCAAGGAGAGCAAAATGTTTGGAACACTCTGGCAAAAATGGCAGAAGTCGCTGCATCAATTACTCATTTCAAATCTGCACGAATGATTTTTGTATCACGCTAAGTTTTAAGGGGTATGAGCTGAAGACATTTGCCTGTGAACGATGAATTTTGGCCAAACCGATGCAACAATGATTTGTGTATAGGAACATAGAGTCAGAGAGTCATAGAGATGTAAAGCATGGAAACAGACCCTTCGCTCCAACGCGTCCATGCAGACGAGCTGTCCCTACTCAATCTTGTCCCAGCTGCAACCTGCCAGCAATCGGCCCATATCCATCCAAGCCGTCTTATTGATATAAACATTCAAAATGTTGCAATTCTGCCAGCCTCCACCACTTCATCTGGCAGCTCATTCCATACAAGTCCCACATTCTGTGTGAAAAAATTGCCCCTTAGGTCTCTTCTATATCTTTCCCCTCTCACCATAAACCGATGCACACTTGTTCTGGACTACCCAACGCCATACGAAAATAATTTGCTTATTTATCCTAACCATGCCCCAAATAATTTTGTGAACCTCTGTAAGCTCACCCATCAGCTTCGACGCTCCAGGGAAAACAGCCCCAGACTGTTCAGATTCTCCCATTCGCTCAAATTCTCCAACCCTGGCAAAATCCTTGTAAATCTTTTCTGAACCTTTCCAAGTTTCACAACATCATTCCAATAGTAAGGAGACCAAAATTGCACGCAATCGTCCAACAGTTGGCTAACCAATGTCCTATACAGTCCCAACATGACATTCTAACTCCTGTATTCACTGCTCTGACCAATAAACGAAAGGATGCCAAACGCCTTCTTCACTATCCTATCTAACTGCGACTCCACTTTCAAGGAGCCACGAACCTGCACTCCAAATTTCTTTCTTCAGCAACACTCCCCCGGAACTTACTATTAAGTTTATAAGTCCTACGAAGATTTGCTATACCAAAATAAAGCACCTCGCATTTTCCTGAATTAAATTCCATCTGCCACTTCTCTGCCCATTGGCCCATCTGGTCAAGAACCTGTTCTAATCTGAGGTAACTGTCTTCACTGTCCACTACTCCTCCGATTTTGGTATCATCTGCAAACTTACTAACTGTACCTCTTATGATCGCATCCAAGTCATTTATGTAAATGACAAAAAAGTAGAGGGCCCAGCGTCGATCCTTGTGGCACTCCGCTGGTCGCAGGTCTCCAGTCCTGAAAAACTACCCTCCACCACCACCATCTATCTTCTTCCTTTAAGCCAGTTCTGTATCCAAATGGCTAGTTCTCCCTGTAGTCCGTCAGATCTAACCTTGTTAACCAGTCTTGCATGGGGAACCTTGTCGAACGCCTCACTGAAATCCATATAGATCACGTCTACCTCTCTGCCCTCATCATTCCTCTTTGTGACTTCTACAAAAAAGAAATCAATCCCGTTTGTGAGACAGGATTTCCCACACAAGAAGCCATGTTTACTCTCCCTAAGCAGTCCTTACCTTGCCAGAAAGATGTACATCCTTCCACTTAGAATTCCATCCAACTACTTGCCCACTACCAGCGTCAGGCTCACTTGTCTACATTTCCCTGGCTTGTCCTTACCATCCTTCTTAAACAGTGGCACTACGTTAGCAGACCTCCAGTCTTCTGGAACCTCACTTGTGACTATCGACGGTACAAACATCTCAGCAAAGGCCCAGCAATCACTTTTCTAACTGAACACACAGTTATCTGGTACACCTGATCAGGTCCTGGGGAACTATCCAACTCTGCGCGTTACAAGACATCCAGCACTTCGTACTGTGTAATCTGGACATTTTGCACGGTGTCACCATCTATATCCCGACAATCTATATCTTCAATATCCTTTTCTTCAGTAAACACTGATGCAAAATACTCGTTTAGTAACTCCCCCATTTTCTACGGTTCCACAAAGAATCAGCCTTGCTGATCTTTGTAGGACCCTATTTTCTCCCTAGTTACCCTTTTGTCTTCAACATATTTGTAAAAATACTTTCGATTCTCCTTACTTCTATTTGCCAAATCTAAATCATGTCTCCTTTTGGCCGTCCTGATATCCATCCTCAGTATACTCCTCATTCCCTTATACTCTTCACTCGTTCACTCGTTCTAAACTGTCTTTACCTTACACATGTTTCTTTCTTTTGTCTTTTTTCTGAACCCCACCCTCAATTTCTCGAGTCATACAATTTGAGGTTATGAACGTTCAATAGATGTTTACATGCGCAAAGTATATTCTAAATTTGGAAGGTTTCGATAGGAGGGCGAGTTGGTCGGAAAGGTAGTGGCTGCAGACAATATTATTAATCGTTTTGTCTAATGATTGTCTAAAATCAAACATATTTTATCCATATCTACATTTAATTGTGTCCATCAACAGTTAATAAACAAATTACTGACCAAACTTTCCCAATAAGACAGCCGACTGCAATGTTAAAATGGAACACAATGTAGGAAAATAGTATGAGATGCAATTTGATTGGAAGAACAGGGGCATAGACTATGTTCTAAATTAAAAAGAACGTCGGGATTTTTACGTGCTAATAGTCTTTGAGTCCAGGTTCGGTATTTTCTTCAGGTTGGTTTGCAATTTCACTTGGAGGGTAGGAAGAAAAAAGAAATGTCAACATTCATTTTGAGCGTGCTGGAATGAAATTCCGTGGATATACTGCTAATGCTGTTTAAGGCTCCAGTCCGTCCAGATTTGGAATATCGTGTGTCAATTAATCTAAATCATCGTTGGGAGTCAGGGTATACAATGGGAACCAGAAGCAGGTGCTAATTTTGCCTTTTGATTATATGAGTGATCAGACTGAAGGGATATATCACCAAATCTTTGAATTGTCCTCTGAACCTATTCTGTGTCTCGACGTAGATTCCAGTGTTTGTGCATCAACTCAGGAGCTGTAGAATAAATCCTACTTCTTGGACATACGCAGGCACATAAATCAAATAGCCCAGATTATCCATTCGTTCAAGCATTGCATACATGGCAAACACTGTCTAGAGCAGGATGAAGTTGCCTGAAATCAGAAACAGAAGAACAATTGATTTTCTTCGGTTCTCCATCTCCGTGTCTCGGGACACTCCCCGTTGTTGTGAGTCCGGAGTCTCCTGCGGGCTCTGCTGCTCACTACAATATGTCTGACGGTGAAAATGTTGAGCTGCAGAATCAGAACGAATGGGAGACAGGGTGAGATAATGTAGTGAACAATTTCAATTATGGCCCATAACTCTAAGTTGTCATCACTCAATTCTATACCACAAAACATAAGATGATTAGAAAAACCATAATTATTGCTATACATAAAATACCAGCTGATATTATTTAAACAGCTCAGTCCAATCACTGATCCGAGAACCACCACCGCTGTTTTCTCATTAAAATATTTAATTTTGAAATTGTGACAATGAATGGCTACCAAACGGTCGAAGGTGAATGTGACTGTGAACCAGACTGAGCAATCGGATGCTGCATAAAGCAGGACAGCATGAATGTTGCACGCATGTATATTCCCCAGGAAAGTGAAGGCTTCTGTATAAACAATTGGAATATGTCTCAATATCAGGTCAAGGATGATCACCAATAACTCTGCGATTGCCATGGCCATCAGATAGAGAGTGACACATCTGGAGAGTCCACACCTCCCACGGAACAGGATCACAATCGTCACTGTATTCACTGTGGAAAAGGAAAATGATGAGTGAAGAAACTGCAATATTCAATGTTCACTTCAGCCATAAGTGGTGCACATTCATGACCGTGTTTCCCATTCAAAAGGCATAATCGTCAAAGAGTCCCTTCCAAATTCGAATTCTCTACTCTAACGTAGCTAATTATTGTATACATATTTGCAGGAGAATGTGATGGAACGTGTGGTGTTGGAAAAGCACAGCTGGTCTGGAAGCATCCGAGGAGCAGGAGAGTCGACATTTCGAGCATAAACTCTTCATCAGCAATGAGGGAATAGCCCAATGGGCTGAGAGATCAATGGAAGGAGGTGGACTGTGGGGAAGGTAGCGGGAATGGGATAGATAGATGGTTATGAGGTATTATGGTGATATGTCAGAAAGGAGGTTGAACGGAATTGGTAGGAAGGAAGATGGATGGTTTGGACAGTTCAGAGTTTAGTGTCGAGTCAGAATGTTGGCTCTGGAATAAATTGGAAAGAGGGATGATGGCGATTAATGAAACGCGTGAAATATACATTTATCCTGTGTGGTTGCATGGACCAAAGGTGGACGATGCGGCAGTATTCGTCCACGTGTTGGGTGGCTCGATGTTTGGTGTGGAGGAGGCCCAGGATGTGCATGGCCTCGGCGGAGTGGGAGTGGATTTAAAGAGTTTGGCTACAGGGCAATCGGGGTTTTAGTGCATGTGTCTCAGAGATGATCTCTGAAACGTTCTGCAAGGAAGCGTTCTGTCTGCTTCAGTTGGAGAGGAGCACATCAACAGCAACGGACACAGTATATGATGTGTGTGGAAGTCAAGTTCAAACTCTGTCGGTTGTGGAAGGATCCTTCGGGGCCTTGGACTGTCGTGAGTATGGAGGTATGGGAAGAGGTTTTACATGATGCTGGGAGAGGATGGTCGGTTGGTGGGGGTCTTGGACCGAACGAATGAGTCCTTGAGTGAATGGTCCCTGTGGAGCACAAGTCCGGGTGGGGCGAGAAATGTATTTATGGTGATGTGGTCTGTTTGAAGGTAGTCGAAATGGTCGAGGATGACGCGTTGTATTTGCTGGTTGTTGGGACAGAAGGTGAGGACCATGGGGGCTCGGTGCTTGCTGTGATTGGATGGGTGCACTTCAAGGACAGATGCGCAAAAGAGGAAGAGATGTACTGGAGGGAGTCTTCGATAAATGGTGGGGGAAATTGCTTTGTGTTGAGTCTCTCAATGGAAACGAAGACGGAGAGGTACAGGAAAGCGAGGAATGTGGGCGAGATGATCCACTTGAATTTGTTGTCAGGGAATAAATTGTTATTAAAATTCATGAACATTTCCAACTCCTGGTGGGAGCATGATGTGCCGTTGATACAGAGGATATGGCTGGAAATGTTACCGGTGCAGCTGTGGAAAACACACTGTTCCCCGTAGTTGAGGAAGAGGCAGGCACAGCTGAGAATGATGCTGGTGCCTCTGGCTACCAATCAAGCCAGCAGACAAAGCGGACACAATCATAAATTAGCGCACCAATCTCCACATAGCTGAAAACAGGCACCCACTCACGGACACCGTTTCCGACGGCCCACTCAATCACGAGCTCACCTGCCACTACCAACCTCTTATGTCTCAGTCTCAAATCTCATAGTTCGGAGACAACGCACTGCCCGGTTCCATCTCCGACCAAGATTCACAAACCTGACTGCCCTGGTTGACCTAATGTCTCTCCCAGCTCCTTCCCCAAAGAACATGACCCAGCATACCTTGGCATTCTTCTGTCCGACTTGATCTAGGATTTCCCCACATATATTCGGGATGGCACCGTCTCCATGACTTCCGTTTGTCTGGCTCGCAAACTTCATCTTCAGACATTCTTCTCTCAAGACGAAAGCCTCCAAGAACACCATTTCGTCGTCAAACGATGACCCAAATCGCATACTTCCACTGTAACGTTCGACTGATTGTTTGAAATGGACCTCATCCTCAAAAAAGTCTCCTTTCAATTCTCGCACTTCCTCTCGGGAAAAGGAGTAACCATGGGCATCCGCATAGGCCCCAGCTGTACATGCAACGTACTCTGGTATGTGGAACAGTCCATCTTCCGCAGCTAACCTGACACCAATCTTCTCTATTTCCTCCGCTTCATCAATGACTCCATTGGCGCCAGCTCATGCTCCTGCGAGCAGCACGAACAGTTCATCAATTTCACCAGTACCTTGTACCCTGACTTCAAATTCACCAGGACCGCCTCGGGCACCTCTCTCCCCTTCGTGGACCTCTCCATCTTCAGTTCCGTTGACAGACATAAAACATACATCGACGTCAATCTCACTGCCTCCCACAGCTACCTGGACGACACCTTGTCCATCTTGGCATTTGTAAAAACGCTATCCATTCCTTCCAATTTATGTACCGCATCTTCTCCAAAGGAGGACGGATTCCACCAATGCAAATTGCGGATGTCCTACTTCTTCAATGACTGCAAATTCCCGCCCGCTGGTGGATGATGCTCTCAAGTTCATCTCCTCCATTTCGCTCACCTCTGCCCTTGAAACCCACCTCTTCAATCGGATCAAGGACAGAACTCCCCGCTCCTCCCCGCTGCATCGTACAAATCTCCACATTCAACTAAACAGCTTCAGCCATGTTCACCAGCTGGGATGCATTTCACTTTCCACCGCTACCTCCATTCCACAGAGATGATAACCACAGAGACTCCATTGTGAGGGCCACAGCATCCACCACCGCATCGTCCACACCTGGCACCTTTCCTTGACACCACAGAAAGAGGAAAGCTTGCGCCGACACCTTCAAACTCACCGCCGTCCATGGTCCGAACTGATCCTTTCGCATTTGCACGGAGATTTAGCTTTGTTTCCACACAAAGCATCTGTTGTCTCCGTTGGTTTTGGTGTGGCATACTCGACATTGGGGCGAAAGGACGGATACTTGCGGAACGTTTCTGAGAACATCTCTCGGAAACAGGGACTAAATAATCCCATCTCCCTGTTGCACAACACTTTAACTTCCCCTCTCAACCGTCAAAACATGCAAGTCCTGGACCTCCTCCACCGGCAGACTCTAGGCACCCGATGTCTGGCGGAAGAATACCTCAACCTCTGCCCATGGCACCCTCCAACCACACGGGATCGATGCAGATTTCACAAGTTTCTTCACTTTCCACCCATCCCACTCACCACCCTATTCCAGAGCCAACCTCCCAGAGCCCTATTGAAATATCCTAACTCTCCATTTTAATTCCCACCAATTTGCTCCAACCTCCTTTCCGAAAAATCTCCATCATCGCCTAGTTCCATGTAAAAATGGTATTCTCAGTTACTTTCCCCAGTATCACCGATTTAACTCTCAGGCCCCTTGGGACACCCCCTCATTAGGAATGAACGGCTGATGCTCAAAACTTCAACTCTCCTCCACTTCGTATGCTGCCAGAACACTTGTGTTTTCCTGCACCACACTTTACGACACGGCGTACATTCTGACAGTGTCTATGCGCGAGATTATCTGAATATATGAGTGTTTACCATTGATTGTGTGTGTGTGTCTGTGTGCGAGCAAGCGTCTGTCTGCGTGTGTGTGTGTATGCGTGCGTGAGTGTGATAGAGAGATCGAAAAAGAGAGAGAGAATTTCTCTGTGCATTTGGGAAAGCATCTGAACGGTTTTGTGTGATTGATAGTGGGTGTGTGCAGTTTTGCAAGAGCGAGAGTTTGTGAGAGAGTGTGTGCGTGTGTCTGTTTGACTGATATGCTGTCATCTTATATTAAATACATTAAATCTACCGACGCAGAATTCTGATCCAAGTATTCGCAGTCTATCAAACAAATATAGCCAACTACTGCTGAGGATTTCAGGTAATCCTTCCACATTTGCTCGTAGATAATTAGATCCATAGCTTCGAGGATAAGAAGCAGAGAATCAATCGAATTCGTGTCTGGTAATGACTACGTAGACAGTGTAATGTAGTCTGTTCTAACATAGCTTTACACTTCAACATATATACCAAGGTGAGGAAGGACGAATCAACGATCCATCTACGAGCAAACGTGCAGCAGGAAGCAGTACAGGACAATAAGTGAAGGGTACAACACGGATTAGAAATTTGATAAGGACACTTAGCACTGACGGGGGACACTGACCGCAGCAAGTATTGGGTAGTATATCCTCTCAAAATCCTGAATTATAATTTGGATATTCGAGTTCCCATTAATCCATGAATATGCTTCGGAGGATAGTTCAAGAATATATGAATAGAAATCATTGAAATCCATGACGTATTTTCTGCCAGTGGGTGGAGGGTAATTCTGTGCAGTTAAGCCAGGAATCCTTTAATGCAGCAAAAAGACAAGTCCCTGAGAGACTTTATTCATTAATTGTGGAGTTGGCATGAATTCATCCTGACACCTGGGTTCCGTTAACAGGATTGTTTATTCCATGTACAGGCACTGCGCATATAACTTCATTTATCCCGAAGAATCCAGTACCTATTTTTGTTAAACTGTAATAAGCTTGTCAATCTAAACTCAGAAAATTGCAGAGTATATGAATCACTCTTTTTAGCTGGCTGAACCGAGAGCACTGGTCTTGGTCTTTTGGAATACAATGTAATTTAAAATAAATATTTATTTTGTTTTATGCTGTACATTGAAATGGGAAAAAATGATTATTTTTAAACATTAAGGATAGTTCAAAGGATTCCTGCACGTTTGGTAAGTAAGTCACCTCACTCTCATTACTGACTTCATGCGTGAGAATTTCACCCAACTCCAGTGCCTCGAGAAACAAGTTAGGGAACATCAGGTGGAGCTGGATGAACGTCGGGTCATTCAGAAGACGGAGGCAGTTATTGTGAGGAGATACAGGAAGTTAGTTACTCTACAGCAACACGACGATGGTAGATAGGTTAACGTCTGGATTAAGGAAGGGAAAGATGAGGCAGTGCAGGGATCTTCTGTGGTGATTCTCCGCAACAACTATTCCATTTTAGATATTGTTGGGGGAAAGACTAACCAGGTGTAGATAATGGGGAAGAGGTCGCTGGTGCAGTGTCTATCCCTGCTGCTCAGTGGGGAAGGGGAAGAGGAGCAGAGCTTTCGTCATTGATGAGTCCACAGTAAGGAGAAGCGATTGGAGGTTGTGTGGAAAAGACAGTAACACACGATTGGTTTGTTGCCTCCCAGGTGTCAACGTTCGTGATCTTGCAAGGCTTAGAAAGTGTGAACGCTGGGAATTCATCTCTGTTAGATCTCACCTCAACCTTCTAAACTCTGATGAATACGATCCCAGCATCCTCAGCCATTCATCATATGTTAGGCCTAACATTCCAGGGATCATCCGTGTGAAACCCTGCTGGAAATGCTCCAGTGCAAGTACGGCTTTCCTGAGGTGTGGGGCCCAAAAGTCGACATAGTATTCTAAATGCGTCCTAACCAGAGCGTTATAAAATCTCAGTGGCACATCTCTCCTTTTACATTCCAACTCTCTTGAGAAAAATAACAAATGCACATCGATCGTGAAAGTCGACACACACGTTGATGCAGTTTTTTAGAAGACATATAGATTGTTAGTTTTATTAGTAGAGGGATTCAGGTTCAGAACCAGGTCGTTCTGGAGCAGTGCAAAACCCTTTTGCAGCCGCACTTGGATTATTATGGATAGTACTGGTCACTGCATTATTGGAAAGATGCAGAATCTTGGGAACGGTTTCAGATTTGATTTCCGAGGATGTTGCCTGGTATGGAGGGAAGGTCTTACGAGGAAAGTCTGAGGGACTTAAGGCTGTTTTCGTTGGTGATAAGAATTGAGGGGGACTTGGTACAGACTTATAAGACGATCAGAGGGCTGGATCAGGTGCACAGCGAGTGTTTTCGTTTTCCTCAGATGGTGTTGGCTAGCACCGTCTAGGGGACATTGCTTTAAATTAACGGTTGACAGAAACAGGACAGATGGTCCGAGTTAGTTTCTTTACTTCGCATGTAGTAGGGGCGTGGAATGCACTGCCTGAAAGGGCAGTGGACTCGCCAAATTTAAGGGCATTTAAATTGTCATTGCGTTTTCATATGCACGAAAATGGAATGGTGGAGTTTAGATGGGCTTCAGATGGGTTTCACTGGACGGCATAACATTGACGGCCGGAAGGACTGCACTGTTTCATGTTCAAAGTTCCACGGCATTAAAATAAAAAAAGATTAGATTAGATTAGATCAGATTAAATTAGATTAGATTAGATTACTTACAGTGTGGAAACAGGTCTTTCGGCCGAACAAGTCCACACTGACCGGCCGAAGCGTATACCACCCAGATCCATGCTTCTACATTTACCCCTTCACCTAACATCACGGGCAATTTAGCATGGCCAATTCACCTAAACTGCAGATTTTTGGACTGTGGGAGGAAAGCGGAGCACCCGGGGGAAACCCACGCAGACACGGGGAGAATGTGCCAACTTCACACAGAGAGTCGTCTGAGGATCCATGACAATAAAGCCCACTTGATTCTCAAAGCATCTGCACACATCCGCTCTCTTGGCCACCAAGGCTTAGTATCAGAGTGTACCATCTACAAGACGCACTGTAAAAAAAAAACAAAATTCCTTACTTAGCAACTTTGATATCCACGTTCATTTCCATCACGAGTCCCAAGGGCAGCAGACGGATTTTAGCACTAACCCCTGCACTTTCCCCTTCAAGCCACTCACCATATTGACTTGAATTATATCACCATTCATTCACTGCCGCTCGATCAAAATTGTAGAAGTCCTTCCCTGATGGAATTACTGGTGAACCCTGAGCACATGGACTGCATTATTTCAAGAAAACCGCTCACTGCCACTTTCTCACCGGGGCAACTACGGAGAGAAATACCTGCTGTCTGAGAATGCCTTCCAAATCTCATGAATGAATCGGATGAAGTGTAAGTGAAATACATCGATTGTTCCTTCACTTTCACTCAGACAAAATCCCGTACCTGCCTCCCTGCCATTTTATTGCTGGTCTGTCTGCGGTACAAGGACTGAGGCAGTTTGAGAAGGAGTTCAGCCCCACTCTCCTCAAGGGGTACAACTGGGGATTGGCAACAAACGGCAGAACGATCAATATCGCAGACCAATATCCTGCAAGTGAAAAGTAATGAAGGGTGAGTGAATACAATGGTGCTGTGGCTTCAGATGGACCTGTAGATTGGACGTCCTTCTGCCCTCCCGACTCGGTCTTGCTCCAGTCTCGAGAACTGACTGTGAAACTGCTAACTTTATACAAGCATTTAGAAATGACTGTTTGAAGCAAGGATCCTGACGATGGCAGAGGAACGTACAATCAGCAAACAGATCACACTGAGGTTCTCTCTCTCTTTCATATGTAATTCTTATCTCTCTCTCTCTCCCGCTCATCAATCTCTAAGTCTCAATTCCTTTCTCGACCGCAGCTATTTTTATTCCCTCGCCGTCGTCATTCAATACCTGTTTTAGTCTTTCTCTGACGTTTTTATTCAAACACTCTCAATTCATTACTCAATATCAATTTTTTTTAAAATGATGTTTCCATGTAGATCTCCCTTTCACTCATTCTTCTCTCCACCTGTTTGTTTAATCTCACAGACCTCTTCACCTTCTTTCTCCGTACCTCTTTCATCTCTTTCTCAAGCACAATTCTCTATCTCTTGTGCATTATACTGCAACGCCTATTTCTTTTTTCCCTCTGCTCTTCATTATTCCCCCTTCTCTATTTCGCTTTCTAACGCCTTTTACCTTCATTCCGCCTTCCTCATTACTCTCTCTAACACCTTATTCGTCTGTCTCTTTGTCTACATTCTTGTCTCCATCTCCATTTTTTTGAAATACTTTTGTTTATTGCATTTCTTGTCGCTTCCCATCTCTCCTCTTCCTTTCTCAATCTCCATTACCCTTCTGTCTTACTCCCTCATTTCTCACACTACGTTTATTTCTCACTCTGTTTTTTTCCCATTCTTCTGGATGTCTTAACTTTTCTCTATAGTCTACTTTGCGATCCAGTGTGTATCTCCAAGTCCAGCAGGATCGAAATCAGCAGCAGGCCTGTCTGGAAATGGGGAAT
Organism: Chiloscyllium punctatum; assembly: GCF_047496795.1. Classification (NCBI taxonomy): domain Eukaryota; kingdom Metazoa; phylum Chordata; class Chondrichthyes; order Orectolobiformes; family Hemiscylliidae; genus Chiloscyllium; species Chiloscyllium punctatum. The sequence continues at coordinate 51,383,386 of NC_092789.1, read as the reverse complement.
GATGTCTTCACTTTGTCAAGAATCCTTCACATCAGTTTCTGATAGATGCATACACCTGTGGCTATTTACTTACCTTTCAGCCTCCTACTATCAGTGTTCGCATCCTCAAAATGACACGTTCCAAGGAACAAGAGCACAGCTTTCATTCGCACCTACAAACTTCCGAAATATCCCAGTGAGATCGATGAAAAACAGGAGATACATTCAGCGGCTCGGAGACTCTGTCGTGAATAATCTCTGAAATTCTCGGCAAGGAGTAGCACCACGCACACTTCTCAGCGAGCTCTTGACTTGTTGAATTGACAGTTCACAAACAGAGAACAGGCGAATTCGCTTCACTGTGCAATGTTTAGGCTCAGGACGTTGAAGTCAAGTCCCCTGAAAAGAAGTGTTAAAAGCCTACCTACAACACTCCCCCCCCCCCAATCTAGCCACTCTGTATTCAGGTGCCATCTTGGGATTTAGACTTGTTCTTTTCCACTTGTTACGAGCAGGATATGATTTCACCAGACAGTTGACTCAGTAGAAAAAATTCTCCAGCGTGATTAGGGTTCTGCAATGCAGAGTGATGGAGAAGTCGAGTGAGGGCAAGAGCGAGATACATGAGTGACATGGACGAGACGAGAAAACAGCTGGTCTCCTGATCTGAAAGTTGAAAAACAAGAGGCTACCATTTTAAAGTGAAATGCAGGGGTTCAGAGGGGCGTTCAAAAAAATGTTTTCACCCACCGGCTGGTGCTGAGTCTGCAATGCTCTGCCTGGGTTGATAATTGATAAGGGAAGATTCACCACCGGAAAGTGAACTTGGATGAGCCACTTGAAACGTCTGAAAATTGATGGCTCTCCATCAAGCGGGAAAGGGGGTGTGCTGGAGACCGTATTTTGTTTTGGAAGAACAATGTGCAAAGAGTCTTTGCTGTAATATGAGATATTGCTCTTTACCCCTCTCAAATGCTATCGTTGCTTACAGCAACGATAAACATTGGAGCTCTTACAGTTTCTTCATGGCACAGGGGACATCCAGGGCAACTGCAGCAGTACTCGACTCCTGGCACGGTTTTGTGTGCGTCCAGTATTCATTATTACGTACTCCCTTCAGGGGTTGTGACACAGTGTTAACGTTGCATCTCCCAGCGGTCCAGGCAGACACTTTGGGTACAAAAGTCGGATCAACTCTCAGGCAGGCACGAAGTCAAAGCAGAAGGAGTAGGTACAGAATCAGGTCATTACCCACTCGTTATTCTCCACCATTCGATTGATTAGCATCATATTTGAATTTTAAGCAATACTGATTTAATAGCTGCGTAAACCAGTTCACTGTGGGTCTTTTTAAAATAAAGTCCATCTGGCTCACGTCAGGGAATGAAGCCTGCAGTCATCACGCATTTTGGGCCACACATGACGTCATTACCACAGCAGGGATCGACTTTGGACTGCCCAATCTGAGCAATAGTCTTTTTTCTTGTTAAGTTGATTAATCTGTAATACCTTACCAATCTAAATATCCAAATATTTTGACTGTATTGCCCAGGATATACAACCTTGCATCCACTTCAGACGGGGAGAAGATTTAAATGTTTTAATTCAATTGGCATCAGATTCAAGAGCAACGTTATACACTTTACTAACTGACCTCTTAGCAGACCTCTCAAACTCTCATCTTAATTTTCCTCTGCTGATTCTGTGAAGCTGTAACATTGAGATCTGCACTCTGTTATGTTACTGTACCGTACTTTAACGGTATGACCTTCCTGTATGGCACGTTAAACAATACTTTTCACTGTATCACAATACATGTGACAATACCACTAAATCTACTCTAAATTTGTGCTGAGTGTATTGGATGACATTGTCAATGTTTAAATGATTTGCTGTTACTTCCTTTAAAGTAGAATCTAACATGTTAACAATGACAGAAGTTAAGCTAACTATGGTTGTGTTATATTTGTCTCCATATCTTCTCATATAATGATGTCTGTAGTTTTTCCAATTTTCTGGAAGAATGGGATGATAAGGAACACCAGACCGTAAGACAAATAAGCAGAAATTCAGACGAACGAGTCTGCTCTGCATTCAATCTTGGTTAGTAGGTTTCTCAAAGTAATCTCTCGCCTTCTCCCAATAAGCCTTGATCCCATTAACAATGAAGAACATAGCAATCTCTATCCTAAATATATTCAATGACTCGGACTTCGCAGGCTTCTGTTGCAATGAATTCCACAGATTCACACTGCTGTGGCTAATGAAATGTTTTATTATCTCTGCGGTACACGGTCTTCACTTTTCTCTAAGCCTGTGCACTCGGGCTCTGGTCTCTCCTGCAAATGAAAACATCTCCCATCATCCACTCTATCTTGGCCGTACAGTATTCTTTACATTTCAATGCGATCGCTCGACCATCCTCCTACACTATACAGACCTACAGACTGAACACGTTCCACATATGTTTATCCTGTCATTCCTGAGAGCATTGTCCTGAACCTCCTCAATACATTCTTCCTGAAATAGGGGGCACTGAGGGCAGCATGGTGGCACAGTCGTTAGCACAGTTACCTCACAGCTTCCAAGACCCGGGTTCAATTCCCTAACTCAGGCGACTGACTGTGTGGAGTTTGCATGTTCGCCCTGTGTCTGCGTGGGTTTTCTCCGGGTACTCCGGTTTCCTCCCACAGTCCAAAGATGTGCAGGTCAAATGTATTGGACATGCTCAATTGCCCGTAGTGTTAGCGGAATTGGTGGGTTGCGCGTCAGTGTGGACTTGTTGGGCCTAAGGCCCTGTTTCCACACTGTTAGTAATCTTTAAAAAAAAGCCCGCAATAGTCAAAATGTGGTCCAATCTGACTAGAACCTTATAAAGCCTCAGACGTGCATCCCTACTATTTTCTTCTCACTCCAACCTCTCTTGCTGACAATCTTAACCGTGTCAATCCCTTACTTAACGAGAGGGAACAGAATATTTTCCTTCCTCCGTTAACAGACATTAAATGATGTAAGGTAAAAACAATGAATGCAGATGCTGAAAACCAAATAGTGGATTAGTGGTGCTGGAAGAGCACAGCAGTTCAGGCAGCATCCAACGAGCAGCGAAATCAACGTTTCGGGCAAAAGCCCTTCCTGATGAAGGGCTTTTGTCCGAAACGTTGATTTCACTGCTCGTTGGATGCTGCCTGAACTGCTGTGCTCTTCCAGCACCACTAATCCAGTATTGAATGATGTACCCCAGTCAAAGCCGTCCACATGCTATGACAATTTATCTTTAGTTTTTGAAACTTTCACCTGATGTTGCCAGTATGTTATTTTATCTTGTCGAATATTTACCAGTTTCATGGAACACGTTGCTTGTCAGTTCCCATTCCCTCTGCTTGCAACGAATTTATTGAGATTTTCACGAATGAATCACAGCATTATTCGTTTCACAGAGAAACATAGAAACTATGAGCAGGAATAAACCATTCAACCATTCAAGACTACTACACCATTCAATGTGACCTGGCTGATCGTTCAACACAATCCCTCTTACTGCTTTATCCCTGTAGTTTGACCAATTGAGCTGCAAGAACCATATCTAATTACTTGCAAACCAAAAATTCAATGTTTTCACCTTGACTGCTTTCAGTGGCGGCAGATAATTCTACAGTTTCCCCACTCACGTGGTCAGGAAAGGTCTCGTGCCTCAGTCCTAAATGTCCTATCTTGTTTGCCTTAGACGTAGACCCCACTTGGTTCCGAAGTCCTGTGAGTATCGGGAACATGATTTTCTGCTTTCAACTAACATCGTCTTATTAGAATTTATTGAATTCAGGACAATGAACCCTCTAGCCATCCCATGAGGTCATGACATGATTTCTGAGAATACCCACTGTTTGCCCCACATGTCTGAAACACAGTGAATATAATCCAAAACGATCACAACTTTCTTCATAGAACAGTCTCACGAACTCAGGAATCAGTTTGGTGCACCTTGAAAGAACTGCCTCCGTAAATACTCTTCCTCAGATGAGGAGGTCAAAATTGGAGAAATAAAGAAGGGAACATTATGTCATATTATATTACCTTGTCTTACATAATGTCATGTCATATTACATTCTACGATATTAGAGACTTCGGGGGAACTTTACAGAAGCTTTTAAAAACATGAGGGGCATGGGTATGATGAATAGTCCATGTCTTTCCCCCAGGTTATTGGAGTCCAAAACTATATTTGGGATATTTTTCAGTGTGAGGGGGACAGACTTAAAATGGGCAACTCTTTTTTCATTAACAGTGTGGTACGACCATGAAATGAATTGCCAGAGCAAGTGATGGCCACGGCTACAATTGCAACATTTAAAAGACATCTGAGTGAGATTTTAAGTAAGACAGGTTTGGAGGGATATGGACCAAATATTGGTTCACGTGATTCGAGAAAAATTTAAGACATCTGGTCGTCATGGGTGACTGAAGGTTCTGTTTCTGTGTTCTACATTTCTATGAACTATGGCTCCAGACCCACGTCACTATGGGTACTACTGATCTACTCTGTCTCAACATCTCCTTCCAGAACAACGGCAAAATGATGTCGCTAAACCAGTTTCCACTTTGCGTTTAACTCCAGATCAAAAGCACTATGGTTAAAAGTCATCTGCACAATCTATATGTGGCTCCAGATGCTGAACACTCTGTTTATCACTAATCTGCTCTATCACTAATCTCCAAAACAACAGCACTATAAATATACTGTTCTTCCCTGTCTCTTCATGTGACTCACGACCCACGGCAGTGTGTGTACCACTGAACTGCTCTGTACGTGACTCCAGACCCACGGCATCGTCGTTACCACTATCTGCTTTGTCTGTGTGTCTCTGAACCCACAGCACTGTGGTTACCACTGTTCGACTCTGGCTCTAAATTTGAAACCAGAAGCACATCATTGTTGTTATTTCTGAACTGCTCCTGCAAATCAAGCCACATGGCACTGTGGTTTACACTGAACTGCTCCTTCCCTACTTATAAATCCCAACACATAGCGCTTTGGTTACCACTCATCTGCACAGTACCTGAATTTGAATCAGCCACACAGCAATGTGATCAGTGCCCACCTGCCATGTCCGTCCAGGTGACTTCAGTCTCACAGCACCATGGTTATGAATTACCTGCTCTGTGACTACAGTGTCATAGCACTGAGTGCACTATTAACCAACTCTGTCTCAATAAATAAGACGGGTGGAAAACTCTGCTTAGTAATGATCTACTCTGTTTCTGCACGTGACTCAGACGCTGAACACGGTGATTACCACTGGCCTAAGTTGTATCCGTACGTGACTCCTGACCCACAGCACTGTGGTTACCATTAACCTGCTCTCTCTCTACATTTGATCAGTCCCACAGCACCCTTGTTACCACTGACGTGCTGTGAATCCACACATGACTCTCGTCCACAGAACTGCAGTTACGACTTGTTTGATCTGTGTCTTTATGTAACTCCAGACCCACAGCTCTGTGGGTACCACAAAAGATTTATAAGGATATCGTCACGTTTGGCGGATTTGTCGTTGATGATTAGTCTCAAGAGGCTTAGTAGAACATAGAACAGCACAGCAAAGCACAGCACAGGCCCTTCAGCCCACGATGTTGTGCTGACCATTGATCCTCCTGTATGCACCCTCAAATGTCTGTTACCATATGCCTGTCCAGCAGTCACTTAACTGTCCCCAGTGCCCTTGATTCCACAGCTGCTGGTGGCAACGCACTCAATGCACTCACAACTCTTTGTGTAAAGAACACGCCTCTGACATCCCCTATATACCTTCCTCCAATCAGCTTAAAACTATGACACCTCCTATTATCCATTTCTGCCTGGGAAAGAGTCTCTGGCTATTGACTCTATCTATGCCTATCATTATCTTGTATACCTCAATTAGGCCCATCTTCTCCTCCTTTTCTCCAATGAAAAATGTCCGAGCTCAGTCAAACTCTCTTCATAAGATATGCCCTCCAGTCCAGGCAGCATCCTGGTATACCTCCTCTGAACTCTTTCCAAAGCATCCACATCTTTCCTATAATAGGGCGACCACAACTGGACGCAGTATTCCAAGTGCAGTCTAACCAAAGTTTTATAGAGCTACAACAACACCTCATGACTCTTAAACTCAATCCCCCTGTTAGTGAAAGCCAAAACACCATATACTTTCTTAACAACCTTGTCCACTTGTGTGGACACTTTAAGCGCACTATGTACCTGCACACCGACATCTCTGTTCCTCCACACTGCCAAGAATCCTATCCTTAATCCTGTACTCAGCTTTCAAATTCGAACTTCCAAAATGCATCACATCGCATTTGTTCAGTTTGAAGTCCATCGGCCACCTCTCAGCCCATCTCTGCATCCTGTCAATGTCCCGCAGCAGCCTACAACAGCCCTCTATACTGTCAACGATGCCTCCAACCTTTCTATCATTTGCAAACTTGCTGACCGATCCTTCAATCCCCTCATCTAAGTCATTAATAGAAATTACAAATAGTCGAGGCCCAACGGCAGAGCACTGTTGAACACCACTCATCACTGACTATGGAGCAGTTGTGGATTCAAGGGCATTGGGGACAGTTCAGAGACTGCTGGACAGGCATATGGTCACAGAAATTTGAGGGTTCACACAGGAGGATCAATGGTCGCACAACATCATGGGCTGAAGTGCCTGTGCTGTGCTGTGCTGTTCTATGTTCTAATCAGCCTCTTGACTAGGTAGAATATTTTTCTTCTACTCCCACTCGCTATCTTCTGTTGGCCAGACAATTCTGTATCTGGACAGCTTAGTTCCATTGTATCCCATTCCTCCTGACCTTCTGAATGAGCCTATCACTGGGAACTTTATTAAATGCCTTGCTGAAGTCCATACACACCAAATCCACAGCTCGACCATCATCAATCTTTCTAGAAGAGGAACTCGATAATGTTTGTGAGGCGTGACCTGCCCCTCACAAAGCCGTGTTCATTCCATTCACTCAAGCCATGCTCTTCCAGATGGTCATAAATCCTATCCCTCAGAATCCTTTCTAATACCATTCAGATGACAGACGTGAGACTTACTGGTCTGTAATTGCCGGGTATTTCCCTTTTTCCTTTCTTGAAGAGAGGAAGTATATTTGCCTCTCTCTAGTCCTCAGGTACGACTCCAGTAGAGAGCGAGGATGAAAAGATCTTTGCAAGTGGCGAAGCAATCACATTTCTCGTTTCTCAAATCTGCCGACGACAAATCTGGTCCGGGCCTGGCGACTTCTAAATATTAATGTTTGACGAAATTTTCAGCACATCAGCTTCCTCTATCTCTATACATACCATCATGCACACCTGCTTTTCAAAGGTTTCATTCACTACAAAGTTCGCTTCTTTCGTAAAGACAGAAGCAAAAAACTCATTTAGTCTTCCCCTACAACCTCAGAATTCACATACAAATTCCCTATGCTATCCCTAATCGGCCCTACTCTTTCTTGAACATTCTCTTATCCCTCACATAAGTGTAAAATGCTTTTATATTCTCCCTACTCCGTTTTGCCAAGCCTTTCTCGTGGCCCCTCCTGGCTCTCCCCAGACCATTTTGTGCTCCTTCCTCGCCAATCTGTAATCTTCTAGAGCTGAGCTTTACCTTATGTGAGCTACGGTCTTCCTTTTGACGAGAAGCTCCACCGCTCTCGTCATTCAAGGTTCATTTATCTTACCCTTTCTTGTCTGTCTCAGATTGACATATTTATTCATCACTTGCAAAACTGTTCCTTAAACAGTCTCCACATGTCTATAATGCCTTTACCATGGAGTAATTGCTCCCAGTCCATGCTTCCTAACTCATGTCTAATCCATTATAGTTTCATCTTCGCCAATTAAATATCCTTCCAATTTTGCATCATCATCTCCTTCTCCATGGCTATGTAGAATGTGAGGCAGTTGTGGTCACTATCACCAAAATTCTGTCCCACAAAGATCTGATAACTGCCCCGGCTCGTTTCCGAGCAGCAAGTCTAGCATGGCCTCGCCCCTCGTCGGCCGGTCACCACACTGTGTTAGGAAACCCTCCTGAACGCACCTTACAAAAACATCTCCATTCAAATCTTCTGCTCAAAGGAGGTTCCAATCAATATTGGGAAAGGTAAAGTCAACCATTACAACAACCCTACATCGTCTACACTTTTCCAAAATCTGCCGACCTATGCTTTCTTCAATATCCCTGCTGCTATTGGGGGGCCTGTAGTAAATCCCTAACGAAGTGATTGCTCCCTTGCTGTTCCTAATTTCCACCCATACTGACTCGGTAGGCAGATCTTCCTCAACAATGGAACCTTCTATAGCTGTGATGCACTCTCTGATTAATAGTGCTACACCCCCTCCTCTTTTCCCCCCACCCTATTCTTTTTAAAGGCTCTAAACCATGGAACATCCAGCAACCTGCCCCTGAGAAACCCACGTCTCTGTTATGGCCAGATCATCATAGCACCAGTTACTGATCCATGCTCTAATATCATCAGTTTTATTTCTGATACGCCTTGCGTTAAAGCAAACACACTTTAACTGATCCCTTGGTTCCTTCCCAGGAATGTTCTTCCAACTCGCTGGTCTACCTCTTGCTATTTCCTCATCTGCATCAACTCTCGCCACCGGTATACAGCTCAGGTTCCCACCCCCCTGCCATGCTAGATTAAACCCTCTCCAACTACTCGAGCAAACCTTCCACCCAGGACATTGGTCCCCTTCCAGTTCAGATGCAATCCGTCCTTCTTTTTCAGGTCCCACCTTCCCCAGAAGGCATCCCAATGATCTACATATCTGAAACCCTCCCTCCTACACCAGCTGCGCAGCCACGTGTTAAGATGCTCCTGCTCCCTGTTCCCGCCTCGCTATCTCGTGGTATCGGTAGTAATCTAGAGAACACTACTCTGTTCGTCCTGCTTTTCAGCTTCCAGCCTAACTCCCTGGAATCACTTTTTATATCCTCCTTCCTTTTTCTGGCTATATCCTGATTCTTCCTGTTCTCTGGAGTGACGGGTGACCTTATAAAAGTTTAAAATATCATGATGGGCATGGGTAGGGTGCAAAGTGTTTGTCTTTTCTCCACGGTGGGGGAGACCAAAAGAAAAGAGCTTCTGTTTCAGGCTGAGAGGGGAACGATTGAAACGAGAACTGAGGGGCATCTTCCATTCGCCTCGAGGGTGGCGCATGCATGAAATGAACTGCCAGAGGAAATATAAAAGATCGCAATAATGATATAATTTCAAAGGCATCTGGTTGTGTATTTTAATAGGAAGCAATTAGAGCGATATGGGGCAAGTGTGCCAAATGGATTTAGATAGATTTCGGATATCTTTTCGGCATGGCCGAGTTGGAGCAAAGGTTCTGTTTTTTAAATCTGTGTCATTCTATGACGCGAGACACACAGCGCTGTGATTACCAATGATATGCTCTGTCTCTACATCTAACTCCAGAACCATACCATCGTATTTTCCCCTAACCTGCTCGTCATTACATGTGACTCCAGACCAGCACGACCTAGATTTTACTGGCCTGCTCTGTCTATTAATATCCGCTAGACTGTTGTTACCAATGATACAAGACACAGAACTGCACGGCACACCGATGTGCCCATCAGCCCATAATGTTGTGCAAAACGTGACACCAAGCGGAACTAATCCCTTATGTCTGTACTTGCTTCATATCTCTCCATTCCTTAGATATTCATGTGCTTATCGAAACGTTCCCTCAGTACGCTAACCGTTCCTGCCTCCACCACAATCCTTGCCAGTGCATTCCAATATCCTACCACATTCTGTTTTACAAACCTGCCCATCACGTCTCCTGTGAAAGTTCACCCTAACCTTATGCTTCTGCGCAAAGACCTTTTAATTCTGGGGAAAAGATTCTGTCTTTCAACCCCGTCTTTTCATCTCATAATTTAACAGATATCTATCTAGTCTCCTCTCAGTCTCTTCTGTTCAATAGAAAACAATCTGAGATTTTGCTCACCACTCCTTACCGATCAAACTCTGTAATCCAGGCAGCATCTTGGTAAATCTCATCTGCACCCTCTCCAAAGCAACCACCTCAATCGTGTAATGTGGCGACCAGAACTGAACGTGGCACTCAAAGTGTGGTCTCACCAAAGTCTTAGAAAGCTGCAACATGACATATTGAACATTGAACTCAATTCCCTGACCAATCAAGTGAAGCAAACCATATGACTAATTTACCAACTCTCGACTTGCATGGTCACTTTCAGAGAGCTATTATCTTGAATCACAAGTTCCTTCTATACATCAATGCTGTTCTTCGTACTACTATTAACTGTACACTAAGGTTTGATCTCTCAAATTGCAGCACCTCATACTCACCCATATTAAACTATATCTACCATTACTCTGCCAATATCTGCAACTGATATATATTCCCAGTATCCTTTGAAAAAGCTCTGTACTATCCACAAATCTTCCAATCTTTGTATCATCTGCAATTGTATTCACCTACCCATGTATCTTTTAATGTAATTCATTTACATACAACAGAAGATAGTAGATGCCCTAAAACGGATCTTTGGAGAAAACCATTAGTCACCGACCTCCAGCCGGAAAGGCACCATTCCACCATTATTTTCTGCCTTCTATGGACAAGCCAATTGTCAATCCAAGCGGCCAAGTCCCCGTGGATCCCATTAATCTTAATTTTCAGAATGAGTCTACCATGTCGTTTCTTTTCAAAGCCTTACTGAAGTCCATGTAAGCAAATCCTCTGGTTTACCCTTATCAATCACATTTGAGACCTCCTCAGATACATCAGTTGAGTTAGTGAGATATGACCTGCCCTTCACCAAGTTATGTTGACTGCACCTAATTAGGTCATGCTTTTCCATACGTGCGTAAATCCTATTCCTAAGAGTTCACTCCATTAGTTTCCCACCACTGATGTGAGACTTATTGGATGATTGTTTCATGGATTATCACTACTTCTCTTCTTGAATAGGGTACTACATAGCCTACTCACCAATTCTCCGGGATCTCTTAAGTGGTTCGAGAGGACCACTTTCTTAGTCAATGCTTGAGCAATCGCTTCACTTCCGTCACTCAATAAACAGGATTAGCTATCATCAGACCTTGGGAAGCTATCTGCATTAATACTCTTCAAGGGATCCAACGCCAACACTTCCAAGTTCTTTACTGTTCCAGCCTATAGACATGCTCCACACATATCTCCCTATCCTCCATGTCGTTTTACGGAGAGAATGGTGATGCAAAGTATTCACTTTGGAATTTAAATACCCTCTGCCTACAAGCATAATTGCCATCCTGTATTATTGAGTGGTCCTACTTTCTCCCGAGAAATACTTCTATTCCTTTTATATGTATAGAATGCTTTGGGATTTTCTTTAACTTGAATTCTCATGGCCCCATTCTTGGTCTCTCGTTTCCGGCCTGAGTACTTACCTGCTTTCCAAAAATTATTCACTGGTCCGTACTCTTTTAGCTTCCTAAAAGTTACACATGCATCTTTTTCTCTTTTGAAGAAATTCACAGCCACCCTCGTTTTCATATGTCGCTTAACTTGCTATCTTTGTCCATCCACCTTACTGGAACATATCTGTCCGGAACTCTCTACATCAGATTTTCACAAGTTCACACATGTTACATGTTGTCTTGTCCGATAACTGCATCTTTCAATTAAAGCTCCGTAGCTCCTGTCTCATGCTGATGTAAATTGCCTTCCACCAGTTTTGTACCGAACCGAAGTCCTGACTTCTCCATGTTCATAGCTATCTTAAAACTTAACGAGCTGTGATGACTGTTTTCAAAATGCTCGCCCACTGAAAGGTCATCACTTGACCGGGCTCATTAGCCAACACAAGTTACACTGTGGCCGCTCTGCTAGTTGTGCTATCCACATACTGTTTCAAGAAACACACACATCCATTTAAGGAAGTCCACTCTGTTTCCCGCTCTTGCTGTAAGGGAGACCCAACGAATATTGGGGAAGTTAAAGTCAACCATTGTGAAAATTCTTTCGTTATCGAACCTTTCCATAATCGGACACATATTTGTTTCTAATTGCTGTTGGAGATCCTACGTTAGAATCCTGGCACATTGTTTGCACCCACCTAATTTTTCAGCTCTACCTGCCTTGCCTCAATGGATGTACCCTTCTGCATTTCTTCTCAGAGTGAAGATCTAACATTCTGCCTGATTAGTAATACAACTCCTCCATATCTTTTACCTTCTTCTCTATGTCGTCTAAACCAACGAAATCCTGGAGCCATTCCAGTACCTTTCTCAACCACGTCTCTGCAGTGGGCACAACCTCTTCGTCTTACATAATGACCCAAGTTCTACGCTCATTTGTCTTAACGGTAATACTCCTTGTGTTGATGAAAACAAACGTTAGACCATGAGTGCTGTTGTGTTCATTCACCCGTCTCTGCTTGTCCTCTCTTTCGGATTCACTGGTCTGAGCACCAGCCTTCCTGTCAATCTCTTCACTTGTTGTCCTGCTGCTGTAATTGCATTCCCTGCCACTCTAGGTTAAGCCCTCCTATGTAGTAACAGCGGATGTTGCAGCGAGGATATTGGTTGCTTTCCACTTTCGGAGCAATCAGTGCTTCGTTTACAGTTCACCCTGGCAGCAGGAGAGCTTCCATTGATCCAAGATCCAAAAAAGCCATGCACCTTGCATCAGTTTCTTCTCCATGTATTCATCTCCCCTATCTTTCTATTCCTTGCAACACTAGTACGTGACCCTGGCAGCTCTTCAGAGATTAATATTGTTGTGCTCTTTCAGCCTCTTTATAACTCCGTCTTCTCATTCTGCTGCATCTTTAGTGTCTCCTTGGCCCGCAGCATGTGATTCGATCCTCACAACCCTCTGATTATCATTGACTTGCTCTGTACCTGCATGTGGATCCATTCCCACAGCATTTAAACTCATATTAACCAGAGTCACAGCGCTGTCGTTACCGCTGACATGGACTTTCCGTGCAATTGTCTTCAGAACCTCAATACTATGTTTCACAGTGACCTACTCTGTTTCTACAGGTGATTCCAGACTCCCATCACCGTGGTTATCACTGCCCTGTTTCAGTTCCAGCAGTAACTCCATATGCATAACACTGTTATTCCCGCTGATCTTCTGTGTCGATACATTTGCGGTCAGACATATGGTATTGTGATTAGCACTAACTTGTTCTGTCTTCACAAGTTCATCCACACTCACAGCCGTATTATTATCACCGACTTACGCTGTCACTACATGAGACTGTAAATCTACTTTTGTGATGATTGAAGAAGTGACGCGACTGGTGTTCTCTCGCTAGTATGCCAGCAAGCAGCGCACATTTTCTCTCCTGTTACTTCCCAGTGTGCCTCCAAATTCCCCTCCTGTCCTGGAGCCAGGAGAGTGATGTATTGGAGATGGCCAAACCACCCACATGAATGGAACATCACGCTCCCCTTCACAAAAGGTAATAGATGAAACGACGAGCCAATTACATTGTCTGCGGGCTGCTGTTTGTGTCTCTTCGATCAGAGGCCAGGAGATTACCTTCAAAGCCGTTCCAGATCTTATTCTTTTCAATTCCCAATTGTGTCCCCTCATTGGACTGAGGAGAGCAGCTGCTTTCTGTTGACTCTTGCTCCTCATGAACCTCTTCACATGAAAACAGGCCTTCACAATATTGTCCCTGCTGCAATGAAAACAACCCGTTTAAATCCAGCCTCTCACCGAAGCTAAAATGCTCCATTGAACAGAGATGCGAACAGCACAGGAACAAATACTTCTGCAATATGTCTGTGAAGACAAGTGTACTATTTCAAACCAATCTTATCTGCCTTCACATGGTCCATAACGCTGTACACATTGCCTGTTCTTCCATCTATCTAATTGCCTGACAATTTTGCTATTCTATCCAAGTCCACCACCTTCTTTGGCAATCCTTTCCAGACATTTACAACTCTCTCTGTTAAACAAAAACTGTCTCATGCTTATCATTTTAACATGTCCCCCCACCTTAAACCATTGCCCAATAAATTCCCAACCTGGGCAAAAGAGTCCGGCTAGTTCACCGATCCAAGCCCCTCATCGTTTTATATACTTCCTTCAAATCGCCTCTCATCTCCAAAACCCGAGCACGAACAGTCCAAATTTTGTCAAAAGGCTGTTGGTAACCAGTCGTCTCTGATCCATGTAACATCCTTGTAAAACCTCTTTCCCTGCCTCTCCAAAGTGTTTACATCCTTCCTATGGTGTGGCGTCCTGAACTACAAACGATCCTCCAGTTGTCGCCACACTAAAGACCCACATGTCAGCTAACCTACGACAGTGTAAAGATCATCAATGCATAATACCCATTTTCTGAGCACTCCCTTCCTTCCTGACATTGTGTTAAGACATTGATATGAAAGTGAAGTGAGACATGGAAAATCATTATTTGCAATATCACCCGGTTTTATTCACGTACATTAGAAAGCAGTGGTGCAGTGATCGTTCAGTTGAAACGATAACATGAAGCCTGAATTGATGAGATGATGGAACTCTCCAATCAGAAACACAGATGTTTTCCAGTGTTACATGTTGCTCTTTCCTTCTTCGATTTCACAAACGTACGCAACACACTTGTAAGATGGGGCACACTCCTTTAACCCTCGTTGAAATACCCTTCTCACATGGTACGCTGCTGCAGTAACTCCCTTCTAAAATACATGAAAATATTGGCGCCAGGAGAGAGAATAAAAAGAAAAACAAAGATTCGTTGATGTTAACAGTCAGATGTGATAGGACATCCACCTGCCACCTGACTCAGATACACAATGCCAGAACAATGCAGATTTCACCCTTGCTGTTCTAACGAGACATTCTTGGAGTTGTACGGGTGCATATTGCTTGAACTATGTTCCAATAATTATTCGTGCAGACTAGAACTGTGTGCAGTTCTCCACGTCCAGCCTCATATTGATACAGTCTACTGACAACTGAGAAGTGCGTTCTCATTGTGAGGCATTGTGGTGAGGAATTGTGAGGTACTCAAGCAGCTTGCTTTCATGGAGTGAAAATGCATCGCCAATTTTGGCGAGCATAAGAATGAAACGATCCCAAAGTCAATAACTCTGTAATTATTGACCCAGAGAGGTGCTGGGATTTGGAATGCGTTGCTTTGGAAAGTGGCAGAGGCTGATTCCACAGCAGGTTTCAAAAACAAGCTGGATGTGAGGTATAATGGAATGAATTTTGATGGGGAATCAAAATAATACTGGCGAATGGAGCTAGATGGACAGCACTTTTCAGCATCAGGACATACACGACCGTAAGAATGTCCTACTTATAGGACTGTACAATTGTATGATGATTATGTCACACAGAACTCAACCGGTCTCGGTAAGGAAGCATGCTTCAAGACCGGGATTAAATAAGATTGGTGTCTGTGAGTAGGTAATCGACCTCAGAGAACAGAACGTCTTGAGTCATGATCAATAATGCCAGCTCACTAATAAAGCGTGGAAAACAGAATTCCCACTTGGAGAAACTCAGATTCCACGACCTGCATCTATTTGCAGACACTGGACAAGAAATTGGATGTGCAGAAGGCGGCCGTTTAGCCAGTCAAACGTGCTCTTTGATTTGACGATATGTCAGTGCTGATGTTTGACTGGGGTGGACATTCTTTTTATAAAATCACACGACATTCGTTGATAGTCCAACAGGTTTATTTGAAAGTGCAACGGGAGAGCTCTTTCCTTTGTGGCGTATCTCGTGGATTGGATTACAGGACACAAAAGCATTTAGAGCAAAATATCAATACGTCATACACATCTGCAATATATTAAACAAACAGAGATTCCTGTTCAGTCTTTTGTCTTTTCGAATGGGGCTGAAGGTTCAGATTCCTTAATATGTAAATCCCAGAACTTCTTTCAAGTTGTATTCCCGAGATAATTAAAGGTTGTAATTAAAAAGAAGTCACCCCGTCGACTTTTATGTGTTTCTGTGTGCATGTGAGGGAGAGAGATTGTGAGAGAGAGAGTCTGAATGCATGTATGTGTGGATGGGAGAGAGGGGGAGTGTGTGTGTCTCAGTGTATCTGCACATGTGTGTCGGAAAAAGTGTGTGTATCTGCAAGAAGGTTTGCGTGAATATGTTCGAATGTAAAACGGTGTGTTCATCTGGTGGCATGACTGAGCTGATCATCTCCACTTCCCTTTCCTACACCTTCCGGATAATTGCTCATTCCCATCCTGACTGAAAATCTGTCAACCTCACCCATAAACGTACTGAATGAAAATGCACTCTATGCTGAAGAATTTCACCGTTTTAATGCCCTTCAAAAGAAGATAACCTTCTTCGATGCCGACTTAAATGGGCTACACTGTATTCAGAGCTGATGCACTCTGGTCCACAATTCTTGCACAACGGTAAACAACATCTCCTGTTCTCCACGAAATATATTTTCTAAGAGTCTTTCATGTTTCAGCAAGCTGAGATCTCATTCTTCTCAACTCGCACCAATATTATCCTGTCCTACTCAATCTCTTCATAGCTGATGTTAGTTCGGTGATCTTCTCTGGATTGCCTCAAATTCTGCTCCGACTGGAAACAAAGAAATGTTTGAGGAGCTAAATGAGTAATTTGCGTCGGTCTTTGCTGTGAAAAGAGTGACTAACATCTTTGGGGGGTGGGAGTAGACAGCAGAAATTAGTACGGTGGCCAGCAACAAGGAGAAGGTGCTGAAAAAAACGGAAAATCTGGAAGTATGCAAATTACTTGATATAGATGGGCTACGTCAAACAGTTCTGAAGCAGATAAGTGAAGAAGTAGTGGAGCCTTCAATGGTGATCCCCGTGGTGTCACTAAATTCAGGGAGACTCCTAGAATACTGGAAGCTTACGCATGTTAAATCCCTGTTTCAGAAGGGAATAGGGAGAAAGACAGGAAATTACAGAATGAAAAGCCTGACTTCAGTCAATGGTCAGATTTTAGAATCCATTGTGAAGGGTGGGAATTCTGAATACTTAGAAATGCATCATAAAACAGGGCAAACTCAGTATTGTTTTATCAAGGGGATTTTTAAATTTTTAGAGGGGGCACAGAGAAGGTTAGACCAAGGAGAGCCAATCGATGTTGTCTATCTCCACTTCCAGAAGGGTTTTGATAAGATGCCGAAGGACACAACATAGTAGGAAACGGCCGGATGTTGTCAAACGCCAGGTACTAGCATGCATAGAAGATTGACTGTCTGGCAGAATGCAGAGAGTGGGACAAAAACAGAAAAGAAACCCATGGCCAGTGGTTTTCCACAAAGCTCAGTGTTGGGACTACAGCTTTTCACTTCATATATTAGCGATCTACATGAACAAATAAGAGCATTTTGGCTAAGTTTGCAGATGAGACAATGATAAGTAAGGGGCTGGTAAAATTGAGGAGACATGGGTGCTTCAAACAGGTTTAGAGATTAGGAGAGCGGGTAGATGTATCGACTATTTTCTAAATGGGGAGAAAATTCAGAAATCTGAAGTTCAAAGGGAGTTAGAGTCCGGTCTCTGATCCTCTTCAGGTCAACGTGCAAGTTGAGGCGCTAATCAGAAACGCAAATAGAATGTTTTCAAGCATCTCGAAAGACGAGAACAAAGACGCACGAATGTACATCTGAGGCACTGTAAGTCTGGTCATTCCACAGTTGGAATATTGTGCACAGGTTTGGACATCATTGCTCAGGAATGATATATTGGCTCTGCATCTGTCTGGAAGGTGTTCACAAGAGTCATTCGAGGAATGGAAGACTGAACATTTAAGGAAGATTTGCGTACTCTGGGACTGAACTCGATGGAGTTCAGAATCATCACTTATACCTGATTGAAACTTTCAGAATACTGAATGTCCTGGACAAAGTGGAATTTGGAAGGTTTTTCCATTGTCAGAAAAAAAACGAGGAATCGAGGAGTCAGCCTTTCAGTGTAGGGAAGAACTCTTAGGATGGAGATAAACAGAAACATTTCAAGATAAGGAGTGTTGAATCTATGTGATATATTGCCACAGAAGTTCATGGAGCCAGGTCATTTAGTACATATAAGATTGACATAGTTAGAGTCTTGGTTGCGAAGGTGATCAAAGTTTACAGGAAGAAAGTGTGAAAATGGGGTTGAAAACTCTACCTGCTGTGTTTGAATGGCAGAGCACACTCGCTGGGCGAAATGGCCCAATCTCTGCTCCTGTGTTCTTCTGATCTTATGATCTTTCCTCTGATAAAATGCCCACAGTTACTTATAGTATTTCACCAGTGTTTTTACGAGTGTTTTGTTCAGCCTTAGCAAAACGTCCTGACCTTTACATGCCAACCTCATGGAACAGCTATGAATGTATTTTTGAACAAACCTGTGGGAGCTGTTTTCGAATCCCACTGTTCAGCGATGTGGTTATACGCATCTGGGGTAGGTACGGTCTGAAACCAGTCCTTCCCGGTTTGCAGTTGAGACATTTCCATTGCAATACTACAGCTGGCTGTCTTTTAGATGCAGCATGTGGATGTGACGACTGAGATGACAGGGAATAGCTACTTGGTCGTCAATACGTAAAAAAGACAAAAAATAAATCACATGAACAATTTCTGCACCCAGTGGGAATTCCACTCAGTGTTATACCGAGTTGATTTCTCTCTCTTCCACGATGACAAAAACAGTATGTGCTGACGGAATGGACACACATGAGACACACAGATGGCAGCATACATCGACAGAACAAATCAATTACTGTTCCAAGCCATGCTTCCTATGTTTGCCAAAGTGGAGACTAAAAACCTCTGCAACGAAGACAAAAAGTAAAAACTACCAATTGTGGTGGCTTCCATAAATACTAGGGTTCCAAGTAGGAATAACAGTTTCGCCCACATCATCGTTACGATTATGAGAGGAGAAACGATCATCCTCTCTTTATGGGTTCACAGCTAACGCTGGTGCTATCAATTATTGATACAATGGCGACTGGCTGCACTTTACGTTCAAATAAGGTGTAGATCACTAACTCAGACACTCAGTAACTGGAATGAAAAATTGTAAATATCTCCTTAACGCTTACATCATAAAGTGAGCAGAGTTAGGGGCCTGAGTAATGTGTGAACTGTCGAGGATTGAAGTCAAATTTTCACAAGTGTGTAGGTGCAGGAATAGGCAATTTGCCACATTGAGTCTGTTCAGCTTCTCAGGAAGATCATGTCTAATTTGTAAGACAACTCCATATGCAAGGCTTGGGACCATATCCCTTGCTCCTCTGCCTCAATTAATATGATCAGTCTCACATTTAATTATAACAATTGAATTAGCATCGCTAACCATGTGAGGGTGTGAGTTCCAATCCTCCAGAACTGTTTTAGTGTAGAAGTGGGTTCTGTCATCTTTCCTGCATTGCCTGACCCTCGTTCTCAGACTATAATGTTGACATCTCTGGTTGGGGGCAAACACTGAATGCCCAACCCGAGTTGTCTCTGTGAGGATGTGGTGGTGAACTGCCTTCTTGATTGGCAGTAATCCATACGTTGCAGTTTACCGACAATGATCCGAGGGCGCGAATTCCGTGATTTTGTACCAGCACATATTTGACTTCAACGTCAATTTGTGCACATTGTTTGTTCTTATATACCTTATCTTTCCCTGTGATTCATCCGAACCTTCGATTACATGTACCAAGAACATTCCAGATTCTGTGAGATTACAAGCCGAAATAAAGAACATAGAACAGTACAAAACAGTAAAGGCATTTGGTCCTCAGTGTTGTGCCAGCCTTTTATTTTACTCTAAGATCAGGCAAACTGACATACCTTTCATCGCACTAATAGAATTAAAATCACCACTGTGTGGAAACACATCATTTGGCCAACAGGTCCACATTGGTCCTCTAAAGAATATCTCACCCAAACCTATTGCCCCACACCTATGAATCTACATTTCCCCTGCCTAATATACCTGGCCTACACATCTCTGACCACGAATGGCAATTTAACATGGCCAATTAACCTAACATGCACATATTTGAGGCTCTGAAAGGAAACCAGAACACCAGGAGAGCAAGCACGCAGAAAAGGGGAAAACGTGCAAACTCCTCATAGACATTCCAGTGAGGATGGTATCGAACCCGGGTCAGTGGTGCTGTGTAGCAGAAGTGCTAACCACTGAGCGAACGTGCAGATGGACTAGTCGCTTAAAAACATATCTGATTTTATTACCACTGTTGACAGTATATTCCACACACCCACCACTGCCTGTGTGAACAAACCAGCTCTCTCATCTTCTCTGAATATTCCTTCAATGAGATTAGCTTTTCCCCCTCGTGATAGACATTAACGTTATGGGCAAAAATCTGTTTATCGATTCTATCTATGATTCTCAACATACTGTGCAAGCAAATCAACTCACTTCTCATACGTCATCGCTCAAATGAGAAAAGTCATTACTTGCTTCAACCTTCCTTCATATGATATGCCCTCCAGTCCAGGCAATACCCTGGGAAGACCTCTCCGCACTTTCTGTCAATCTTTATTTTAATCAGGCGATCAAACTGAATGCAATGTCCCAAGAGTGGTCTTACTAGGCGTCTATAGAGCTGCAGCATAACCGCGCAGCTGTTAAACTCAATCTCCATGCTAAAGAACGTGAACACATCGTACACCTCCTTAACAAAACTGTCAACTTGGATGGCAACTTTGGTGGATCTATGGACATGGTTCCCTCTGTTCCTCCGCATTGCCATGAATTCTGTACGTTGCGTTACCATTCGACCTTCCAAAGTCAATCACTTCACAATTTTGCAGGTTGAACTTCATTTCCTCTTTATCAGCCAATGTCTCCATCCTTGCAATGTCCCGCTGCAATCTACAACGGCCGTCCATACTATCCACAACACCACCAAACTTCACATCATTGGTAAACTTATGAACCCACCTTCAATTCCTCAATAAAGTCATTGATAAAAATCACGAAGAGCAGAGGTCCTAGAACTTTCCCCGCGGAACCCCTCTCGTCACTGAACCGCCGGCTGTAAACTTTCCATTTACTATCATTCTCCATTTTCTATGTGCCATCCAATTCTATATCTGGACATCCAGCCTTCTCTTTATCCCGATCCTCCATATTTCCTGAATAAGCCTAAAATGGAAAACTTAATCAAACTCCTTGTGAAATTCCATATCGACCACACCTACTGCTCGACCTTTATTAACACGTGTTGTCAAATCCTCAAAGAATTCAAGAAGGTTTGTGAGGTATAACCTGTCGCTCACAAAGGTATACTGACTATGTCACATAAAACTACGATTTTTAAGTAATCGTAAATCCTGTCTCTCAGAAAATTATACAAAATTTTGCACATCTCCGACGTAAGATTAGCTAGTCGGTAATTCTCAGAAAACTACGAATATCCTTCCCTGAACACGGGCATAACATTTGCCACACTCCAACGATCTGGCACTAAACCAGTACACAGTAATGAAGCAAAGATCATGGCCAGTGGCAAACTATTGCATGGCTTCCTGAAATATTCTAGAGTACATTCTGTTATCCAAAGGAATTTATGTATTCTTGCATTTTTCAAAATATTCAGCACAACCTCCTTGCTAACATCAACGGCTCGATTATATCAATCTACTTCATGCTGTCACTAGAAACTTCAAGGGCGCCATCTGTTGTAAATACTGAATCAAGGCATTTATAAATGACTTCCTCTGAGTCCAGGCGCAAGTTCCATCGACAAGCCCTGATCGGCCCGAAATCACAGTGGCCATCCTCTTGTCGCTTAAATAAGTGTGGATTGCTTTCGAGTTCCCCTTAATACGAGGCTCTATTGCGTTTTCTGGCCCAATCTAGCTCTCCTAGGTCCACTCTTCAGGTCTTTGAAAACTTCTGAAACCCTATCTGATCATTGCTGGCTCAACCTTAAGTAAATCTCTTTCTCCCTCATGACAAAAAGTTCCATCATCCTTGTCACACTCGGTTCTTTTAACCTAACATCCCTTAATTGTCGCAATTGCTCAAAACTATCCAGCAAAATTAGCAGGAGCTTCCGAAGCAACCTTCACGTTTCTGTCGTGCATTTTCCTGTGAACATCTATTCCCATTTAGTAGCCTCAATTGCAGACTGATAGAATTGTGATCCCCCCTCCCCCAATTACATACCTTCTCAAACGATTTTTTTCCTACATTCTCCACGAGAAAAGTAAACGTCTGGGAGTTGTGATCACTGTCGCTGATAAGCACTCCCGCTTGCGACCTGAAAACCTGGTATGCTTCATTGCCAGACAACAAGTCCAATGTGGCCTCCCCTCTTGCCGACCTATCCACAATTTGAGTCAGAAATGCTTTCTGAACACACCCCACAAAAGCTGCTCCATCCAAGCTGTTTGAAATAAATAGATTTCAATCAATATCATGGATGTTAAAGTCACCCACGATAACAATCCTGCTACTTCTGCACCTTTCCAATTTCTGACTCCCAGTGTCTTCCTCCGTGCCTCTGTCGCTAATGGAGTGACTGCAGAAAACTCCCAATAAAATGAATGCTCTTTTGCAGTTTCTGACTTCCAACCAGACTGACTCTGGAGACAAACCCTCCTCCACGATCTTCCTTTCTGCAGCTGTGATATTATCGCTGATTAGCAATGCGACTCCCCCACCTCTTTTATAGAAAACGTCCATTCTGGTTTGAAACGTCTAAACCCAGGTTCATCCAATACCACTCCTGCCTTTTGATATCCTAGTCTCTGTAATGACCACAACATGACAGGTCGAAGTATTGATCTACATTCTGAGTTGCTCACATTTATTCTTGATTCTTGTATTAGAATAGCTACAATTAAACCCATCACAATGACTGCTCCTTTGCTCCATCAAGTCCTAGCCCCTTCTCAGAAATCCTCTTCAGGATGTGTCTAGCACTACACGACCTACCGCACCATCTGTTCCAAGTCCCCTACCTATCTAGTTTGAACCCTCCCAAAGAACTCCAGCAAACCTCACGCAGAGGGTATTATTGTCCCAGCAGTTCAGGTTTACCCGCACTTATTTACAGGTCCCATCTCTCCAGAATGTATCCAATAGGATTCGGAAATGACTGCATGGAGTCTACTCCGCCATTTAATCCTGGACAATAATTTTCTCATTTTCATTTTTCCACTTAACCCCGTAATGTTTGATCCTATGATAATCAAAATCCATCTCAGTCTTAAAGTTTCTCAACGAACTGACTTCAAGAACTGTCTGTGGCAGTGAATTCCATAGATTCATCAATCTCTGACTGAATACATTTCTCCTTGTCTCGGTTCCCAAAGGGCTTCTCTTTACTCTCAGCGTGTCTTTTCGGATTTTATTCGCTCGTACAAATGGAAACATCTTTAAAGTATGCAGTCTGACCTGGCCATTCAATATTCCACGTCTGCACTTTTGGGAATCTGAATGCAATTCTTCAAATAGCCATTTATGGTCATTGAATGGTTAACTTTTGAGAATAAAGCAGAAACTGATTGTTAGAAATGACCGTGAGCATTAGTTGGAAGTCAGATGAGTCTCACAATCGGAAACTCTCCGTTTTTATGTAATATAATAAAACAGCAGATGGCATTGAAGGAACATCTCCTACTACACGCAATCTCATTTGCATGACAGTCTTCTTCTCTGCAGATCCCTCCTTCACACTCACGTTCCAGCTCATTAACTGCGAAAAGCAAATGAGGTCTCAATTAATAAAATGTTCACTACATTGTGGCACCAAAACAGCATCACACTGAGCATAATGGAGATCAGAACTGTGCACCATACTGCAGTGCACCAAGTATGGTCTAACAGAAGTTTGTTATTATTGGAGCAGTGGACATTACTTCCAGTGTGGTCTAACTTAGAGACATGGAGAATAGAACCATGCACAGTGATGGAAATTAGGTGTAACTTCGAGGTAGTTGAGGCATGTATATTAAAAACATTTGAAAGGCATTTGGGAAAATACTTGAATACGAAAATCTGAGGAGGATATGAGCGAAGTGCTGAGAAATCGGGTTAGCATAAGGTGGACATGTTTACCAAAATGGACCAGCTTGAACGAAAGGTCTGTTTTTATGCTGCATGACATGTTTGAGGAAAGTAAGGATAGATCAGTGGCGGGCAGCCATTTTGGCTACTGTATGGAAAATGATAATGCCATTATTTTCATCAAAATGGTTGATGCTCAGTTTGATAGCTTTTGCTCTGAAAACGTTTTATTTTCCAATTCAGGTGTCACAATTTTCTGATGGTCTGGAGGCACAGATCAATCATGATCCTGCTTCATGTCTGTACATGTGTAATAGGCTAATTGGACACCATCTGTGCTAATCAATATTTCAGAAGATTGAGTACTTGCAGATGTACCAGGAAAAAATAAGCACAACATCTAGATGAAGGCTGCAAGGATCACTAGCGATTGTTTCCCTAGTTAGAACTGAGTTCCTGGGAGGAGCTAACAAATGAGTCGAGTACACACGCCCTTTCTACGAGATTTCAAATGATTCTCCAGTGAATAGTCCCACAGGCTCGTGCAGATTGGGTTCAAACCGTGGTCATGTGATTGGAACAGTCATGTGAATTGATTACTCTTCACTGCTTGAACTGAGAAGCAGTCTGCATTCCTGTGAAACATTCAATTGAATATGTGATAAATAGTTACAGATGCCCACACAATATCTTATTTCTTACGGATTGGCCCACGCCTGTGAATGCAGTAACAGCGTTCTTACTGATGTCTTTGCCCCGTCAACAGCAAAGCGAGCACAGCTCTTCCACTTACGAACATTCTGATGCGTGTGGCTGCTTTTCGTGTTCAAATTGGTTGCCGTGGGCAGTCGCACTTTATAAACAGTTTTGCAGCTCATTGGCGTTGGAGATCGATAATTCAGTGAAGGCTGTTTTTGGTATTCCTGCCTTTATTGGTCATTGCTTTCACGAGAGGAGTTGGAGATCATGTCGTGTCTGTGCAGGATATTGATTAGACCACTTTTGGGATATTGTGTGCAATTCTGTTCTCTGAGCAATAGGAAGGATCTTGTAAAATTTGGAAGGGTTCAGAAGAATATTACAAGGATGTTGCCAGAGTTGAAGGTTTTGAGGTTGAGAAAGAAGAAGAGGCTGATTAGGGGCTATTTTCTTCTGCAGAGTCAGGAGCTGAGTGCTGAACTTAAAGAGGTCTACAAAATCATGAGGGACAAGAAGAGAGTAAATAGACAAATCTTTTTCTCTGGAATAGAGAGTCCAAGCAAAAAGGCATAGGCTTAACATGAGATGGGATATATGTAAAAAGGACCAACGGGGCAACTCTTTTACACATAGGTTGTGAATGATTCGAATGAGCTGCCCGAGGAAGTGGTGCACGTTTATAATCGTGTAACATTTAAAAGACTTCTGGATGGCTATGTGAATAAGAAATGTTCAGAAGAGTGAGGGAAAAACAAAAAGTGAATTTGCCGGAGACCTCTGCAGGTCTGGCACCATCTGTGAAGAGAAAACAGAGTTTACATTTCATGTTGCGGTACACAGGCATGACGTCCCTTCAATTCAACGCACAACAGCACCAATGTTTACCAACTACAAAACGCACTGCTCAACTTCTCCAAAGATCCGCAGACATCAATGTCCAAAACAATGACCACTTTCCCCTGGATGGACAAGGGCTGAAGATATATGTGAACATTACACCCTGCATGTCCCCAATCCAAGCCACTCACAATCCTGACTTTGAAATATTTTGCCCGTTCCTGCATGGTCAAGGTGTTGAAATTCCTTTTGTAATGGCACTATGGAATTTGCCTACAACACATGAAACATAATATTTCAAAAAGGCGCTACTTTCTGAAGTTGCAGTTGTATATGGTGATAAATACCAAATCCTGGAGTGAATAAAATAAAAGAAACATTTAAACGTCTGGAGCAGTTGAACCTATAAGGGAGAAAGAGGGAGAGATGTCGTGAGACATTGAAAGATGGGCAAGCAGAGAGAGAATTAACTCATGAAACCTCAGGATAGACATAGGGAAATATAATTTAAAAATGGATGAAAATACGGTCATGATGGCATAATCTGTTCCACTGATGCCATTCTGTGTGTAAATATTAGGTGTCCACCGAAACAAACACGGAATGTCAGAAATGGATCCGATTTCAACTTGAATCCAAGGTGAAGACTGCCTCGTGTGGTTTGCTTTTGAGAAACATGTTCGAGCTCCGACATCAAGACTCTGCAAGTGACATCTGATGTCAATCCTGAGGCATATCCTACCACACACAAAGACATGCTGACTTTTCCAATTCAAATCCTGTCTATCATATCTCTCTGAATCATCTAGGATAACTGACTCAGCACAGATGTTAGCTTTACTGGTCTGTAGTTCCGGAGTCTTTACTGGCAGCACAAGTTGAATAACGTTCTAGCTTTCGCTAATTTTTTTCTTCCATTCTTGCTTCCACTCAAAAAAAAAGTAAAAAGAGAGGTAACTTCCAGAGAAGAAGGGATAGAACATTGAGACATCACTGGAAGTTTAACAGCGAGAGTTCCAGTGGGTACTGGATCACTAGCTTAAATAGCTTCTGAAAGCTGTTGCTGGTGAGTAGCAGGTAATTTCTGAATTTTTTTATCGGATTATGCAGCAGCAGCATTGTCAATTTAATGTTAACAGAATGTGATATTTTCTGGATTAGTTTAGTTAAATGGGAGCATCTGGCAGGACACATTCAAATTGTCAACTGCTTCTCTTGCTTGATGTGGGAACACGGAGAAATGTTTAAGAATCGGAGAGTGTCGTGAACGGCATGTACAGAGATGTGGTCACACCAGAGACTCAGACGCAATAAAGTCGGGCAGGATGGATAATCATGAAGTGCAGGAATCCTCTGTGGATGTTCTCCTGCAAAACAGACATACCATTTTAGAGAACAGCAGCATCCAAATTCCTGCAAACATGGTTGGCTTTGCTGCGGAGGAAGTGAGAAAAACGAATAGAAAAGATACAATTATAGGGGTTTAACTTGTAAAGGGAAATACTAGGTGATTTATGGTAGGTTCTGTCCCTGAGGCGGGAATGCCAGAAGTCTCTGAGCGGTTGCAGGACATCCCAGAGGGGGAACGCGAACGGCCAGTAGTTGTGGTATATGTTCGTGCTGACAACATAGGTTAAAAAATGGAGAAGGTGCGAAAAGCAAAATATTGAGACCTGGGATGGAATTTGAAATGTAGGAGCTAAAAGGTGGTTTTCTCAGGATTACTACCAGTGCGACGTGATGGTCCTAGCAGAAACAGCAGGACATCTATGAATACCACGTGGCTGAGAATTTAGTGTTGTGGATTGGGACCAGTTCTGGGTCAGGTATGACCTAAATAAATTCGATTATTTTACCTTGTTAGCACTGGGACAGATGTCCACATTAGGGAAGGGGCTGGTGTGTATTGCTTGTTAGCTTGGTTGTGGAGCGTGCAGTCCATTGTGGCAGACGGATGGCAACCTGAGGAGTATGGCAGTACATGCAGAAGTTAACGAGAGTTAGAAATCGAGGCAGACACGAGAAAGAGCAATAACTCGCAGGGAAACGCTGCTCTAAAGAGCAGGAGAGCTTTGTTTTAGGAAATGCACGTTTTTGAATGTGAGAAATATAACAGGCAAGATAGTTGCACTTATGGATTTAGTGAGAACTTGTACTACGACATGATGGCAATTACACATATATTGTGATTTATTTGTTGTAAGAGGGACAGGACTAGGAGCTGGATGTCCCAGGATTGGGATTTTCCAGGGGCTATTGCAAGAGATGCAGAAGTATTTAGTGATTTACATCATTGCTGAAGGAGTACCCCATAACCACACGGGATAACTGAGAGACGATGCATCATAGTACTCTTGTAGCGAGTCAATCTGTGTAGAAGCCAGGCACAGGGAAGGTGGAATCACAGTGCTGGTGATGAACGGCAGGCCTCGCAAATTCCAGCGCGAGAGATAAGAGAGAATATATGGACAGTGTTTGGGAAGATGTGATAAAAAAGGAGATGGTGTTGAGTGATTTGCACTTGCTAAACTAACGTGGATTCACTACATGCTTGGGGCCTGCATTAGGAAGAATTTGTCAGGATAATTCATGAGGGTTTCTTTGCACAGTTTGTAAACATTCCAGCCAGGGAGGGCGGCATACTGCACCTGGTATTTGGAAATTAGCTTGGGCAGGTGAATGAAATTTCATTGCTGGAGCGTTTTGGAGCAGTGACCACAATACCACAATACCGTAAGTTCCTGTAACAGAAAATAGGCCATTTAGTAAATCGAGTCAACTCTACCACTCAAACAACACTGAAAAGTTTCTCATATCCATTCTCCTGCTTTCTCTTCCGCACCCTGGATTCACTTGGTAATCAAGAACCTATTTATCTCTCCTAAAATGAATTAACTGAGCTAGCCCACACAGCGTTCTTTGGGAGTGAGTTCCACAGATTCACCACTCTCTGGCTGAGATTGGTTCTCCTTATCTCCGTCTAAAACGTCTTCTTTTTATTCAAATGCTGTGACCACGGGTCGTCGTCTCTCCTACCAATATTTCCCACAGCCACTTTGTCTAGGCCATTCGGTTTTCTTCCCTTTTGAGAGACCGTGAATTTTAAGATGCGTGCAGGTGGGGATAACAGAAGTGCTCATGTGACGGTGTGAAACTGAGGAAAGGTGAACTAAAACAATATTTGACAGAAAATGGCGACGTTTGATTGGAACCAGCTTATTGAGGGGAAATCCATATGTGAGACTTGCGAGTATTTCAACAAGCATGTGTTAAAAATTCAGTAGCAGCAGATTCCTGATAGAATCAGGTGTCCTGAGAAATTATTAGGAAATAGAATTAAGGGGATTGCTGACTGTGTTCATAAATGCATATTTTATCCATATATAAAATGAAATAATGTAAAGAGGAAAAGCATTGATCCTCTCAAGGACAAAAGAGAGAATCCCAGTATGGAGCTCCGGGCGGTACATTGGCTGAGTATTTAGCACTGTGGACTCACATCGCCTGGGATCTGGGTTCGATTGAAGCCTCTGGTGACTGTCTGTATGGATTTTGCACATTCTCTCCGTGTCTGCGTGGGTTTACTCCAGATTCCTCCCACAACCTAAAGATATGCACTTTTCCTGAAATAGCCATACAAATTTGCCCATAGTCTTCAGGGAAGTAGGGGATCATTTTTGGCGGGTCGGTGTGGTCATGTGGGGCTGATGGGCCTGTTTCCACGCTGCAAAGTTTCTATGATTCTGAAAGGTCCATGAGGCCTGAAATGAATACCTTGTGTCAGTATTCACGAAAGAGAATGAATCGGTGGAGGATGATCACAGGTAACAGAGTATCAAATTTCTTCGGCAAGCTTCTATAAAAAGGAAGAGGTTTTCAAAATCATCGAAGATATTAAGGATAGGTAGTTCCCCCGCTCTTGATTGGATTTTTCCAAGAATATTGTGGGAGGCAAAATACCAAATTTCTGGAGTATTTATAGACATCTTTATATCCTTTTTGAAAACAGAAGAGGTCCCAGAGGTCTGCAAAATAGCCAATGCTTCTCCATTATTTAAGAAAGATCACTGAGATAATCCTGGAAATTACAGGCCTGTGCCTTTCATGTCAGTGGATGGGATATTTTTGGAATAGATTCTTCGGGTCAAGATCCATATGCATTTAAAATCAAAAGGTCTTATAAGCTATAGACCTGCGGGGTTGGTCCTTCCTCACTAAATTGACCGAGTTTTTTGAGGAGATGATGAAGATGAATGATGACGGGAAAGCGGATGATGTTATCGACATAGAATTCAGAAAAGCCTTCGACAATATCCCCCACGGCATTCTGGTACAAAAAGTAAATTTACATAGTATTAGGAGAAACCTAGCTGTATGTATAGAGAAGTCCTAGGAGGCAGAGAATAAGGGTGGAAAAAATGCTTCTCAGAATGGAGAGATGTGACTAGCGGTGTTCAACAGGGATCTATGGTGGGGCCCATGCTGTTTGTGATCTCCATTAATCATTCCGGGGGTAACGTGGCTGGTCTAATTAATAAGCTTCCAAACGGTACATAGATTGCTGAAGTTGTGAATGGATTTCACTGGAATGCAGGAGGTTGAGGGGCGATCTGTGAGAAGTTACAAGATTGTAAATTGGAAAGTTATGCAAATTAAGAAGCTTTATCAAAGGTTCGATGGTACAATTTTTCGTGGACACGGGTTCAACGTGCGGGGAAGGGGGGATTGTAGGTGCTGATGTTTAAAAGAGATGGGCGAAACATTTTTTTTCTAACTAAAGTTGGCGAATGCCTCTAACGTACAGCCAGATGAGATAGTTAAAGCAGACACAATAGCAGCATTAAAGAAGCACCAGGACGAATGCATGAGTCGGAAGGGAATAGAGGGGTTTTGATCCTGCAAGTGAACATAGTTTTAATATGGAAGAGTATCACGTGGAGGCAAATGTTTGAATGTCTGCACAGCTTGTTCCTGTGCTGTGTTGTTCCTTGTTCTTGGAGAAAAAGTGGCGAGACTGACAGAAGTACAAAGTAGGATGATGATGATGGAAAGAGAGAAATGGAGTGACAGAGCAATGTTGAAGAGAAAGGGAAAAGATATTAGAGAGACAAATGGCTGGAGGAAAGTTCTACGTGGAGAGTGCGGAAAATTGTACCTCCGAGGAACTCGTGAGAAAGTTCACGAGTGAGTGAGTATGAAGGAGAAAGGAGGAAGAAAGAATGGAAGAGACAGCAGAAATGGGAAGACGTTGCATACGGAGAAGAGAGAGATAGGAAGAAAGACAGAGGTTTAGAGCTTGTGTAGAGCAATGGGAGGGTTGAAGAGAGGGTTGTAACTTCAGATGTGAAATTAGGAACAGGGCTACTTGAACTCAACTCCTGAACTCATTCACGGTCCCATCACTTTCCCTGAAGACCAGGCGTTGGGTCTGAGTCGGTCTTTATTTGGCTCAGCCTTTTGAATGAAATGGCAAAACCACCAGTAAGCTCTGCCGCTCGGCAGTTTTCAGTGAGCATGTTTATTACTGACAAATTAAAGTTGGAGACAGGGGAAGTGAAATGGTGCTTTGTCCTCCTGGTCCCGAAGTTGACATTACCTGTGTGAGAAGATTGGAAAACCAGAACTACACACAGAACTTGACCACAGCGACAGGCTGTTGCATTGTTGCAAACTTGATTTGTAATTGGAAAATTCTGGATTTATTGAGTAGTTAGTCAATTTTCATTAATTGATATATTTGGGGATAATTTACAACAATCTTCAGCTGCTGCCTGAACGTAGCCTGAGTCACAGCATACATTGCAGTTTCTGTTCAGCAGCTGAAGACCTGCAGCATGAGGTGCAAATCCTGCACAATGTAAAGTAGGTAGGTCGATTGACAACTTTAACCAAGCATCCGGTATCATACAAAATTCACTGTAATATTGACAATGACTCGTTAAATTTGGCCAAGATCACAAACTGTAAAATGAAGTTTTTTTTTCTTGAAATTACAGTTCAGTTTGTTTCTGACTCTCGCTGTTGCTATGGGACCGGAGTCTCCGAAGGGATTTGCTGCTCATTAAAATGTCTCTGATGTTTAAAAAAAGGAACAAAGCGAAGCGTAATAATGAGAAATGCAGCATTTGGGTTCGAATGTGGTGCAGAATATTAATTGATACCTGAGAGAAATTCACACTGACTGTTCCATCGCAAGCTACTAGGGTTTGTGAAATTGAATGAACTCATTTCCGAAATCCGGGTCTTTGACATCTAACACTAAAACCCTCTCCCATATACCATTATTTCAGAGTCTTTCCAGTCATTTACCCAGTCACGACTGATGCACTTTTACGCAAATCTGACTGACTGCTGCATGAGCCAACTTCTCACTAGACCACACTGCACATGATACACAACGTCAGCAAACGAAGCCAATTAGAAAACAGAACCGCAAAGGAAAGGAGTTCTAGTTTTCTATGTGAGCCACGAGCGCGCTGACAAGGGAGAATTAAAATTGAAACGACACAGATCACACAAGAGCGGTATCTCTACTGACATATCGTTAAATTTGAATATTATCACGGTTAACGTTTTTGAAAATGTCAGCATATTCTTGGTGCCATTTCTTCTAAATGATTTACGTAAATAATCTCAATACAGATGAAGTTAACTTAGAAACTATGAAAACTGCAATAATCTGAATAAAATGGTATTTATTAGAATCTTGCTGCCCATGGGTGGATACTTCTCTGTTTCTCTGATTCCTCTCTTCGCAAATGTTGCCAGACATGTTGATTTTCTCCAGTATTTCCTTTATTTATAATGTAACCAAGTATACTGCTGTACAAATTAGGAATAGTGAGAGAGGCCAATTTGAATGAATATATTACCCCAATTGTAAAAAAATGTGCGAGGCCGAACACGTGAGTTGGAACATCGATGGAACGTGGACTGTTTCCTCCACAGGACATTCGCTGTCGGAAAAGAATCCTGCCAGATTTCACATCGACGAGCTCTCTCCCATAAAGTGCCCACACCATAGAAGATTCAGATCCCGTTGTCGACAGAATTGTCAACACATGTGAACATACCACAACATCAGTTTCGATTAAAATTTCAAATGGACATCTTCCATTTCAGTGGCTGAAATTGAATTCTTTGTATTTAATTTGGATGCTTAAATTCATAAACATCAGCTTGCATTAGGTCTATGACTGCAACGTGTGCTGAATTTAATGGACTAGGTTGTCTTTACTCAACAAAAATAAAAGGTGTTCTCGAATATCCAAGATATGAATCATGTCACATTTTACTAGAATGAAGGCTTTATTCCGATGGAGATAGACCTGAAACTAAAACTATTTGGGCAGAACAGCTGCTCAGCTAAATTCAATTTATGGTCTTCTGTTGAACCTCTCTTTGGATTAATACCCACAGAGATTTTGTCATATTTTTCAGCTCTACTCTGAATTTGCTCTGTGTCGCTGCATAAATACAAGGGTTTAGAATGCAACTGAAAAGCTTCAAGATATCTCCCACTTCAATGGCGATAAATTCAGAGCTGGTGAACTTGACTCGGTAATTAACCATGTTTGTTAATTTGGTAACACCTAAACTCACGGCATTTGTCAACCAGAGCAAGAGAAAACTTACTGATATTGAGAATAATAAAATGATGGACTTTCTCCGGTTCTCCAATTCTGAGTCACTATGATTCCCAGTCTTGGAGCTCTGGAGTACAGAGCGGGTTCTATTTGCCAGTACAATGCGTTGGACAGTTAATGTATTACATAAGGTAATCAGTGTGAATGGAATCCAAGTGACACAGGCGCTGTAAAACCAGACATAACCTATACCTGCAGAAGAGGAAAAAAATGCTGCACTTGACTGACAGCCCCACTGTACGTTGGTAATAATTTTCTCAGGTTCATAAGCAAACAAAACCGGAATTTCCTTCAATACTATCACAACTGTGATGGTTATTACGATAGCGATTGCAATCCTTTCGGTGCAATATTTTGTTTGAAATTTTTGGCAACAAATCACAACAAATCGATCAAGTGTGAACGAAACAAGGCACCAAACAGATAAGTCGGGTGTGACAGCGGTCAAATATATAATGACTCTGCAAACATGAGTATGCGATAGAAATGACAAAGGGAAGTGATAACTGCAGATGTGATAGAATACGACATTGTTGATCAGGACCAGTAGATCTGTTGTTGCCATGGCCATCATGTAAACAGTGATACATTTTGAAAGACCACATTTCCTTTGTGAAAGAATCCAAATTGTGGCCAAGTTCGCTACAAGACAAGAAGAAACCAGTGCATAATGAACCAGTGCCTGATTCAAATGAAACATAATCATCACAGTCTATGTCATGTGCTTAACGATATACAAGAAATGTTTTGTCACCTAGCTCAGGGATCATTCTCTGAGGGATAACAAGGCAGTCCAAGTATACAAGGAATCATTAAGGAGACTTATATCATGCAGAAAGATGTCGCAAAACCATTGATTAAAATACAAGGTACACAAGCCAGTTTTCCAAGTTAGTTATTCTGCAATGGTTGCACGAAAGTATTTGTTCACTTGATACATTATGCGAATTAGCTAGAAGAGTGATGATAGGGATCAATACAGATAGATTACAATGACATACGAAGTCCTCTAGTGGAGCAATGGCAGTACCTGGTACTCTGGAGTGAGAAACACTGAATCAAGTCCCCCCACTCGCCGCTTCAGCCGTTTCAAAATCATCTTCGAAAAAGTTCATCAGGAAAAAAAATGTTTAAAAATCGAATCCACTCACCCGGAATGGCTACAGATGCAAGTAGTGGGTAATAAATTTCTTTCACGAGCAGAATTGCAGGCTTCTCCATTTTTGATGACAGTGAATAATATCTGCAGAAGCCTGAACACTTTGAGTACCCACAGCAGAGACAGTGGAATGGATTGTGTATTTATGCATGCATCAATTCCTCGGGGAATCAATCAGTTACAGTAATCACAGGCATTTAATAAAGAGAATCAGGGAAGATTGTTTTTGCTTAAACATGAGATTGAAAGAAACAAGAACTGCAAAGTGGAGAAAATTCTCCTATCTACCTACTGAAGTAACATCAGGAGCTCTTCTCGTGTAAACTTGTCTATCATTATCTGTGGATAATGTCTGGGACCCCAACTGCATCTGATAATGTACTATGTCTCTTTAATCTGTTTCAGGCCCGGTCCCTCTGAGCCATCCGCGATCTCGCATTTCCAGCAGTTTGGGAATCTCCCACTTTGGAGACAGTTCTTATTCCAACCTCCTAAACTTCTCATGTCTATGAATTCACTAGGCCACACCGGACTCAGTATTCCCTGAAGACTGACGGCATCACTGTTTTCTGGCCTATATCGCCTTCCCCTGTGAACAGGACCATCTTCACCGACCCTTTAACCTTTGGTCCATGCCAATCGACAAATACTGAGTGGTTGAGATGCTGGGTGACTCATCGCCTCTGAATATTGGTCAGGCATTTAAAGGATATAATCAGTCTTAATGTGTCAGTGATTTTTATTAATATTTATATATCTTAATATATATTACAGAGAGGGCTTCTTATGAGGAAGGGCTAAGGGAGTTCAGGCTGTTTTCGTTAGAGCGAAGAAGGTTAAGAGATGACTTAATGGAGGAATACAAGATGAACAGAGGTTTCGAAAGGGCGGACAGTTAGAGCCTTTATACTAAAGTGGTGACGGCTAGGACGAGGGGACGTAATATTAAACTGAGTGGCAGTAGATTGTAAGATAGATGTCAGAAATAGTTACTTAACTCAGCGAGCAATAATGGGGCACAATGTCATGCACGCAAAAGTAGTAGACTCGCCAGATTTATGGTCATTTCAATGGTGATTGGATAAATATATGAATGATAATGGGACAGTGTAGGTTAGATGGGCTTCAGATTGGATTCACAGGCGGCGCAAGATTGAGTGCCGAAGGGTGTGCACAGTGTTGTATTTTTCTATTCTCTATTTTCTAAAATTGATAACCGCTCACAACCTGTGGGTTCGCATAAGATTCTAAGGAGAATGTCATCGAAGGTCGTGTGATTTCATTCACAGAAACAAGCTACTGAGGGAGATTTTAGTCGTTGTATTCACTGCTTAAAGATTTCCATTTTCTCACACAACAAACACGTTCTCGCTCATCTGTCAGGAACTTAATTGGCTGCACCACTTGTTCCCGGTATGTGCTCACCACATTCTCTCATATATATCTTTATTGTGGAGGACGACATGTTATGATCACGCTCATGAAATGCATGAACGAAATGTTTGTAAACTCAGTCCACATCTTTGAATGTTGCTCCTACACCTAATTCTTCCGCGATTGGAAGATGAGGATAAAAAAGACCGTGATTCTTTTTTTTATGACAAACCCTACAGATCCAGAAGCTTTTTCTCAGCCTTTATTCCTGTGCTGCTGTTTTTGTATTTCTTTTGCTTCTTCCTGAATGGGTCATATCCATTATTTGTATGTCTACAGTCGCTTTCTGCAAAATATGTTATCCAAATTGAATACGTTGACCGTTAAATTCTTCCATGTACTATGGAACAGGCCAGATCCCCACAAATACTTCAAGAAAGTAGCCCAGACCAAACCATTTGTAATCGTTTTGAGTAGCTGTGTTGTGGATATTCCTGGAGTGATGCAGCTGGCCGGACTAATTAGTATTTTAAAATGCATTTGCAACTTTACTGATTGAAACACTAACAAAACAGAACGGAATGTCGAATAACATAAGAAATGCGAAAACCCGAGAGATTATCGCAATTTACTGATGCTGTCCCAAATAACTGCAACAATCGCCAAATGCACTCCTTTGCCAAAAAAAGGAAACACCAACATTGGTTCTTCCAGGAGACATGTCAGACAGAGGGAGGATCTGCACGAACCTGCTTCTCTGGGTCCAGCAACTTCAAAACTGACTGCTGGCTAACACAAAACCAAACCAATCAAAAGCTAAGCTTGCAGAATTGGCCCAGACCCTTTCATTGTATAAGTGTTTACTTTTAAAATTGAAAGCCTTTTTTTCTGAGGCTATAAGCAAATTGTCCCTGCAACCTTTTAAACGTTGACAGTCCTGAAGCTGTGGTTTTTGAGCTCTTTGAACAGAAAACAAGGACAAAATAACCTTGGTGAAGGAGAAGCATCACCACACAGTTGATGGTTGATCCTGTTGCACCAGATCCCCTCTATGCCATTTCCTTTGAACACGAATTCTCTCCCTGTCCCAGAGACTCCTTTACTCTGCTCCGACACTCTGCCTGCAAATGCACCACTCCCTCTGACCTTTCACCTGAAATCGACCTATTCATTGAGAAACGGGCCATCAAATTGGTCGCCTCAATTTCTCTGTGCATTCTATCCCATTTCAGCTGATATGCCTCTGAACTGACTGCATTCTGTATTTTCTCATTCAACCCTGACTTTGTTATAAAGCCTGTCACCAAGGACTGTGCTGCCGTTGTCTGACCTACCGACCTCTGCATTACAGCTGTTGAGCAGTAGCTTTCGAATAACTCCAGCTGCCTCCATGTGGACCATGCCTCGCACATTGAACAGCAGACAAAAGTGTCAACTATAGTCACTGATCTTCATTTAACTTCTGAGCTCCCGTCCACTGCATGACATGCTCATACTCTCCCTACTCGTGCGCCCCACTCCCATATACTTCCCAAAATTGATAAACAGGTCTCACCTGGCATACCTGTGGATTCTGTCCGCTCTTGCCCAGCAGAACCCATCTGTTCCACACTCAATTCAATATTACTCTCCTCTTCGATTCATTCCCACATACCTTCCCCATTTCTCTGATGCTTCACTGCAGCTTCCGATTGTCAGGTGGTGGACACTGGCCAACGTTTCTCTACCACAGGACATTCAATCAATTTAAAATTCCATGCCCATCAGGGTGATCTCAGGACTTTCTGGTAGTTCTTTATACTAATAGGCCACTTGTACCTAGACTTTCCTTAACCTTGCCCAGCTAGACTCACCCTGAACAAAAGCTCAACTTCTCCAGGCCAAAACGGTCATGGGTTCTTGCGTGGCCCACAGTGAAACCTGCGTCCTTGTGAAGTAGGATTGACATCCCTTGTTCCAGTCCCCGCCCATAGCTCTCTCTCTCTCTGATATCGATGACGTTATCAGTGCTCTTTTATGGTTTCATTCAGAATTGAAGGAAGTTTTTCTACTTCTTTTTTCAATTTACACCCTGCTCTCATGTTCACTTGGTCCAATTTTGATCTCCTCCTCCCCGCCCCCCTCCATATCTGCATTTTCATTTCTGGCGGTGGGTTGCCCACTAATATCCATTAACAGTCCATTGGCGATACAATTATGTTCACGATCAGTCCTCACACCCTGCTTTCTCGAAAGATTCTGTTCCATTCTCCATGTTTCTCTGTTTCCGTCGCATCTTTTGTGCTAATGCCAAATTAAACAAGGAAGCTTTAGAAATGTGCACCTTTATGCTCAACGTTGATTTTCGCAGGTACAGGGGCACTCACCTGTATCTGAATCGTCTCCCACACTTCTGCCCCAAACTCTTTCTTCTCCCCCACCCCCCCCCCCCTCCAACTTTGATAGTGGTCATGTTGTCTGTACACACCAGCAGCAGCATTCAAAGGAGCATTATCAGCCGTTTGTGCTTTCCCGCAGGTTGCCACTATGATTTATATGTTCCCGTCTAGTCCTGTGTCAGCCTTCCGCAAAGAGCACTCACGCTGAGGTTCCCTGGAGTACTCTGTGACGATACTGTCAATTTAACCAGGTTATTTTGTCCTTGATTCTTTTTGTTAATGAGAGATCGTACACACAGAGGTACTGAAGGGTCGAGGAAGAGCCCAGCCTCGCCATGACAGGGGAGTGGCTGTTTTTCTCAGTTCAGGTTCATTCCAATATGGTTTAGCTGGATTGGACAAGATCTGCTGGATTCCAGGATAAGTTGCAGTCTCCAGGAAATGTGTCATATCTGATGTTCTCTCTGAAACCTATTTGAA